>NW_025999900.1:29992861-30004879 GCF_001458135.2 Marmota marmota marmota | reverse complement strand
ATATTATATATATATATATATATATATATATATATATATATATATATATATATATATATAAAAAACAGTACATAAAGACAAATGGGCCTTCATATTCTCAACTGCTTTCCTGAATCACATCGCACAGCTAGAGGATGGCATGTCTGCCTAATGAAAGACAACTACACCATAGAAACAAAAATAGAAAGTTTCACACTGAAAAATCCTCCAAGGAAGAGATGAAGTTTCTCACCCAACAACACATAATTGATTTGACATTATAGAGTTTTGTTTTTTAAAAAATATATACTACAAACATACTTCTTAAGACCTTGTATTCATAACTAATACCACTGACACTTTGTTATTTTGTTGTTGTTTAAACTAATTACATTTTACCTGGGACAAACACCTATTTCAAACAGACTGGTAGAGAAGAATAGACCATTATATCTGCAAAGTTATGATCAATACTTCTGCATCATAAGAAAGGGATAAAATATATTCCATTCAATCAGCGATATCTATCAGTACTTCTGTGTGGTAAAAGCAAAAGACACAGGAAAACAACAGAAAAGCATAGAGAATAGGGGAGAATAGCAAAGAGCATCACCAGTGGCAGCAGGGAATCTCCTGTGACAGCTATTACAGAAGGTAACAAAGTGACATTCCATTTAAAATTGTTTCAAATCTTTGCCACCTGTACCTCAGATGGAGCATTAATCTCCAGGATATATAAAGATCTCAAAAAACTTAACACCACAAAAACAAATAACCTAATCAATAAACAGGCAAAGAAACTGAAGAGACTCTTTACAAAAGAAGAAATATGAATAGCCAACAAATATATGAAAAAATATCCAACATCACTAGCAATTAGAGAAATGCAAATTAAAACTACACTGAGATATCTCACTCCAGTCAGAATGGCAATTGTCAAGAATACAAGTAAATAAATGTTGGTGAGGATGTGGGGGAAAAGGTACACTCATATATTGCTGATGGGACTGCAAATTGGTGCAACCACTCTGGAAAGCAGTATGGAGACTCCTCCAAAATCTTGGAATGGAACCACCATTTGACCCAGCTACTGTACTCATCAGCATATACCCCAAAACTGTAAAATCAGCATATTATAGTGATACAGCTGCATCAAATTCATAGCAGTTCAATTCATGATAGCTAAGCTGTATGGAACCAAACTAGGTGCCCTTCAATAGATAGATAAAGAAAATGTGATAAATATACACAATGGATATTACTTTGTCATAAAGAAAAATAAAATTATGGTATTTGCCAATAAATGGACAGAACTGGAGCCTATTATGCTAAGTGAAATAAGCCAATCCCCAAAACCCCAAGGCTGAATGTTCTCTCTGATATGTTGATAGTGACTCACAATGAGGGGTGGGGAGATGGTGAGTAGATGTGCATCTGATTAGACATGGGGGAATGGGGGGAAAGTGGGGGAGTGGGAATGGAAAAGACAGAAGAATGAATCAGATATAACTTTTCTGTGTTCATATATAAATACACAACCAGTGTAACTCCACATCATGTACCACCACAAGAATGGGAAGTTATACCCCATGTATGTATGATGGCAAAATACATTCTACTGCCATGTATAACTAAAAAGAACAAATAAAAATTAATTAATTAAATTAATAAAGAACAAAAATTTTAAAACAAAAAAATAAATTAATAAAAACAAAAATTACATTCCACCAGGCATTTCAACAAAAGATTATAATTGAGCTAGGGGCAGCCCTGTTCACCCATATTTCCAAAGACTCAGGAGGCTGAACAGGAGAATCACAAGTTCCAAGCCAGCTTCAGCAACTTAGCTGGGCCCTGTCTCAGAATACAAATTTTTAAAAAGTCTGGGAATGTAGCTCAGAGGTTGAGCCTCCCTGGGGCCAATCCCTTGTACTGTAAAACAAAGAAAAAAAGAAGACTTTTTTCCATGGCCAGAGGACTCGCCCAATGATCTGCATCAGTCACTTTTACGTGTCTATAACATAGCCACAATAAATTTATAAATGAATGAGTAAACAACATGTTGAATATTTGTAGCACACAAACTCCTTATCTAACTTCTGGGTGTGTCTCTCTTAACCTTAACACATGGAACCACTACAGCATATTTATAGTTAAGAAATACATATGGAAAGCCACATTTCCTTAAGGGACATTTTGCTTATTAATTTGCTTCATGTCTGCTTTCCCCAATAGAGAACAAACTCAATAAAGGTGGAAGTGTGGTTTTTTCTTTGTCGTTTGTATTCTTTATTCAATACTATATTTGTAGCACAAAGAATAGTGTCTGTAATACAGCATGTACCCAATACATATTTGTTGAATAAGTGAGAAAGCTTGCACATCATTTGCAGATCTTATATAATTTTCCGTATAACAATAAATATTAAATGTTTAGTAGTGCCTAACTACAGCAATTTGAGAAATTTCTTCAAGGTATTATGTCAGCTTAAATGTAACTTGAGTTGATAATTAAATAGTCCTTAGTATTCAGGCAGAAATACTCAAAAATAGGCACAGTTGGATATCTTCCTTAGTGGCCCAGGAGAAAACATGTAGGAAATGATAAAGGAGGGTATAAGGTGACAATAAGAGGTCTGGGTACTATATTTTTTCTGTGATATAAAAGTCATAAGCAGTGTAATTAATCATGCTCCCACATCCCATTTGCAGTTAGGATTAGCACGAATGCAGAAAGCTAGCTAGCTCTGGTGTTGACCACCAGTTGAGGGCAGCAGAGAGCTACTTAGGACAATACAGAATCCTATAAGACTTCACCTCTCCCAGCTGAGAGGAGAGGCTTAGCCAGATCCACAGCATGCTGCTGAAGATGCAGCACATTTGGAAAACTAGTCCGCAGGCAGGACTGCAGTAACAGAATAGCCAAATACACAAATGCAGAAAGCCTAGAAGACAGGGAGATAGGCAGGAAGCAATACTAGGACCGCAGAATCATCCAGGCTTGACTCAGCACAGTTCCCACGAGGCATTGAATCAGAAAGTCATCTCTCTCCAATGCTGCTAAATCTGAGGATGTCTTTGATTACTTCCAACTCTCAAATTGGGGATCCAAAAATCACTAATGAAAGATGTTTCGTACTTTCTTTTTTCGAAGATTATTCCTGCTGTGGAAGTAATTTAAAATTATTGGCATTATGGGGAGAAAATCATACTGAAAGAAGAGTAGCAGGCATAAACTCTATCATGTTATAAGGAGTCCCAAGAATTCAATAAAAACTGAGATTTTTCAAATATGTGCAGAGAAATCCTGGTGAGGCCTAACAGCAGCATCAGTCAGTAACCTCAGTACCTAATGCAAAGCTCCAAACGTAAGGATGACCAAATGCAATTTGCAGCCATCTGAAGCCAGGTTTCACACTCCTTTTCTATGTCTTCCTAATGGTATAACCTTAGGTGAGATATTTAGACTTCTTGAGTCAGTTTCCTGGCTTCTAAAATAAAGTAACTGTCTTTATAGGGTAATATAAGAAATCTATGGAGGAAGACATGCCTTGTTGATTTTATACAGGTTAAAAATCTCTAGTCCAAAAATCCAAAATCCAAAATGCTCCTAAATCTGAAAATATTGAGCACTGATATGCCACTCAAATTTTTTTTGGATTTGGGAGCATTTCAAATTTCAGGTTTTTAGATTAGAAATGCTCAACTGGTAATATCTATGTAAATATTATAAAATGGTGGGGGGAGGATCTGAAATCTGAAAGACTTCTGACCCTAAAAATTTTGGATGAGAGATACTCAACCTGTACTTTAATTACAAATTCAAGTAATAAGGAGGATAAAAATATATCTAGGAAACAACAGTAAGACACATAAGGAAGAAATCTGTGACAGATTCAGAATTTTCCTCATAATGATCACTGTTCCTTCTGTAAAGCTAGGTCAGTATATATCTTCACCCTCTCTGGAGACTTTATTAAGTGTTAAGCATATTTACATCATGGAGTGATGTAAACAATCTATGAAAAATCTTCTCCCTATATGTGTGTAATGATGTTCCTAGTCAGATAGAATTTGAAGGCATTTTATTGCCACCTCCTGAAAGAACTTGTTCTCAGGGCCACAGAGGCAGGGTGGAAACGTGAGTTGGTTGCAGCTAGAATACTTTGGCTCTGGTTCCTAAAAATATTAATAATAATAATTAATCATCACCATGAGAATACAGGAACATATTTGGGAAACTGAAACACAGCTGCTTCAGCTTTGTGTTCAGTTTAATCCAACTTGCACATTGTGATTGTTCTGATGGACAGCAAGGAAGAGCTGAGCACATGCCAATGAGTTAGTAAATGTTGATTGAAGAGTCTAAGATTTGGGCTATTTTTTAAAACAGAAAAAGGGGGAGATGGGTGGGACATTGAGAAACAGGAGGGTCTATCAATTCTTATTTCTGATGAAATGTCTCACTGGAAAACTCAGAACTGACACTGAAGAGAGGCGAATGACAGCACAGGCACCAGAAGAGGGCCTTTTCAAATGAAGGTGGATGTCTTACGGATCACAGATATTTTGGTCTATACCAGATAGTAGAGAGATTGAAGTTTTTTATTATTTAATGGAAACTATAGTCAGAAAAATGATGTGACCAGCTCAAAGTCTTCCAAATTTTAACAATTAATTCAGTTATCTTACTCTAGTACTAGCTGGTTGGCATGCCAATAAGTGGACAAATTCCATATTTAAAGCAAAAGAAGTTTTGGTGAAAATAAAATGGAATAAACAAAATTTGTATCTTCAAAAACACAAAATGTAGATCCATATATGATGATAGTAGTCGTTTGCTCTGCTAATAGGAATTTAAACATACTTAGACTTCAGCAAGTGCATGCACAAACTCACCCACACACATGGCCAGTTTACAAAGTCACAGGGAATAAGATGAATTTGTTTACTATCTTGGCCTAAAGTTTTAAATGCCAAGCAGGTATTAAATTTGTTATCTGAAAATTGTTGAACTCATTAAACTGCCATTGTGCCCAGATTGTTCATTTAATCAAAAGAAGAAAGCAGAACTATAGAATCCATTCTAGTATAGAAATTTCATTTATTTGAATCTCAAAATATTTTGAGAACGGGTGATATAGACAGAGTAGAGACATAATTATTTAAGACAGTGTTATTTTTAGTGTATTTCCTGATATTGACTATAAAGCAATCTCAAATCAACTATATGGTTGGTCCAGATAAAAAGAAATACCAGAAATTTCTACCTTTTTCAATTTTGTATAAAAATACCTTTGCTGATAATTTGCAAAATTGATATATAAAGTTCTACACAATGTAACATTTTTGGAACTAGTTTCTTGACGCAGAATTTAAAGTATTGAAATAATGTTCTTATAAGTTAATTGCTCTGTATGCAGACTTGAGAGAATTAAGCATAATTTCCTTTATGGATCTTAATACTCTAAACTTAGAGAAACACTCTTTGATATCAAAGCAGTACTTTTTGAAAGACAATTTAAGTTTTATTAGAAAAATTACCATATCTCTCTACCCTGAAAACCCACTGCTCAGTAAACTATCCCATACTTTCACCACTACTATTGAGCATTATGATCACTAGATGTCGCTGCTGCTGTTTGAATGAAATTTTATTTCCTGCTTTCAAAAAAATTCTGAATATTTGTAGGGGTTTTTGTATCATTTGGGGTATTTTTGGGGGGGGTGGAGGAGAGGTATTTGTACAACAGAAGATATTTGATGTTTTATATTTTAATGATTGTCGATCACTTTTCAGATGAAGAAAGAACTAGAAAAGTGAAATAACTTCCTAAGGATTTTTAGGAAAGGAATGATAGAGCCAGAGGTAGAAAACAGTCCTCATTTATATGTGTCACCCTCTTTTAAGAAGCAAGGTGTTCCAGCTGTGAATAATGAATACAATCACCATTTTCTAAACCAAAACCCACTGGATAATATTTATTACACATTGAGTGAATTTTTACTCTGCTTTATACATAATGACCTTGTCCTTGATATCTGAGTACACAATGGTCATCTTTATGATTTTCCTAGGCCAGACTTACTTGAAAGAGTAAGAAGGACAGAGAAAAGGACACTGACTAAGTTTGGGTGATTCCTTCCTCCAAAGTATCTTACCACAGTATCTTCCCCATGGTGGGAGAAATGTTCCCAAGCCTAAAAAGTATCCCATGAAATAGTTAAAAGTAGACAAACATACACAACAAACACAAGCAAGTCAATACCGAAAGCATCTCCAAACCAGCTTCCCTATCAACAGAAAAGGAAAACCAGTGCAATTTTCTTCAGAAAGCTGGGGCTGGCTGGGAACACTGCAGAGATGGCTGTGAGAGCCATCCTGAATTGCTTTCACAGACTAGAAGAGAAGGAAGGAGAAGCGTGACAGAAGGAAAGATGAAGCTAAATCTTGGTTTAGCTAAATCTTTGTTGAGAAAGGCAACCAAGTGTTATGCCTGCCTAGCCTTCTCATATTCGGACTCTCAAGGGAAACCAAAAATTCACCCCTCCTCTAGTTCGACTGGCAGGCAGGAGAAAGGGGAGGGAGCTTCACACAGTGGCTCAAAGTTGTTGGATCCCTTTTCCAGTCCCCATCTCAAGAAAAGAAGAATGGGGTGGGGTGGGGGGCAGGAGGAATGGACGTGCCCTGAAAAGCTTTAAAAGAAAGAAAAGGAGCCAACATCACAGCTAGCCTTGGGAAAATCTCCACAGATGAGCATTTTTGTTGCATTAAGTGGCCTGCATTAGCAGCCTAAACACGTAGGGGAAGGCTAACATTGCCCGTTAATATAATGCAGGAGAGGAATGATAGACCTGGGAGTGGAGAGTGGAAGCAAGAGCTAGTTTTGCATAAAACAAAACAAAACATTTCTGAGGACTTAAGGTCTTAGGGATTGGGTGGAGTAGGTCTGGGGCATGCCTCACTGCACAGGGGATGCATGCACTGGAACATTACTTTTACAGATGTTATTTTTTAAAAAAATATATAAATATACCACTTCAACTGCCTTTAAAATATAATTCCTACAGTAGGAAAATGGCTTCTTAGTCCATGGTGCTGAGGTCATCTTTGGGAGAAAGAAAAATTGTTTCCCAGATGTCTCTTTCAAACTCCAGTCTCCAGACTAAGAACTGACTTAGGGAGTTTTTTAAACTCAGAATGTAAAATGGTCACCTCCACCCACCCCACTTCTTTTCTTTTTTTAGGGAAAATAAAAAAAAAAAAAGATGGGGGGAGGGGAAGAAAGGGAAAAGTGAGATATTACAGAAGGGGAAAGGGAAAAGGAAGGAAGGAAGGAAGGAAGGAAGGAAGGGAGGGAGGGAGGAAGGAAGGAAGGAAGGAAGGAAGGAAGGAAGGAAGGAAGGAAGGAAGGAAGGAAGGAAGGAAGGAAGGAAGGAAGGAAGGAAGGAAGGAAGGAAGGAAGGAAGGAAGGAAGGAAGGAAGGAAGGAAGGAAGGAAGGAAGGAAGGAAGGAAGGAAGGAAGGAAGGAAGGAAGGAAGGAAGGAAGGAAGGAAGGAAGGAAGGAAGGAAGGAAGGAAGGAAGGAAGGAAGGAAGGAAGGAAGGAAGGAAGGAAGGAAGGAAGGAAGGAAGGAAGGAAGGAAGGAAGGAAGGAAGGAAGGAAGGAAGGAAGGAAGGAAGGAAGGAAGGAAGGAAGGAAGGAAGGAAGGAAGGAAGGAAGGAAGGAAGGAAGGAAGGAAGGAAGGAAGGAAGGAAGGAAGGAAGGAAGGAAGGAAGGAAGGAAGGAAGGAAGGAAGGAAGGAAGGAAGGAAGGAAGGAAGGAAGGAAGGAAGGAAGGAAGGAAGGAAGGAAGGAAGGAAGGAAGGAAGGAAGGAAGGAAGGAAGGAAGGAAGGAAGGAAGGAAGGAAGGAAGGAAGGAAGGAAGGAAGGAAGGAAGGAAGGAAGGAAGGAAGGAAGGAAGGAAGGAAGGAAGGAAGGAAGGAAGGAAGGAAGGAAGGAAGGAAGGAAGGAAGGAAGGAAGGAAGGAAGGAAGGAAGGAAGGAAGGAAGGAAGGAAGGAAGGAAGGAAGGAAGGAAGGAAGGAAGGAAGGAAGGAAGGAAGGAAGGAAGGAAGGAAGGAAGGAAGGAAGGAAGGAAGGAAGGAAGGAAGGAAGGAAGGAAGGAAGGAAGGAAGGAAGGAAGGAAGGAAGGAAGGAAGGAAGGAAGGAAGGAAGGAAGGAAGGAAGGAAGGAAGGAAGGAAGGAAGGAAGGAAGGAAGGAAGGAAGGAAGGAAGGAAGGAAGGAAGGAAGGAAGGAAGGAAGGAAGGAAGGAAGGAAGGAAGGAAGGAAGGAAGGAAGGAAGGAAGGAAGGAAGGAAGGAAGGAAGGAAGGAAGGAAGGAAGGAAGGAAGGGGCTGCAGCACAGGTATTAACTAAACATGGAATGCACCAAATGGTTATTTCTCTTTCTCTGACCGCATTCTCTCTTCTCTAGCATCCCCCTCCCCCTGCCCCAAGATTTGCCCGGGGAGATAGGACAGTGAGGATGCCCTTTTCTGCCTTAAGAACCGAAGAACCGATGGGCTTCACCAAGACTACAATGCGACAAGTTTCATAGTGCTTCCGAATACTGCCGCAAATTCTCCCGGGCACTGCACAAGTTTCTCTGCACTCCTGTACACAATGTAAAAATCTGGGATTTCTCCTGGGTGGGTCTCGCTGGCTGCAGGGGGACGCAGTCAAATGTGGCCTCCTCATTAATTCCTTTAACTCAGTATTTCAAGTAACCCACCTGGGGCAAGAAAACGACCCACTGTGCTCCAAGAACTAATTAGATAAAGCCAGGATCCCAGATCTTCGTGTTGTGGGCGAGGAGGTTGTGGACTAGGGTAAAAGTGTGTGTGTGTGGGGGGGGGAACCCCCAAGGTTCTAACTGGAGAGGAGCCGGATCCAGGCTGTTTTCGCTGAGGAAACCCGGGGGAGAAATGCACTGGAATACGGTTATCCCGTCATCAGCTGTCATGTTATTAGACCTTAATCCAGGCTGCTGTAGATGATTTTGGATGCAAGTGGATGGTCTCTTCAGAAACCCAGTCCCTGATCGATTCCCCAACGCACCCTCACGCTTTCCGAGGAGAGCACCGCGCTACCAGAGACTTGGTGCTTTTGTCAATTGCACAGGGTAATTACTAAAAATATTGTGACGATGTTATAGGGCAGAAGGGTATACAAGGAGGTGGGGTGGAGGAGTTAGTTTGGAGAGCAATTTGCAAGGGAATATTAACTTTGATTCGGGAGGTCACCGCGGGAAAGGGGGTTGAGGTTGGGTTGAGCTGCAGAGCTCTTCCTCTAGGTGGCGGACTTTGGTGCCAAACAGGCGCTAAGCGAAGAGCTGACTTCAAACACAGGATTAAGCTGCTTGCTGGTTAAAAATAATAATAGTAATATAGAGGTGTGGGGCTGTTTTTTCCCCTTTTGGATATTTATTTATTGCAGGGAAAAGTCATTGATTTTCCTAAGCAAACTGTGTTTCTCCTTCACTTGGTGGAAAATAAAAACTGTTTGAATAAATAAGTTATTTCTGAACATTTTGTTGTCAAAGTGTTAAATGTTCCCGTCATTTTTATTCAAACACTAACATGATTACAGCCAATTATATATTCACCAGTGTTCTTTATTTTAGAGTAATTGTACTTGTCACTAATAAAACAGAGGCATAATGGATCGCTACTGTTCTGGATTTTCAAGCAATTTTGTGTAATTTGATTGAATTATACATCTTATCTGCTACTTTTTTATTTTTATATTTGGGGATCCTATTTTCTTGAAAATTGCAGCTCTATGCTTGTTTTGTTGTTTTTCCAGTAACGTACACTTCGGTAACACTGATAAATAGAAAGAGCCCCTTTGAAATGTCGAAAATCAGCTGTTTTTTTTTTCCACACCCCACTTCATGGCGAGGAAGACCTGAACTCTGCACAGAAAGAGAGTCTGAATGAGTGAATGAGCTTCCCTCAAAAAGTTCAACCTCAAGATAAACCCCCCATCCTCCCCAAAGGCAGTCAGTTGTCTCCCTGCCTGCAGTCTTTGGAGCTTTGTCTCTTTCCTGTAATGATACTGTTAGGTGTCTGGGGCTTCAAACGTGCCAAGACAAGTAGACCATGGGCTCAGTTCATGTGCTGTATGTATCAAGGGAAAGAATATATACAGCACAGCAGAAAGATAAACTGTATATATTTCTCCAATTACACAAGCCCCAAATGCCCTACCTACTAACTCGCTCCCCACACCCCTGCAATTACAATTATCTGTCTGCTATGTTCTTTTGGTTTCAGATATACCAGGAGGATTGGGATCAATAGTTTCTTCCCTCTACTTTTTTGGAGTCTTTCATTTTATTCAAATGGGGAACACTTACACACACATATATACATATATAATATACCTTATTCTCACATATTGTAACAAATTAAGAAATAAAGGTGACAGCCTACAGACAGGACTATAATCTTTGGGGACTATCTCTCCGAAACTAAAGGGACAGAGAAAGTGTAATTCTTTTCCAGGAAATCCTTCCAGTTTCTAGGACAGGACTCAAACACCCGCTAGGAGCTGCAGCTGTGACACGGAGCCAAAGGCTCTGACAAGTGGCTTGTGTATGACCCAATATTTATCAATAACAACAACAACAACAACAAAATTAAGTGAAACCAAGGCTGGGGATTTTGAACTGCTTCAGAAGCCCTGGCGTGGATGCGCACATGGGAGGGAAAAAAAAAAATCACTAGAGATGAGTTGGCTCCATTTGTCCGCCCTGGGGAGCAATCCTGGGGCAAAATCCAGTGCTAATTGATCTCCACCAGCCACACTATCAGCCGTAACTATTCGAAGGGACAAAGAATGAGCAGTGTGTGCTAAAGATACTCTAAGCATTTTTTCAAGCAAATAGGGGCGTGTAATCAATAGCGTGTACATGCATATAAATAGGCAAGAAGAATTACTTTTAATTAATTAGGAAAATAATGTTTCATCTGTAATTCCAGACCTCCTTAAAACACAGTATCTCCCACCCACCGATTATTTCGTGGTAGGGACTTAGAACTTCCTCTAGGAAAACCTGAGAGCCCAGTTTTGTGTTCTGAGCCGGTGAGCGTATATATATACTTAGCTTAATTGAGGACCGTCCTTGTCCTTGGGGGTGTTTATTCTATGGCCAAAGAGTAGATGGCTTGGGCATCAATCCGAGCACCGCGTCTGCCCCACGGGCGGCGGAGGAGGTTTGAGTTGGGACAGCTCCGGAACGAGCCCTGCGCCCCTGCGCCCCTCCACTCCGAGACAGCACGCGGCTGCCGCCTGCCAGCCGTATAGGCTGCTTTCTCCAAAAGAGCTGGGCTTTTTCAGCGTTTCCGTTTCCTCGTGGCCTCATCTATCTTATCTAACAAGTTCACGCTCCAGGAGAAAAGAAAAGGGTGAGAAAAAAAGAAAACCTCTTCACCGTGGTGATTCATAGTTCACACGCTCCAGGAGCCAAACTTCCCGACTGAGCTTTCTTCTTGAACGTTGCTTTCTCTCCTACGTGCCTTAGGACAAACCCAGAAGAAGATACTCACATTGGTAAACAAGAATCTGTCTAGGATTGTTTTATAAATAAAAGCGACCCCCACCTTTGTTGTTGATTCTGAAAGGGAAGGGTTGGGTTATTTTATTTTTATATGATAATAGTAACTTGTTCCTGCCTCGCTTCTGCATCTAGCTTAGTCTGTCAGATCCTCTTCTTCTTGCATGCGGGTCCTTCTAAAGAGCAGGAGAGAAACAGGGGTATGACTGTTGTATACTACTGGATTCAATATTCCTTAGATAAAATTGACTATTGGAATTAATTTGATCGGCACACACTGGTGTTTTAGCTGAGTTGTGTACTGTATCAATGAAGCTTAAAACATTTCACTGGTTATTTTTCGCCCCGCGTTCACGGTGGGCAGATGACCTATTAAGCCCCCAAATATTGATCTGTGTGTGCGTACTTCCAGTCTGGAGAGAGAGAGAGAGAGAGAGAGAGAG
>NW_025999900.1:29986330-29992115 GCF_001458135.2 Marmota marmota marmota | reverse complement strand
CCCCCCCCTCCTCCTCCTCCTTTTTCTTAGTGCCCCCACTGACAGCATACAGCATAGTGTTGTATGCTGACTTTTCCAAGTCTCACATTCTCCTTTTTCAGAAAGAAAGTGTTCAATCTAGAAACATGAGCCTTAGCTTCCATTCTAGTTCAGGACCATCTTTCCAACTAGGTCTTTCTCTTGAGCTTTCTGTGTCCCCTTTGAAGGATGGACTGTACTATTTCCTTGGGCAACTAGAGAAAAAACAGAAATTGGCCTTTCAGGGCACACTTGTCCAGGTGATATGGGACCATTTTGCCAATTGGATATAATCTATAAGTGGAATAGGCCTATGTTCACACTATCAAAGACTCAACTTCTGCAAATTGTCTACCTCTAAGGACCCGAGCTACTGGCAAATATATGGGGAAACAAGTAAAAGGGTAGTGGGCATTTCTATTGACAAGAGATGTGCAGAGTATTCTACTAAGAAGTTGTTTGGAGAGGCTAAAGGGTCTTTTGTCTTCAGGTGGTAATATTTTGTCATGAATTTCTCTGAGCCTTGCTCTACTTTGGCTAATGTTGGTACAAAGCCTCTTTTGTGCATATTTTGCTGAAAATTTCTGGACTCTTCCTTTGGATGCACGTGGACTTGGCTTCAGAGGAACTCTTGGCAGTGTCAGAGAGACTTGCCTGGAGAATCCAAGGGGTTTGTGTTCCGATGACCTTCCTCCTCCTCTCCTCTCCCTCCTTCTCCTCAACCTCCTTTGGACTTTCTTGCTTCCAAAGTGGTTCCCTAGTTTATACAAGTTAAACATTTCCACTCTCAAATAGGAGGCTCTCCCATAGATTTTTTTTTCTCGAGGTTCTCAAGCAAAATTGCCGGTGCCACAATGTTATGATGGAAGGATGCTGAAATGACAGGCCTAGTAGACGTTTGTCTTAATCATCGGCTTCTTAATTTAGTTTTAGTGGTGTGTGTGTGTGTGCGTGTGTGTGTGTGTGTGTGCGTGTGTGAGCGCGCGCGCGCGTGCGTGTATGTGTGTGTGTATGCGCCGCGCACATGTGCGCGCACCCGAGAACATTAAGGGTGCGCGCGCGTGCTGAGAGCAGTCGCTGACAACCTGCAGCTTCCTAATGAGTGACGAGGCAGGGCTGCTGCAGAAAAGTAGCACTTCCCTGGTGTGAAGACCTCTTACTGGGAAGTTTAGTTCACTACTGTTCTCGCAAACCTAATCGTATAACCTGTAACCAAAACCCACAGAACAAGGATACAACACGCTAAAGAGTAACTTCTAATCACTAAATGTTAGCACTATTACCTGCTGTTAGAAAGAGATTACAGACAAGTTGGCTCTAGCGAGGGCAGACCTCACTCCTTACAGAATCTCTGGAAATACCTGGACGTCTCTGCTTGGGATCTGCTGGCTCCCAAACATCACCAGGTCAGAAACTCCCTGGGCATGATTCAGTAAGAGAGTTTTAGTTAGAGTTTGGTGTTGGGCACACTCCAGGGACTCCTGTCCAGGGATGGACAACAGGGTGGATGTTAAATATAGCCCACCCTTTTTACCCTCAGGTGAAAAGAAGCAAAACATAAACTGAAAGAGAGAAATAGGTTCTAAGGAAGACAATGTAACACTGCCAGATGCAGAAATGAAATGTACTGCTCCCTCCTTAGATGAATTATGCTGTGGAGAATTAAAATGGGAGAAAGAATAATTCATATCCCAAGTAATCCTCCCATTGGAACTGCTCACTCTTTCTAAGGTCTATATTCTTTGGGGGGGGGGGCGGTGTTATTCTAAAGCCTGGAGGCAGAGAAGTTTATCACTATACATCCCAGAAAAGTATGTTCACTCTGATTTCTGATTTTTTTTCATGCACATTTGTAGATTTGTGTGTGCAAGAGATTAAGGTTAAACTGATTATGAAAAAAAAATTATAACGATGGAGAATTTGTTTTCATTCTGAAATAACCAGTGCCCTCTGTCTTCTGAAGGTAATCAGAGAGTAAGAGGGCTGAAAATATGGCTTTATGTGTTGAGGGAAGAGGCCCGAGGTGGATGTGGGCAGGCCTTCAAATCCAATTTGCACCCAAATTGGCCAAGTAAGATACACAAAGCCCCATCAAGGGACTTTCAACTTGCACAATACTCTGTCCAAAAACCCTTCCCCCTCCATCTCGGCTAGTAGCAGTTCTAAAAAGAAGCCTTCGCTGATACAACCTTAGGCTATTGAGTAAACAGCGCATGTTTTCTTGAACAAGATATATATATATATATATATATATATATATATATATACACACACACACACATATTATATATATAAAATCTACATATCATATATCTTCCTATCTCTCCATAAAGTGCAATCAATTAAAATCATTAAAAGGCATTCAAACTCATTTCCTTGAAAATTGCAAATAACCTTTGCATTAGGGGAATAGATTATTAATATTATTTTAAAGCATATTCTATTCATTCCTATAAAATTTCATACTTTGAGAGACTTGTATTCACGCAATCCTTAAAATAATATAACACATTCTTAGTTTGCATGCAAAACGTTTTCCCAGTCAGTACAAGCTCTTGGCATATAAAATCAGAGTATTGCAGCTTTCATCAGCAAACCCCAGTTTTTACTACTTGAAAGTATACAGTAAAAATAAACTCATTTTCACCTGCTAAAATTTTATTCAGGATTACAAAGCAATGCACACTCAGCATTGACCCAAGAAACACCTTAAAACATTAAAAATTCATCAGTCAGAGCTGGTGTTGTATTCAAGGAATGCTCCTCCAGTTTGCTGCTGAGCTCAGATTTGAATAAAATGTCCAATGTTAACAAACAATACCCACGTTTGGCACTTTGTGTATTAAATTGATCAAACAGATTTTAGGAGGCACAATGCACAATTTGTACAGACCTGATTGAGTTAATATAATATCAGCAAATTTTACATCGAAATGATTCTGTTTCTTTTCTTTGTGTTTAAAACCAGCACAGATTACAAATTTTAATGATCTGAAAATGTTTGGTATACAAAATCATGCTTATTTCAGTATTAGCAAAAACACAAGAAATTTTTCAACACAAACACCCAGCTGTGTCTATTTTAAAAGCAGTTCAATGACAGCTTGCACTTATGAGCATGCAATCAGCTAATTTCGCTTTTTTTTTCTTCTGTGTTAATCAACACTTTCCTTCCTGCATATCAGAGTACAAATAGTATAGTTACTCCACATCAGTAAATGTTTACGTAACCTGTCCTTTCCCAAGAATCCGGTTACACCGAATCATTTCACGCTAGACCGACTACGAAAACGTACCGGGCCGTCCACCTCAGAGGGAGCCCTGTGTGCCATTATAAGTGGTGGTGAGAAGGGGGGCTGTGGGGGGAGAAATGGGAAGGAGTAGGTGGAGGAATGGAGAGAGGGAGAGGAATGGAGGGAGGGGAAGGGGTGGGGAAGTGAAGGGGGAAGGAGGGAGAAAGAGGGGGAGGAGGGAGGAAAGAGGAGTTGAGGAAAAGTAGGAAGAACCGGCCTGAAGAGGGGAGAAGAGTGGTAGGAGGAGAAGTGAACAGGAGGAGGAAGGCCCACAGATCTCTTCAGCCGGTTGGCAAAGCCCATTAGCTCACCGGGCTCTGAGAAATCCCAAGCTTAGAATTGAACACTTGGGGACATATCATTATCAACGCTGATGACTGGAACCCTTGATTTTTCCACACGCAAATAGTTTGTTTGATTAAAGTAAGGAGATAAGTAGATATAGGAAATACATATCGTGTAGGGCTATTTGAAGTTAGTCCAATATTCAAGTTTCCTTTAAGGAGTTCCTTATAGATGAACATTTCAAATTCAATGCCATTTGTAATTGTCTGTTTGTGATTCCCTCCAAAGTTTCTCTCTTCCTTTCTCTCTTTGAAGTGGGGGGAGGGAGTGAAAATAACCCTTTATTTTCTGAGTATCTTTGTAGTGCATTTTTATATTAGAATTTAACTTTCATCACATATAGGCACTCTTCCTTCCACTGTTTTAATACTAAATCTGACAGATTATTTAATTTTGAGTTCATCAAAGTGAAGAGATGCTTACATTTTATAATTATTTACCTTATTATAGGGGGAAAGGTGCTTTTTATTTATACTCCTCCACCTCCCTCTTCTCTCAGACTACCTCCTCCGTAAAATGTGGTATGTTTCGTGCCCATGTGGAATGAAACAGCCTTTGATCAGTGTGCTCCGTACTAAATTCCAATCCCTGGGAAATGCTGGGCCTTAGCCCTGCCCCTGGCCACGGGATCCTTTTAAAGCCCCAGAATCGCAATCTTGCCGCTCACTTGAACCTTCAAACCTTTCCAGTCCCAAAGCCCCAGAAGCTGGGAATGTGCGATCCACGTTCCCAAGGCCTCTTACATGCCATTCAGCAGCATTCAGGGTGGGTAAGGGCTGGGTTCTGCATACTGATATTTCAGGACTCAGATCCTTACAAAATAAAAGCATTTGAGAAATAGGAAGGATTTTTTTTTTAAACCCGGAAAGAAATAGACTCCCACTTATTTTCCCTCCAATGTCAACAAGCAAAATGAAAATATTTCCAGGGTGCTCACTCGCGGCTACCAGCTTCCAGTTCTGATTAGAAGCTGAAGAGAAGCTGGAGCGGCGAGGAGAAAGCGACAGCGAGTCACCCCGCGCGTGAGGGAAGGTCTGGAGTAAGAGAGAAGGTGAAAGAAGAGACACACGTACAGAGCATGTGTTACCTGATTTATTTCAAGACTGTTTGGTACTGTGTTCTCTCTGGGCACCTCTCATTTCGGAAGGCCATCAGAGGCGCCCACCACTGAGCAGCCCCTGCCCGCCGCCACAGCACCCGGAGCCCCCAGGCCCGGCTTCCCCGCGGCACCGAAGCCCCGAGCTCGCCGCTGCTCGGGCCGCAGGAAACGAGTAAGTAACCCCGGTTTGGCCTCGCGCTCGCCGGCCCAATTCCTCCTCCTTATCCCACCACTCCCAAACCTGTCCCCTGCCCTCCTCCCACAACGTGTAGGACATCCTTCCACCCACAAGGGTGGGCCTTCACCCCACCCCACCCCACCCCCAGATCCAAAGCTTCGGCAGAATATTACCTAAAAGGGGCACAATTTTCCTACGGGCTCAGAAATGCCAGACCCAGGCCTGCAGGGCCGACTCGGAAAAAGTAGTGCCTCGCTTCTTCCTCCTCCATTTCCAGCCCTCTCCTAGCATCCTCTCCCTGCGCTCCCACTCTTCCCTCCACCGTCACCACCCCCACGTTTAAAAATAAAATTGGATACAAACTTTAATCAATAAGGACAAATATTGACGCTCAAACGAAAATGACCCAATACAAGGAGAAGGAAGCCGGAAATGTGAGATATTTGCCCTAGGAGAGGGATTTCGGTTGATCAGAGCCGGCGGGGTGGAGGGGGTGGAGGGGGCGCGGAGCGGGGCTGCGGCACAGCGTGCTCCCGCCGGCGTATCCCTACGCGGCTCCGCACGGCCGCAAGGTCCGAGGCCCGTAGAGAGGGGGAGGCGAGCGCCCGAGGGGGCGGGAGCCGGCGGGCGGGGCGGGGTGGGTGGACCCGGCCCGCCGATTGGTCGGCTGTGAGAGAGACGCTCCTGCACGCCGTCGGCTCTGATTGGCCCAGCGGTAGGAAAGGTTAAACCAAAAATTTTTTTTACAGCCCTAGTGTGCGCCTGTAGCTCGGAAAATTAATTGTGGCTATAGCCGCCTCGATCGCTGTCTCCCAGCACGCCGCGGCCGCTCCGGAGCGCGCCCGCCCGCCG
>NW_025999900.1:29975115-29984678 GCF_001458135.2 Marmota marmota marmota | reverse complement strand
GTCCAGCGACGACGTGTTCATTGGCGGCACCACGGGCAAGCTGCGGCGCCGCTCCACCACGTCGCGGGCCAAGCTGGCCTTCAAACGCGGGGCGCGCCTCACCTCTACGGGCCTCACCTTCATGGACCGCGCCGGCTCCCTCTACTGGCCCATGTCGCCCTTCCTGTCTCTGCACCACCCCCGCGCCAGCAGCACTTTGAGTTACAATGGCACCACGTCTGCCTACCCCAGCCACCCCATGCCCTACAGCTCCGTGTTGACTCAGAACTCGCTGGGCAACAACCACTCCTTCTCCACGGCCAACGGCCTGAGTGTGGACCGGCTGGTCAACGGGGAGATCCCGTACGCCACGCACCACCTCACGGCCGCCGCGCTCGCCGCCTCGGTGCCCTGTGGCCTGTCGGTGCCCTGCTCCGGGACCTACTCCCTCAACCCCTGCTCCGTCAACCTGCTTGCGGGCCAGACCAGTTACTTTTTCCCCCACGTCCCGCACCCGTCAATGACTTCGCAGAGCAGCACGTCCATGAGTGCCAGGGCTGCGTCTTCCTCCACGTCGCCGCAGGCCCCCTCGACCCTGCCCTGTGAGTCTTTAAGACCCTCTTTGCCAAGTTTTACGACGGGACTGTCCGGGGGACTGTCTGATTATTTCACACATCAAAATCAGGGGTCTTCTTCCAACCCTTTAATACATTAACATCCCTGGGACCAGACTGTAAGTGAACGTTTTACACACATTTGCATTGTAAATGATAATTAAAAATAAGTCCAGGTATTTTTTATTAAGCCCCCCCCCCCCTCATTTCTGTACGTTTGTTCAGTCTCTAGGGTTGTTTATTATTCTAACAAGGTGTGGAGTGTCAGCGAGGTGCAATGTGGGGAGAATACATTGTAGAATATAAGGTTTGGAAGTCAAAATTATAGTAGAATATGTATCTAAATAGTGACTGCTTTGCCATTTCACTCAAACCTGACAAGTCTATCTCTTAAGAGCCGCCAGATTTCCATGTGTGCAGTATTATAAGTTATCATGGATTTATCTGGTCGACGCAGACCTTGAGAACAACCTAAATTATGGGGAGAGTTTTAAAATGTTAAACTGTAATTTGTATTTAAGAAGCATTCGTAGTAAAGGTGCCCAAGAAAATTATTTTGGCCATTTATTGTTTTGTCCTTTTCGTTAAAGAACTGTTTTTTTCTTTTGTTTACTTTTAGACCAAAGATTGGATTCTAGAAAATGCACTTGGTATACTAAGTATTAAAACAAACAAACAAAAAAGGAAAGTTGTTTCAGTTGGCAACACTGCCCATTCAATTGAATCGGAAGGGGACAAAATTAATGATTGCCTTCAGTTTGTGTTGTGTATATTTTGATGTATGTGGTCACTAACAGGTCACTTTTATTTTTTCTAAATGTAGTGAAATGTTAATACCTATTGTACTTATAGGTAAACCTTGCAAATATGTAACCTGTGTTGCGCAAATGCCGCATAAATTTGAGTGATTGTTAATGTTGTCTTAAAATTTCTTGATTGTGATACTGTGGTCATATGCCCGTGTTTGTCACTTACAAAAATGTTTACTATGAACACACAGAAATAAAAAATAGGCTAAATTCATATATATCTTGATACTTTTGTCTCTTTATTAAGTAGAGCTAATTTTTGAAAGACCACTCAATTTATAGGGAATTCAAAGGCTTTTTCAGCCAAATTAAAATTTAAACTGCTCCTTTAATTTGAACTGAGAGTCTAAAAATGAAAATAGTATTTTTCCCCCTTGTGGGCAAATTTTACCCGGAGCAGGCTATTAAATAAACACTAGCTTTAAACAAAGTATAGGCTTTTCAGCTAATATCTTTAAGTTTTTGTGGATATACAGCAAAAAGAGATATTTAATTTTATGTGCATAGCTGTTTACTCTGTGTTTATTTTAAAACAGTTAATAGAATGCTTTTTATATATTTTGTTTCAGGTATCTTGTTTATAGCACTTGGCAAATTATAAATAAATATATGTATATGGTTAGATAGAAGTGAATAATGAACACATATGTAATATATATAGACACACAGAGCCCTTCAGTTCAGGTACAATTTGCGCTATGAATGCTGCAAACATTTTTGTTTAAATATTTGTATTTATACTTTCTAAGTCAGCATTTATTTTTGTGGCTGTTTACCCACAATGAAAGAGTTCTAATAAAGATGTGCTGAAGTTGCAATAGATTTTGCTGAAGTGATCACCTGTTGTAATGATTTGCAGATCAATGTTGATATTTTAATTTTAAATTATAACAATTTAAAATTCTAGATATTCAGAAGTAAAACCTCTCTTCTTTTCCCCCTATTTTTACAACATGGAGGTATTTATTTGATTCTCTTTTAAATGTCTGTATAATTTAATCTAGAGATTTGTTCCTTTTGCTTACACTGAATCATAATTTTGTTTTAACTTGCAATATGCATATGTTATGCATATATGCATATATATGAAACAAAATGAAAACATTTTAAAAATTGTTTCAGGAAGCCCAATTGCTATAATTCAAAAAAAAAAAAATTAGAAAACCTGAGTAAAAGTTTCAGTAACTAATTGGATCCTGTGGAGAGTCTATGGAGGACAAGTTGTTCATTTGTTATAGTTGTATAGTCTGAAATGTGTTCTTCAGTAATGCAATAAGCTGGCTGCTTCTTACAATGGGTCCAATGAAAAATAATCTGTCCCTAAGATGTTATCAGCAAACAGAGAGTTGCTCTGAGGGAAAAAAAAGAAAAAAGCTTTGGGGACAAGCAAATTGACTGAAGTGGATTTGAAATGTAGAATAGTTAATATTGGAAAATTTGAGTGTGGGTTGTGGAATGAGGTGGGGGAAGAGCAAAGGAGCAAGCTTGAGGTGCCAGGAAAATTTAAAAAGAGCTGGAACCAAATATACAAAAATGGGGAATGGGCAAAAAATAGACCAACTAGTTTAATTATCTCTTTTAAGCAGACTGAATATGATTTTATTTTCTTAGCATGAAAACAGATTCACTTGAGATCTGTTTCCTGAAATTTAACAGTTCTTCAGAATGAAGCAGAAAAGAAAATTTCACAAATTATTGTTTTAAAAGCCAAATTTATGACTGATTAAAAAGAGTACAAATGCTGATCTTAGGCAAAGGAAATCCCCATTACACAATTGGGAACCAAAATAGCTCCAAGAAAGGCATGTGTTTAAGCTGGAAAAAAGGTGATGATTTATTGTTTGCTTTTGCCATGGATTTTATTTGTGGAATGAGAATGTGCTACCAGAGAGGAAATACAGTATTTTGCCTTCCAAAGTTAAAAGAAGTCAAACTCTTGTACTGAGATAAAGAGATATAGGAGATTTTCTCCATGGGTATTTTTCTTCTGGTCAAATTAAATACCTATACTTATTTGTGATTATGTGTTTATTTGGATGATAGAAATTGAATTTCAATGGCAAACTTAGTATTCTGAAGTCAAGGGTAAAATTCATTTCTTTGCATTCCTAAAACTAAGTACTGAAGTAGAAGTTGTGTTTGGACACATGTCCAAATTACATATACAATGGATATGATTAGAAATGTGGTTATTAGACATTCTAGAAGGGGGGTATCCAGAGGAAAAAAGTGAAGGCCTCCTGAAGCCTAATGTGAACATTTCATTTACCTTGATTATCCTATCATTCCTCAAGGTATCTTCTAAAACAAACAAACAACAAAACTCACACATGACAGTCTGGCATGGCATTTATACATTTTTGCATAATGTGTTGTTTGTCACCAATTTTTGGCAGTTGAAATTAACTCATGCCAGAAAAATACTTCAAAACTTTTTGAAGATTATTTTCTTTCAAACTTGTGATTAGTTTTAATGTAATAGCAATTGTCTTTTTTTTTTTTTTGAGATTTTCAAACTGAAAATGACCACAGCTTAAAACTTGAAATCTCCAAATATAGTTCATTTAGGTTTAAAGTGTTTTACTTGAATTTATCTGGTATAAAGTTAACAAAAAACTATTAATATATAAAACACTGAGAAAGTAATGTAAACTGGAGCAGTGAAGGAATTTTTCCAACTATGTTTCTTCCTAATATGTTATAAAATTGGGCATCGAATGAACATAAAGTCTAGAACTAACAGTACTTAACACAAGTATTCATGTGATGATGGTAGCCTTCATGTGGTTTCTGAGGGGCATCAAATCAAGGCAGAGAGGCAAAAAATGTGTTTTGCAGTGTATTGATTTTAATATATATTTGTTACATACTTCACTCAAATAGGTGGATAAATTCATATATTTAGAACTCTAAAGCGTGGTATGAAGTGTGTTTTCTACATCATTGTTGAGGAATTTGCATGCATTGAAATAATTTGCTTTTGAGAAATTAATTTTATGATTAGTTAAAGTTGTGTTTGAGACTAAAATCCTATTGCAGAATTAGGCTAACAAAGGGTGAAGGTGAAGATCATTAGAGGTTTTAAAGCTGGCTGAGAGGGGTTGCTGGGGTTGTGTAACTGTGCCTAGAGGGCGGGGTTCCTGTACATTCCTACTTCACCAGATAACCTGCCCCCAACACCACTTCAGCTTCTGCCAGACAGATGGAACTCTCCAACATGAAAATCTGTGCATCCAATCCAACAAGCACGGTAGGTGAAATTTGAATTAAAGTTGCCCCCTTTTATGTTTTTATTCGAGGCCAGATCCTGGAGATGTGGAAAGAATAGGGTCATCTAGATTCTCTCTTTCACGCACACACATCTACATTCTTCCTAAGAGCTACCTACCTGTAAGAGTTAAAAGGCGCTAAAGATCTTTCAATTAGTACTTCGTTCTCAATGTTCATTTGTGCCCTTAAGAGAGAAAGAAAGAAAGAAAGAAAAAGCTTTCTTTTCTTCATCCCAATCATCGTTTCCAACCCTCCTTCCAGGACCCCTCACTCCCCACTCCCAACCACCAGTAGTTTAAAAAAAAAAAAAAACACCTCTTACTTTTTGTCCCCCAAACTGACACTTTTCCTCTTGTCCTGAGGAATGTAGGCCAAGAGGCTTCAGGACTGACAAATATAAAATGTAGTGTTGTGTTTTGTCTCTTTTCTCCCTCCCGATTTCTCTTTGTTTTTTTCCCTCCACCCAAGGCTCTGCCTGAGGTTGTCTGAAGGATGCCGCGGGAAAAGACCAAAGAATTGGGAGAGCTCTTACCCCAAGATCGGTAAGTGAAAGTGCCTTTCCGAGGGTACTGGGTGAGGTGGGGAGTGTGTCCGACTGCTTTTGACAGTTTTGAACCGCGACTTTTTGGGTTCCTGGGTTTGTGTCTCTCTTTTCTTGGAAAATGTTCCTAGCGAGTGGGCTACCAACAGACGTAGATGAAAGAAATGTGTGATTTTTCTACTTTGACAGAAATCATGGTACATCCTTAAGGGCAAAGGGAAATAGAAAACAAGACAAATCTATATGGACAAGGTGGTGGGAGAGTGAAATAGACCCGAAAGTGTAATGTAATTCATTTTATGGAAATTTCTGAGTCTTACGGGTGTTGCGAGAAATACGGGACTTTTTTAACGTTCAAATTTGGGATTATTTGCTCTCCCGGTTTAAGATAAATCTCTTTGCTCCAAAGTCAAGAACTTACCTCTCTGAAGTTCCTTCTTTCTTTCTTCTTCCTTTTGATCATCATCATCATCTTCTTTTTTTTTTTTTTAATAAACATTTCATTCCCCCTATTTCAGACTAACACTTCCAATATCCCCCAGAGCTGGCCCTACATCTCCAAGTCTTTGGCCTGGGTCGGGCGAGAGTCCCTACGAGATTTAGCCGGCCTGCTCCAAGTCGAGTGCGGCGCCTGACGGGTGTGGGAGACTTCCCTGGCTCTTGGAAAGACTAGGGAAATGAGCACCACCGTTCTGGGCTTGTCTTCGTCCCTGCTGGGAATATCTCAGTTCCCGGCTTTGGAAATCTCAGGCAAATAATTGATTCTTAATGCGCACTTAGGAGAAAGCGATGTATGCTCGAGAGCCTGGCTGTCCCAGAGTGTCTGCGGGCTCGCGCCAGACGCAGGTTGGCTCCGCCCGGAGAGAATTTGGGGGCTTTGCTGTGATGTCCTATTGGCTTTTCCCACGCCTCAGGGATTCCTGGGTGAAGTTGCAGAGGTGATACCATAGAGGGGCTCGAAGTCGTAGGGCAGGAGCCCGGCGGCTTGTTTTCTCGTGCCCCCACCCCTCCCCTACAAATGTAGAGAAGTAACAGGCTACTGAGCTGGGGCCGCGACGCCGGCGCGGCAGCTGGGTGAGGACAGGCGATCCCGGGACCCTGCCGCACTGATTCCCGCAGAAGGTGCAGCGGGGCGCTGCGCAGGGAGCAGCAACGCGAGGGCGCTCTTGCCCAGGATAAGTCGAGCTTGAGTTGAGTAGCTCACTTTGGCTGCTGCCAGGAAAATCGACTCCTCCCGAACCTTGCTGGCGCGCATCCCTACCTTTTCCCCATTTCTTCTTAGTCTTCTGTTTTATCTTTTCTTTCTCCCTCTGAAAGGTGTTTCTTTTTGTGTACCGGGTGCAGTTTTCAGCACTCATCTGGTAGTTGATCAAAACGTGTCCTTTACAATAAACGTCTTTTCTCCGTTCCCTCCCTATGACTTCTCTGCCCGTTTTGCTTCTCTGCCCAAGCCTGTGGTCCAAGGTGAGGGCCCTTACAGGAAAAAACAACAACAAAAAAAAAAAAAAACCCTCGGAGGTAGGAATTTCCTTAGCGGCAAGGGGGACCCCGGGTCGGGGAGACAAAGGCAAGGGTTCCGGTGGGCAGATTACCCCTCATGTGCAGGAGATTCTCCAGGGTCATCTTCAGCCTTGGAAAGGCGACTGGAAGGAAAGGGCGATGCAGAATAGAGCTGGGACACCTCTGTCCTCCCGTTGGCTCCCCTCCCTCCGCTAATTTCTAAGCTTTGACACCGTACTCACCCGGTCCTCTATTGAAATTTAAGATAATCCGAAATTCTGAAATTGTGATTATAAATAATATATAACAAGTAACTATAAAAATTATATTTGTGAAGGTCTTTTTCGTGGTGTGTTGCCTAATACATATGATCTTTTTCCCTTACGGAAAAGCCATATAGGAGGAAAGGGCACTTTGCAAGGTTTGAGATCCTTGTCAGAATGAAAGGGCATGCTCAAATACCGGGCATGTTCGGATGTTTATAATCTGTTTCAGCTGGCTTTTCCTACACTGCTAGCACTTACCGGATTGGAATCATTGTCTTCAGTTTTATTCCTTCAATTCATCTCCTATTATCCAACTCTTTGAGTCAGTGTGTTTAAGGAATGTTTAAGGAGTATCTTCCTGCATAGGTGTTTTTGATTCCGTTGATTGAGCAGGAAGATTAAAAACTGTAATGGGGTTAAGGGAGAGTTGTCTCTCAGTTCTTTCATTTTCTCATTCCTCTGAAATTTAATGACCTGATCATTGTTGTTTGAAGTTAAATTATCTGTTAAATTAGACCTAAACAATAACTGATGATATTTTCCTTTTGGGTCTGGTTGCCCCTGAATTCTTGGCCCTAGATGGGAAAGAGAGTCGTCAAGCAGAATGCTTGGTCATGCACTATGACAAAGATAATCAAAATCGATATTTATGTGTGGTGATATTTCATAGAAAATCACTTTCAAAGTAGCTGAATTTCTTAAGTAGGAAATTCTTCTAAAGACTTATGCTCTAGAAGCCTAGACTCAAGGATGAATGTAAATAAGCATCTCCGTTGACGAATTAAAAAGAAATGAGAAGACTATTTTCATTCTCCAGAACCTAACTAAATACTTAAATTCATCACACACTCATGCTTGCTAATTTAAATCATTTCTGCCCTCCAGGGATAAATATTCTTGAAAGGAAAACTTAATTCTTAACAAATCTGAAACATTGTTTTAGATGCGAATTTCTAGAAATCCAATGTAGATTGATTTCTTTGAGTCAGCCACTGTTTGTTTTGCAGTCATTATATAAATCAATTTTAGAATAATGTAGGTTCCCCCTTTTATTTTATGTTTGCATATACTCAGAGATAGGTGAGAAAGCTTTTATGGTATATTGAGGAAATGACATCTTTCTCATTCATTTTGACAAAAGGCCCAAAGAATCTCTAAACCTAAAGGTACTATGGTAGTTGAAAAAAAAATCTTTTTTTTAAATTAATGAGCACTATTGTGTATTTTTTTTTCTATTACACTGTGCTGAATGAATAATTAGAGGCTGGGAGGAAGGTTGAAAATTTAGAGCAAGAATAAGGTGGTAATTTCATTATTTGATACTTTAATAATTTCTATAATTAATGATGTAGTTTTAAAGGTTGGCAAATCTTCGTTAGAAAAAAATAGAGTACTCCTCCCACCCCATCAAAAATACTCTAGAAAAGATAAAGTAGAAAGGTAGAACTCGCTGCAAGTATTGTTTATTTATTTATTTATTTCCCCAATAGTAGTAGTATTAGTGGAGTTGAAAAATACACTTTTAATTATACATTGCAAGCTCTGATTGCAGGTTGGAAGACTAAAATCGATCTTTCCTACATCAATAGTGTTGTCTATTACTACATTGATTTGTGTTTATTTATGCAGAGGCTTTCAGATATTTACTTACATATTTCTGCATCTGCCTCTTGATTATTATCCTGGGTTGCTTTTAATGAAGGTGCTTATGTGGGAAGCGAAACATACTTGACAGATCCATTTTAAGTAAACCTGATAGTGAATTATAGCAACCCAATGAGTTTACAAAATTACTTATTCATACTTGCTTTTTAGCAATTAGGAATTTGTTTCTGATTAAAATCTCTTGCAGCTTGAAAACTTCCACAATTTTCTTCACCTATTGTATTGATGATTCATCTCAATAAAATAGAAAAACATGATTTTATGATATCAGCTTTAATAGAATGAAAATCATGAGTGAGAATTGACTCATTTGGCTTACCCTCATAACAGTGAGCTGGCCATTGGGTTTACTAATGCTATAAATGAAAAAACAAGGAGCAATCATTTGAACATAGATATAAGACATTCAATTTAAAACACTGTTAACTCGAAATTATTCTAGGGATACTTAACACCAAACAAGACATTCTGGAGTTTTTGAGTCTATTAAATGTTTGTATGCATTTATATATTCTGTTACCTAGAGCACATATCTTATGAAAATAGGTATTTCTCTTCAACTAATATCTCATATGAATGTTGTTTATCAGACTCATTTGAAGAAATAGAAAAACAATCAAACAATAACAACAACAAACCCCTAAAGACCATATAGTGTGCCCTTTATAAGTACAAGGCAATTGCGGGAGAATAAGACACTTTTCATGTTTGTGCTTCTCTTATTGCCATTACAAAATATAGTTTAATTTATCTAGGATTTCACCTTCTTTAGGACTTTCTCTCCCAGCGTGAAGGATGAATCCTTGCATGCTAATAGTTTGGAATACATCTACCAACCAAATACTTTAAAAGGTCCTATTCTTCTTCTTCTTCTTGTTTTTTTTTTTTTTTTTTTTTTTTTTTTTTTTTTTTTTTTTTT
>NW_025999900.1:29967691-29975093 GCF_001458135.2 Marmota marmota marmota | reverse complement strand
TTTTTTTTTTTTTTTTTTTTTTTTTTTTTTTTTTTTTTTTTTTGGAGAAGGCCCTCCTCCTCCCAGTCACTGCAAGGAATATAGAAAGAGGCAATTAACCAAATTCTTTTTAAGAAGGAAAGACCTTGGAAGATGGAAAAGGAATTAAACTCCTCACCCTGTCGATTTTTCCTGAAAGTACTTATCCTCAGCGTCTGTGCTGTGAGAGGTGGTGTTGCATCTGAAGGCTACTGGCAGGTGGGCTAGTCCTGGGACCTAAAGTTTTTTCAAAGGTTGAAAGGAGGAGCTGAGGCAAAGTTTGGAGTCTGTTTATTTGCCGTATTTTATTTTTCTGTCCCGTGCCAAGCCCTTGAAGCTAAACTAGTGAAATGGGCCCTGTAGGACCAAGCACTCCTGGCATTCTGTAGATATTGAGATTCCAGAGCATCGATGAACAGGTCTTATAGCTAAGGCCTGCTCACCAACCCCTCCCTCGTCTTTTTCCCCCCCTCGTACACACCAGCTCATCCTCACGTGCATCGGGGTAGTGGACAGTGTTGACTTGAATTGCTTTCCCTTGCTCCAAGCCTTTCCTGTGAATGAACCCGAAAACACTCGACAGGTCGTGAATAATCGTTTTAATGAGTGTGCAAAGCGTGCGACGGGGTGCACTGAGCTGTCGGGTTAAACAAACAACTTGTACCCTGACCAAATCCGATTGTTAAAGTGCAAAGTGATGTCAGTACCATTTCCATTGCCTTTCGGAAATCCACAGATCTGACACGCGGGAGTCCAATTTTCCCCATTAAGGAAAAATAACAATATTTTTCAGCCGTGTGTGTGATCTTCTTTAATATTAATCTGAGCCAAACAAAACCTCATTTGAGAATTAGTCGTGTCTGTCCCAAACAAATAGGAAGAAAGGAAACACAAGAAAGAAATCAAAACAAGTATGAAAAGTCTGAGGAAGAATTTCTTTTTAATGGCTCACCCATCCTTGGTGATCAATATTGTAAAATTTTTACCTTATATATTTGTTTATAGCTCTCTAGAGGCAAATATCTAGTTATCTATTCTAAACAACTGGGTTGATAATTTAGTCCTGTACTGAAGTTGAATCTGTAAACCTGTAATTATTAGTCCTGTACTGAGGCCGAATGTGTAAGCCTGTAAATATTAAATTGGACATTTAATATTTATACGTTAATCTGTGAGAGAGTGAAGTCATAAATTGGCCCCAAATTTATGCTTTCAAGGAAAACATTTTGGAGCAAAGTAATGAGAAAGGAACCCTGGTGGGCCACCATCTAAAACAATAACAAAAATTATGAGTGAGCTCTTGAAGAATCACATCCCCCCCCCTTTTTTTTTTGCACAACTCCACTGGGGAAATATTTTGTTTTCCATTCAGTAAAAAGATCTATTTGAAATCAGCCACATATGCTCCCTTCCATTTTCATTCTTTTATGTTCCTTCACAATTCTAAACATTAACTATGAAGAGTTAAGAAAGTAAACTTTCAAAAGAATTTTAAAAAAACAAATCTCTCCAAAATATCCCTTGTTAAAAAAAATTGTGAAAAGAAATGTGTAAAATATTTCCTTGGCCATCACCTTATATATATTCACATGTCAAACAAAATAGCTATGCTGTTTGGAAATCAATGTATTGGATCCACATATCTAGCTTCTCAGTTCAATAACAACATAGACTAAAGGTTTGGTTTTTTTTTAATCGGGTTAAATATTACTTATTTTCTTTATCTAAGACAGATAAGGTTGTTTGTTCTCTTAAAATTATAATCAGTTTGGAGATATGGCATAATAGGGACACAATCCACTTAACTTTGGAAGCTCAAAATGTGTTCATTTAACTCCTATTGGACATAATGTTATCTACATCTGTGTGACTTTCTGACCATCTATTTCACATATAAATGTGGTCTATATATAACTGATAGCAATTAAGTAAGTAATTCACCTAAAACAGAGCTGAGGCAGAGTAAGCATTTCCTATGGAAGTCACTGTAGTTTTGCTACCATTGTTGCATCAATTTAGCCTCAATTGGATAAAAGAGAAAATGTTGAAATTCTGTTTCCATTACAAAACCTGGAAAAGACAATCAGGGATTTAGAACAGTGTTTTTGTTGATTTTGACTGTTATCTATTACATCTCTGAATCAGATTATCAATTCAGAATATTCTTTATTTTCTAGGAAATTTGATTAAAATGATTATTAAAACTAGAAGCATACATTCTTTAATTTTTTAGAAAATACTTTCAGATACCCAATAGTTATTTCCTTTTAAACAGATTTCTTCTGTGGGCTGAATGAGTTGAATTTTAGGAGTCACTGAAGAGCTACATCCATTTCTGTTTTAGATGCACAAATAGCAAAGCTAGAGGGTGCGTCTGTTTTTGTGTGTATATATGTAGTTAAGGAACTACACTATCAAAACATTAATTATATTTGAAAGAGAGCAGAGAGCTTGTTGTGGAGAGAATTGCATTATTGAATTTATATTCTGTTGAATCTGTCTGAGAGGGTTGAAATTGTATACCTGTCTTATATGATGCATCCTTTTCAGAGAGGTGTGTAACAAGAGCAAAGAGATGAAGAAGGCCCACTTGGAGGGGAGTCATCTTAGATGCTAGGATGGTCCTGAGCACAGGGAATCTATGTGAAAGTGAAAATAAAGGGAAGAACATATGTGGGATCTTTGTTCTCCATCAACAAAAAGACATGGAATTTTTTTTTTTCCTTTACCAAGCAAATCACAGAATGTTCATACTGAATTTGGGGGAGGGGAACTGTTTGTGTGACTAAAACAATTCGTTTACCTTATTTTTTATTCCCAAGTCCTATTTATTTCACAGCTGCCAAATTTTATATCCAAAATTTAGATTTTCTTACTCCCAAATCCTACATTGGTATGAATCATCCCTGATCATTTATAGTTTTTGGCTTAATTATTAGTTTTCAGCTTAAAATTACTAATAAACTAATTAATCTGACTAATCTTCCTAAACTTCTGCTGAAAAGTATAATAGCTACAACAACAACAAAAATAAACTAACAAAAACTGCAATAATGATGACAAAAATAAACTTAACAATGCAAATAATAATAGTAGAAACATCCTTAAAATAATGTCTCTGGCCAACAGAATGAAGATGGAATCCATTTCAGTGTGAAATTTCTGTTTTATGGCTGCAGGCAGGCACTCCTCTGATTTCTTGTTGTGATGGTTAAATTAATGACCCCTTCCAAACCAACTAGTTTCTAATAGAAACTACCTTGGTTAACATGGTAGGTTTTTTTTAATCACACTGACTACTTTTGTACCCACTCCCCTTCATTGCTATGGACATGGTTTTCTGAAGATGTCATTCCAAAATCAGTCAAGTGGAGCAGAGGCAGATATGTAAAGGGATGGGGTGCTTTCTGGCTGGAGCACTTCCCGTGAATAGACAAGTGGTCATATTTGTGAAACAATGTTCACAAAGCTGAGGAGGTTGAGAAAGGCAGAGTGACTGAGGTTCTTGTGAGTCCTAAGAGATCACTGATTCCAAGGAACCTAGCCTACAGGGTAGAACATAAAAATTAGAGATTAGAACCCCTAGGATGCATTCTGGATTCCTTTAGGGACAGAGGAATGTAAAGAAGACAACAAAGGATTGGAGTAGAATTGAAGGGGTGACATTAGGTTGAAGATGTTAGTAATTGATAGTGCTCTTGCAAGTAAAGCAAATCCCATTTCCTCAGGAGGAATGAGGCATGCTTTTGTGAATTGTAATCTACCAAAGTTTATTCTTCTAGGTGAGAGAACAGTCTCCAGTTTCTAGGACTAGGCTGGAAAGAAACTGCTTGTGAGCCTGTACCTGCATTAATCTAACCCTCTTCTCCCCATCTCCTAAACCCCAGGTCTTCCTCTCTACCCTCTTTGAATGGATATGAAAAAAAAGAATGGATGGGGGAGATTAGATTCAATATTTAGCAGACAGATGTTAAGGTTAAAGCAGGTTGTTTGGTAATTGCCTTCATTTGTGAGAGGAAAAAGAAAACTGGTTAGGAGAGGAAAGCAGAGACTGGGAGAGAAATTCCTTGGCAGCCCAGGGACTAGGACCAAGTGGAAGAGGACCTTAGCAGTAGAAGAAGGGATAGTTCTGGATAAGGGAAGGGATACCATTCATCTGCTTTGCTGTTTTCCTGCAAATTAATGTATCCCTGAAAACGTATCAGACAACACAATATGCACACCTTAAACATTACAAAATGAAAGGCACCCCCGAGATTTTTTTTTAAAATTAGTTATCATATTCAAACTCGCCACAATCTATAACACAAAATCAGAGTAGTTAAAGGAAGAAGTGGGAGGAGGACGCAACTTCCCTGCTTTAGTACCATACTCTTCACCTTTCACTGTAGGGAAGCTGAAAAATCCTTTTTTTAAAGAAATTTCTTTTTAGTCTCTTCATTTTAAAAAGCATGGGGAAAAAAATTCCAGTTCATGAGAACATTTTTGCTTTAAAGATTAGGAAAAACAAGGAGATTTCATTTCTGAGGATAAATTCACTGAAGTGATGTTCAGCCCCTTCTTGCCTTTCTAAATCTGCAATGGAAGAAAGCAGTTCTGGCTGCAACTGTGTATCGATCTCCTCTTCAATGGTTACCCCAGGCTTTCTCCATGCCTGGGGTTTAATAACGCCTAGCGAATTCACTTCAACTCTCCTGGAAGTATAGTTCTGTAATGTGAAATTGAATTGGAGCTTTCCATATACAATTTAATTCTAATTAAAATAACATTTAAAGGAAAATACTCTCACCGTGGTTATTTCTTTTTTTAAATATAATTCCTTTAATTAAGAAACAAACTATCATTTTTCAACAAGATAATTCAAAGGATTCAGCATTGCCAATAAAAGTGACCCTTGATCCTAGTTATTAACTGCACTCACAAGTATGACTTTTCAGTATTTATATTTTAAGAATTTCATTTTAATTGTTTATCATGGGGAAACTTCTGAGTCAATAGAGAGATGCAAAACTAAAAGAAACTAATGGGAATGTTTGACAAAGTAAAGAAACAATGAAAATAGTTATTTCACAAATAGTGATAGTCATATAGATACTCACATGCATGCAGAGTTTATGCACCCATTTAACAAAATTAATAGGCTTCTATGGCCTAATATGTTAATAAATCTTTAGTCAATGTAAAACATATATTTAAAGGCTTATGCATACATAGTATACACACTATGCTGCATATGGTTCAAATATTGTGCTCATTTTTTATAGAAATGAAAAACTAACCAGATACTAGCATTTCTAACTTTTTTTAACCATAAATTGGGATTCACTTATGATATGCTAACATTGGAGGAAAGCCAGAACGACTGCACTCTGCTTAGATTGTATTATGAAGCAAATAGAGGTTTTCTTTCTGTCTTGGGATGTGTAAGAGCAAGGAATTCAGGGTTGAACGAATTTAAGATCTGTATACATTTTCGTTAAGCCAAGATGTGGAAATTTTATTTCAAACATTCACATTTTACTATTAAATAAAAGAAGAGTAGACAGGAGAGGTAAGCCCAAATCAAGATACAGTATTTCAGAAAAGGAATGGTTTTAAATGATGCTCCCTAACGTTTTCTTCAACGAAGGATTTTTCAAGACAGATACCACCAGCTCTGTTTCTTAAGTGGCAAAGCAATTTTTTTTTTTTTTTTTTAGTAATGGGCTGTAGGGGGATTTAATGGACTGGCACTCTTTGAATATATGTGAAGTGCAATATTCCTCTGAATAAGGTTGTATGATTATAAAGCTCCTTTGAAAAGGGTTTGTGGAGGCGGGTATTGGGGTGTGGATATGTCCAAGCATTTTAACTGTTGATAATGGTGAAAAGATATAACTGGGGACCACAGGAAATGTTTCTATGACATGCATGGATCTGCAGAAGTCTATTGGTCTTATCACATTTATTTTCTTTTATGTACACATTTCAAAAACATACTTTCCACTAGGCTCTCACTTGCAGTCAGCTTCACAGGCAGCAGCTAACTTGCATTAAAGTGTGGTTCAATGGAGCAGTCCAGTCCAAAGGAAACAATGGACAGGAAAAAGTTACAACCTTATCAATGAAATTTCCATTGGCAGACAGAGAGAATAGGGAAAAGGGAAGCTCCACATTAGGGTAGTGGGAGGAGAGTAATACGCTTTAGGTGAGTTTTGGGAAGATGCTAAGTAAAATGCTGTTCAGAGATTGGGATTAATCGAGCAGTTTAAATACAAATCTGCCGGAAATCATGCTCTGTGCGAATGAAAATGAAGGAATTTATGCATATTCTAATTTTCCCTCTTTGCTATTTTGGAGGAAGAGACTTCTTTTGCTGATGGTGGGACTTTTTTGTTCTGCACAGGAAATGTGTAAATGAACACAAATGTTTTTTTCTTTCCCTTTCCATTTCTCTCCTCCATTCCCTCCTCCCCCTGTCAACAATCATAAGTTGTTAGGAAACTCAGTTCTGCAGTCACCAATCCAGGGCTTCTTCCCATTCCCAGGGTGGTAGGGGAGGACCAGAGTTAGGAGTTAGGGCTCCTCTGGGACATTGGACCCTCTGAAATTAATGTAACGTCTCTATTCCATCTTTGGACCCGCACAGGGATAGAGGGTGAGAAAAGAGCCATAAGTTTAATAACACGAAAAATCATCTGGAAAGCCTTTCCCTTCTCACAACCGAATTCTCAGTATGACTAGGCTAAGCTTAACTGATCTTATAAACCATGTAGTGAAGACTTACTTCAGCGCCAAAGCAATACCCCTCCCACCCCCACACACGCCTTTGGGAACAAATAGGGGCACGCAGGGACGGTGAATTTTAATTATGGGAAGACCAGCAAAAACAAAAACAAAAACAAAAAAAACCTGTCTAGTTCCATTCCGATGTCAGTCACCTAATGCTGACAAGTGCGGAGGCTCCGTGTGGAAGTTTTGTTTTGTGGACTACGTAAGGGACTCCTGAAATGTGCTAGTAAAGTGTGTGGGACGCAGGTGGGAGCAGGAACGACTCCGTGGGCGACGGGGGGCTGGAGGGGGGCGGGCAGGGAGAAAAGGGAAGAGAGAGATTAAAAGTAGAAAAAGAGAGGAGCTCCCTTTCTCCAGTTCCCGAATTTGCAGGCCAGGCTTGAGTTTGAGAAATTGGTTCGGGCCAGGGCGAGGGCAGACAAGACTCCGAGTTTCTGGCTTCTTTTCTACACCCTGGATAAAAACAAGAGCAAACAAACAAACAAGCAATCAAACAAACAAACAAACAAACAAAAAACTTGGAGAAGATGTTATTCTTAATAATTTAATTCAAAACGAGCTCCGGGACCGGCCCCGGCCGCAGCGGCTGCTCACGAAGCGCCGCCCTGGCCCG
>NW_025999900.1:29890209-29967679 GCF_001458135.2 Marmota marmota marmota | reverse complement strand
CGGGGCGCCCCCGCAGGCCCGGACTCCGCTGGGCTCCCCGTCCTCGGTCTGCGTGGCTCCGGGGTGCAGATATTCTGAGAAAACGCAGGAGAGCAGCGCGGACTCGACCCTGCAAACTTCAGGTCCAAGGTTACCACCAGGCTTGGGAACCTCCGGAAAAGCTCCCAAATCCCTTATTTTGCAGGAAGCTCGCTGTGAGGTGATGCGACGTTGTGGTGGTGGGAGGATCCCCTGAGTCAAGGCCGCGTGGGGCCGGGAGTGCAGAGTCGCGCGCAGCTCAGGGACAGTCCTCCTGCGCACGGGTGGCCCTGCACTTCCGGTCCTCCCCGGCAGGCCGTGACCTTCCCTCTCAGCATCCCCTCTTCCCCACTGGCCCAATATTCCCTACCCGGTGCTCTCCTGCACTTATGTCTGGTCACGTGGATTGGGGTCGCTTGGGAGAGCCGTTTCCTGCATCTTTAGGGTGGCTGGCGGGATCTTAACTTGTTTTCTTCATTGTCGAATTTTCTTCCATTTATTCAATTCCTTAGATTTGAGAATTGAAAAGACCAAAGGTATAGCGAAAGGCCCATCATCCACATTTTTTTTGGGGGGGGAGGGGGAGAGGTGGGTCTTTTTTTCTGAATTCCCTGCACAAATTCACACTAGCAAATGAGGCTTCAGCCTCTTTCCCCCCCAGGGGCCCAGGCCAGCGTCTACCCTTAGTAAGTATGCAGTAAATGGTGAAAAGATTACTGGATAGAAAAGATATCTTCTTTAGGCTCATGGTGCTTAGGGCTAGTGGATGTCTAATCAGCTGGCTGACTTGTGTTTTGTTGAATTCATTTGAGAGACTGATAAATGCTTTTTACAATTACTTTGATATTATTTTAGAGAATTCCCCAAACGTGTTTCAGGAGATTCCTAAGAATATTTTCTTAACTTATTAACTTATGAGATAAAATGCTATGATTTTTTAGAATTTGGGAGTTAACCTTTCTGTAAGACTTTTCCTTCCCATTTTGTTTTCTTTTAAAACAATTTTACTTTCCCTGGTAAGAGTTCAAGGCCTTATGAAATGAAGTTCATCTTTATAGCCAATTTGAAGCAGAAGCTAAGAGACTTCTCTTTTGCTTTCCTGCTGCTATATTACGATTTAACCTTTGTCAACCTTAATTCGTTTCCATATTGTGTCTCCTGCATCATTCAGCAGTTCTTGTTTTTAAACACCATAAGAACTTTTTGTAACCAGGAGAGAAATTTTAGGGTCGTGAAATGGTAAGACTGAATTCAGTCAGCCAGCATATAGTAAATGCATATTTTACTGAGCACCACTTGTGTAACCCATAGGCTATTCCCTAGGTCATTTTATGTCCTACTTTCATTGATTGTAAAATAGTGAAATCATATAACCAATGAGCCAATAACCGTGAAAGTAATTTGAAAGGTTATAATTGCTAATCAAATGTAAAGCATATTTATTAGCATCATTATTAAAAGATGCCAGAGGGATACGAATAAAACCTGTTCCTATCCTCTGGGAACTTACAATCTAGTTGGGCATAAATAATGAAATGTAAATTGAAAGAAACAGCCACTAAGCAGTGTTCAGTGTCTGGCATATTGAAGACATTCAGTAAATGATTGCCTCACATTAATTTGCAGTCATGTCATTCCTTTAACAGAAATATAATACTGATAAGTAAAGGAAGGATTAATTAAGAAAACTTTAATGGAGAAAACAAATTTGTCCTTTTTATATCATATGTGGAGACTGGGCTATGTAAGCGATTTGTGTGTGAAGGATAACGGTGGTCAAACTAGAAAATGATAAAGATGTTTGATTAGAGGGAGTTCAATGGTAAATTGTAGAAAATCTTAAAGATCATGCAGTGGAGTTTATGTTTAATAGAAAAAAAATTAAAGAACTGTGGTGGCCCTTTGAGCAGAGGATGTATATTTAATGTTGAGATTCATTTTAAAAATGATTCTGTCTAGCTCCTGGATATACAGAAAATTGAGGGAGAAGGAGTAGGAGGAAATATTTTGGTGCAGTTCTGGAACATGATATTGCTAGAGAGGGGTTATAGTCAGAGCCATCATCCGGTTTCTTCCCTCAATTTATAGACAGTGGAAATAATATTGAAACAATGAACTTGGAAATGAGTGTTAAATGGAACAAAAGTCACAGTACTACTAAAATGGGTACTACCTCCTTATTCTTCATTATTCATAGTGCTAGGGGGTGCTAGATAAAGACATTTTTTTTTTTTGTACTTAGCTAATCTACCTATATTCAGTTGAAGGGGTTTTTAACTGGGGGTGATATTGCCCTCCTACCCCACCCTCTGTGGACATCTTAGCAATGTCTGCAGAAATTTATAGTTCTAGCAATTCTTTATCCACTACTGGCATCTAGTAGGTACAGGATGGGGATATTGCTAAACACCCTACATTTCACAGGCTAGCTCCCTGAAACTTCATATTTTCCTGTCCAACATGTCAATAGTGCTGAGGTTGAAACCCTCTGTTATGAGAATGAAACATGATCTCTAACTCTGGAAAGGTACCCACTATGAGTCCCAGGACCTAACTTCTATTATAATAACAATTTCAATTGAAAAAACGTTTTGCTTAGTGAGACAGATGTAACTCCAAAGATGGGTATATCCCTGCCTAGCTCTGAGGCCTTAGAAACAGGAAAATCAGAAGGGTACCTGCTTTGTATTTTCTACTTCTTTTACAGTGGAGTTTGAAATCATCCTTAAGGATTTGTCATCTAAATGTTATTTATTAAATTAATAAAATGTGCCTTTGGAGTTGCTTAGCAACTTATGGAGAGCTTTCTAAAAGTTCATTTGTTTGTTTAAAACCAGGGTAGGTTGCATATTATTAGCTACATTACATAAATCAACAAAGAAATGTACACTGAAAATGGAATAAGATGTTTCAACACATTTTCTGCTCTCCGTGTCTGGCAATTAAAACACTCTAATTGTCTGGTAGAATTGCATCAAGTATTCGACAAACATTATTTATGTATGAAACTTCAACATAATATTGAGTATGTAAGAGAACCAAAGGGGAAAAATTAAGCAGGTTTGTCATAAAGTATATGTTTATCTTAACCTTTCTTCTTCAAAAATCTTATCTACTAAGTACTTTTATCAGACACTAATTATACTTTCTGAAAAGAATTTCTCCAACACCCTTCACTGCCTGCACCCTTTAATCATATCTCATTACATCTACCTAATCCATATCTTTTTCACATTGCCAGGGCTCATTAACAGTTTTAAAAGCCAATCTTGGACATTATCATTTCTTGCAATCGAAATGAAAATAATGCCAATAATATTTTATTTCTAAAATGTAATGGATTATTTAAATTTTGTTCTTAAGCCATTTGTTCTTTAAATATTAACAAGGAATTAGCTTCCAGACATACATTAGGCTAGCAGGCCTGGTAAGATGTGTCTGAAACCCTTGAAGCACTTTTTGAAGAAGTTATTTTTGTGAGCTTTTTAAACAGTGGATCATCAGTCACTTTGAAGGGAAGTGATCCTTGATTAACAGTTGGCTGATATTGCACTTCCACAGATGTGTGGCAGCAATACAGGTGCAACCTGTGAAACAGGACAGGTAATTTTCAGGATCTAAGTATGTTTTTCACTTTAAAAAATATGAAAGATTAAATGGACCATCATCTTTGTGTATTACTGCCATTAAATTGTTATAGACAAACGTCTCACTCAAATAATAAACAACAGGGATTTATCTCCCATAACTTTAAAGAAAAGATTGTAGGTTTGGCTGATTCTTTATTCTTTTTGATTTTCTGTTTGTAGAAAAAATAAAACCCTCATCAAATTTGCAGTTACATGACCAAAATAGGGGCTCGTGGTAGTAACTTTGTAGGACTTGAAAGTCAAATGCTGTCTCAGAATAAAACTACATAGGACTAAGAAGGTGTTCTCTAAAACAAAGCTTTTTTCACTATTACAAACAAGCTTGAGGTGATTTCTTGAAATAATCATTTTAAACTCTTAGGAATGTTTAATGGTCTGCTATTTTATTTATTATTCACATACCATTAAGTTATAGTTTCTGGAAATAAAACCATGAACCAAAAGTGACTGTCCAAAAGTACAGCTTTTAGACCTGTATCCAGAGCTGTTACTTAGTAGCAGTAGAGACACAAGGAAGTTTTCATTCCTCTTTGATTTTTTCCCCATTCATTCGTTCCACTACATAGTTATTATATCTTATTATGTGTGGAATATGTAGGTTTTTAAAAAATATTTTTCTTCATTAATATGGTTTGGCTTGTTACTGTTACTCAGTAAAAGCAAGTGAAAACATGATAGTAGGTGAGTTTGCTTTTCCATGTCTCATATTTTGCAGTTGTACAACTTCTAAGATTTGAATGGTGTTAGATAATTAAATTTTAATGTCTATAATATACATCCCCCCAATCACTCTTTTAGCCATTTTTCTTTTAAATTCCTTTAATTTCTTTAGTCATCAGATTTGTGTATGTTTCTATGTGGGAGGTAAACTTTGTATATGCTCAATTATACATAAAAAGTTGTTCACATGTGTTCTTTTTTGCTTTATTTAATGTAGCTTGGGTATTCAGGTTTTACCAAATTTTTACAGGGACACCATAGGCATTGTATATTCCAGTGGCATTTTCTCATTTGTTATCAATTAAATGGATTCTGCTACTAAAACATTTTTGACAAAAAAATTAACAATGTACTGAAATATCACAATTAAAATGTTATACAGTATTAACTGTACTTTAACAGTTATTTTTGCTTTTTGTAATCCTGTTGATGTCTGTATCTCTCTATGTTATTAAGAAATTTTACCTCTACTGATTGTCCATTTTCTTGTTCTTTTCGTGTTGTTACTTTCAGACTTTTTTTTATCGGTCAGTACAACGAAGGTTGCCATGGTCTTCTACTTCGTATCCAAGGATATCTACTCAAGGATATGCTGATATCAAACAAGTTTCCAAGCAGAAAATTCATCTTGGAGGAAGACATGTTTCAAGAAAAAGTTTGCTTCAGCAATTTTTTAAAAAAAAATTTTGGTGGTAGTAGTGGGTATCAAACCTATGGCTTCTTGCATGCCAGGCAAGCACTCTACCACTGAGCCATATCCCCCAAAATTCCAGCATTCTTTTTTAAAAAATATTTTCTCCTATAGTATCGTCCAGACTCTAAACTAATAGTAGGTTTCTTAAGTTCATCCAGATCTCCTCCATGTCAGAATATTCAGAATACTCTGTGTGTGTGTGTGTGTGTGTGTGTGTGTGTGTTTGGGGGAGTATACTGGGGATTAAAACCAGGAACATTCCCCACTTCTTTTATTTTGAGACAGTCTTGCTGTGTTGTCCAGGCTGGCCTCAAACTTGCAGTCTTCCTGCCTCAACCTCCCCAGTAATTAGAAATTACAGGTGTTCATACTGTGTCTGGCCATGTCTGTATTCTTGGTCATTTTGCCACCTTCTGGCTCCAAAGATAAAGAAGAAATAATAATAAATGAATAAAAATCGTTTGTTCCTGTTTCAGTGAGTCATTCCAGTCTTGAAGCACTCTGGTGGATTAATTAACTTTATTGTTACATTTACTAGCCCACACTTATTTGTGGGAAAGTGCTCCTCTTGGCATTTTCTTAGTTGGTGGAAGGAACACTAGGACTATGACATTGGACTTCACTCTTTAAGTTCATGGTTCTGTGGCAGCACAAAACTTGAACAAAACTTACTTTTTTCATGTATAGGCTGGAAGTACCACAGCACCATCTTTTCCTGATGTTATATTCTAGCTTTTATTTATTCTTGGCCACACTTCTTTCCTGAGCAAGAGTTCTTGCTTAATATGGGGGTTGGGATTGGTAACCCTATGAAGAAACCTGGTACCTCTTATATGGGAAGTTTGGAGAGCTTATCCTAGCAATCAAATTGGTGTTAAGATGGTTAATTGAATCCTGTGGGTATAGTGCTCTTATCCCAAGTGAAGAAAATGAAAACATTTCTTTATGTTATTATATACCCCCACTCAGTTTTCATAAGTAGGACTTCCTAGTGTACATTATCTTATCCTGGAATGAATTATTTCAGTTCTTGTAGTCTCTTACAGATTTATAAGGAGTATGGTGCCAAGGAGAAATTTGAAAGAAAGAGCACAAGATGAGATTGTCTTTTGTTAAACATCAAGATCAACACAAAATAAATTTTAAAAAATGTGCAAAGTTATCTTTTATTAGAATATTTAATGAATTTTATTATAACTGCAATATTTTAATTTTAATTTTCCTTCAATTTCTTATGTTTCCTCTTCCTTTTAATTAAAAAAATCTTAGTTATATTCAATATCAGAATACACCCTGACATAGTCACAAAAGCATGAAATACAACCCACTGCAGTTCAGTCCCTGGCACTACCTACCTCCTTGCCTTCCACCAACCTTTCCTATGTCCATGCATGGATGTAGCACTATGGGTCCTGATATCAGGTGTATCTACAGGACACTATTTTTTAAAAAAGCAAAACTATCTTAAGAGAAGAGATTAATTACTCTGAAGCAGAGCTTGATTTAAACTAATTGAAAGTATTAATACATTGACAGAAAAAAATTAGCCATGAAAACAGATAAGGGAAAGTTAGAAGAAAGTAGAAAAAAAAAAACCTACTCAAATATGGCTCAGAGATGAGGAAGGGAACTCCATTTAATTGGACTTCAGTTCCTTTTACAAGGCCAATCCTATTGTGAATGAATATTAGGCAATTTAAACTAATTATTCTATCCATAAAATATTTTCATTGTAAATTCATGGTTTTTTTAGGAAGTCTGATTATTATTTGAATTACTTAGAAAAGAAAATAATTATAAAAATTTCAAATATACTATTTATAATTGTAGTACCTTTAAGTGAGCAATGTCCTAAGCTTTCCATGAAGTTTTTCTTTCACTTAAGTTGTTTGTAATAAAAGAATAATTTGATTCTGGGTCAAAATATTAATGATTTCTTTACTATGTGTATTTTTGATGGATAATTTTTTGGCAAGACCATAAAAATCAGGATGTAGAGTTTTCAGTATGAAGCAGATTCAAATAATGTTTGCCAAGTTCAGCCCTTCCTGTCAGCTTTTCCTGTCACATAAAAAGATTCACATGCAACTGTATGATTCTATTTGTGACAGGATAGTAGTTGAGGTAAATTACCATTGCTCAAACAAAAATTTGTTGGGACCAAATATTACCCATGATTAAAATTTTGCATTTAAAGATGGGCATGAATAAAAAGACCATTTAAATCCTAGATTCACTTCTTATTGATTATCTCTGAGATCATTTTAACTTTTATAGGTATCAATTTCCTCTCTAAATTGAAAATATTATTAAAACACTCATATAGGAAATTAAATGAGGTAATTCACATAAAGCACTTAGCACTATGCCCGGAGTATATTAGGACAGACAAATCAATACCACAGTGACATATTATCTCACCCCAGTTAAAATAGTTGTTTTCAAAAAGACAAAGGTAAAAAATGCTAGAAAAGTAAAAAATAACAAATACTAATAAGAAAGGCGAACACTCAAACACTGTTGGTAGGAATGCATACTATTACAATTATTATGGAAAAGAGTATGGGGGTTCCTCAAAAAACTAGACCTAGAACTGCCAATGATCCAGCAATCCCACTTCTGGGTGTGTATTCAAAATAACTGAAATCAGTATGCAGAAGAAATAGCTCTACTCACATTTTCATTGCAGCATTATTCATAATAGCCAAGATATGGTATCAACATGTGTGCCTATCAATAGATGAATGGATAAAAGAAATGTGATACACACGTATCTATACATAAAATACACACACACACACACACACACACACACACATACACTGAAATATTATCCAGCCATGTAAAAGGATAAAATTCTGTCATTTGCAGCAACATGGATAGAAACAGATATTATATCAAGTAAATCAGATACAGAAAGACAATTGCTGCATGTTATAGTTTATATGTGGAATCCAGAAAAGTCCATCTCATAGAAGTATAGAGTAGAATATAGGTTACCAGAGCTTGAGAAGGTGTATGGGAGGGGGGATAGAGAAAGAATAGAAAACAAGTTGAAAGGTGCAATTGGATAAGAGGAACAACTTCTAATATTCTCTAGCACCACAGGATAACTATGATTGACAACAATTAATTGTATGTTTCAAAATAGCTAGTAGAGATGATTTTGAATGTTCCCAACACAAAGAAATGATAAATTCTGAGGTGATAGATATGCCAATTACCCTGATTTGATCATTACATATTGTATACGTGTAGTGAAATGTCACAGTGTACACTATATATCTGTACAACTACTATATGTCAATTAAAAATAAAAAATACATTATAAAAGAAATCAACAGAAAATAATGCCTTAGTCATTTACTACTAAGAGGGTAATATTATCATAAGATGGTATAGATTCAGGATATGATTGGGGAAACAGGACTTTGACCAGTACCATTTGAATATTTGAGATCCTACAGTTTCTAAAAGCTCTTCCCACTCTTACATATTCAGTACAATTGCCACCTTTGCTTTGCTCTGAAATCCCGATTTTATTTTTATCCCTTATACATTTTTATTATTTATATTGGAGGAATAAATTAATGACTGAAGAATATCCTAGCTTCCTTCAATCTTAGTAGCTTAATAATACCAGTTTGGATGGCATGTGGGGGTACTCTGGGTCTTTGCTCCAGTCAGTCCCATTCAGTCATTCAGGAACCTAGGAGTAGCTCTGCCTTCTTTTAGGACATTGGGCTATTTCACTGCATACTCTACTTAAAGGTAGGGAGGAAGAAAGTTTATTGTGGACCCTATAAAATAAACCCTAATCCCACTAACCTGAAGTTAGTCACATTTCCCAATTTAACTGCAGGGAAGGCTTGGGAATGTTATACAGACATGTATTTAGGAGGAAAAAGAAATGAATTTATTGAATACATGGCACTACCTCTGTTTTTGCCAACCAACCAAACACAGCCACGGAGAAAACTAAGTCTTGAGAGTCTTCTCTAAATTTTCATCAACTATGAAAGATGGGTAAGAATACTTGGCTATACATTCATTTGCACATTATTTTACAGAGCAGTACATCTTATATTAGAAAGGCTTTGTCCGCAGGGATAGGAATTAGGAAGGGTTTCTACCATCTTCGGATAACTTTGTTCCATAGGAATTCTCTCAGTAACTTTGTGTGAAGCATTTATCCTACTTCGTTTCTACTTACAGCTCATATATGTGAAGGAGATTATATCTTCAAATGAGCATTTTCCCTGCTTTTATCATCATGTGTCATTATCCCAACATTCTTTTATTATAGTTGTTATTGAGAGCATACTTTCAGATTTAGCATGGAGATTAACTGTAAAATAAGTAAATAGCAAATTGTTTTGTTGGAATGAAGTATAAAAGTCAGTGCTTTTAAGGGACTTTTTTTTCATTGTTAACTGCTATTTCAAAGTGACTACAATCTCAAAAGGAAGCAGATTGACAACCTCAGATCTAAGAATTTTTTTTTTTCTATGAAGAATTGCTGTGATAGTAAACTTTACACAGAGTGTAAGCTTTGCTATGATACTCCAAACTATGACTTTTTATAAAAAAAAAAAGTTCCACTTCACCAATGAGAGAATTCCCTATACTAGAACCCATCCAATACATGGATTCTCAGGGTTTCTCCAAATGATACTTTTAATGTTTTCATCAAGTTTAAGGACATAGATCCCAATTTTTGTTTGTTTTACACTTTTCTCAACAAATTGCAATTAATAACGAATAACATTCCAGACCATACAATCTAGCATACCAATAATCTGTTTGAGACTGACTGTGTAATATAATGGTTTCCTTTCTTCTGAGTATTTTTTATTATAGTGATACTATTTCATAAGGAATCAATATTTAAGTCCTTTTCTCTTAATTAATATGTGTATATGAAAATGTTATTATATTTTGAAATTTTTATTAGAGATCAAACTATCTTTTACCCATGTTTCATTAAAAGAAAGATTTGTGATACTCATTAGGATCCATTTTAAGTGACCATTTTAATTATTAAGGAAAATCAAAGATTAACATTCTTTATTAATTAGATGTCAAAAACCAATGTCCAGTGGGCTGGGGTTCTGGCTCAGTGGTAGAGCACTTGCTTTGTATGTGTGAGGCACTGGGTTCAATTCTCAGCACTGCATATAGATAAATGATTAAAATAAAGGTCCACCAACCACTAAAGAAATTTTTTAACAATTTAATGTTCAGGGGCTGGAGTTGTGGCTCAGCGGTAGAGCTCTCGCCTAGCACATGAGAGGCCCTGGGTTCGATCCTCAGCACCACATAAAAATAAATAAATAAATAAAGATATTGTGTCCAACCAAAGAATAAATATTAAAAAAAAATAAAAACAACTCAATGTCCAAAATTTCATCACTTTTATAATTGGAAATGCATATTATTTTTTTTTGAGCAATTTGTGGGAGAAAATGTTAGAGAAATACACATTTTAAATAGCATAAATCAGCATGTTTACCATATTTTAAGTAGAAATATATTTCAAGCAGTAGTCATATAAGAACTGTGGTGAATTTTTTCTGCATTATACATTATAAGTTAATTCATCTTACATTGTCTATCATTGTATATAGTTTTTTTTTTTTGTTGTTGTTGTTCTGGGGATTGAACCCAGGGCCTTGTGCATGCTAGGCAAGCACTCTACCAACTGAGCCACATCCCCAGCCCTATATACAGTTTTTTTTTATGGACTATTTTTTTGTATTATGTAAAAGATTTTCTTGATATTTAGGAATAATATTGATGAAGATGTGGATTTTTTTCTCATATATGGAAGCCAGAGAGAGAGAGAGAATGAATTTTTTTTTTAAATGGAGGGATTTCATGAAAATACAAGGTAGAACAATGGAGTAGAGGAAGGAGATTGAGGGGGAGGTAGGGGAAGAGAAACTGGAATCAACTTGACCAAACTATGCTATGTGTCTGTATGAATATATCATAATGAATTTTGCTTTTATGTATAGCTATAACTAACTAATTAAAAAATAAATTAAGAAGGACGACCAATAGAGTAGCAAAGGGCTCAGAAAAAGGGAGGAGAGAGGGAAGTGGATAGTATTGGGGATTAAAATGGAGAAAATTATGTTATATACATTTATGAATATTTCAAAATGAACCCCACCATTATGTAAAACTTTAATTCACTATTAATACATAATTTTAAAAACCTAAAAAAACCAATTTGAGTTATTTTAGTCTTTACACAACTACCCCCCTCAATTTATATTTTCTTCCATTGCAGTGAAAGTGAAACCATAAAAGAATTTTAAAGTTTGCAGTCTACTTGGACATACAAGTTACTGAATATTCACATGAGAAATTACTAACTTGAGTGCTGCATATTTTACATGAGATTTCATATAATGTATTAAGCATTAAAAGGGTTTAAGTGCTCTAGACAAACTATTTTATTCCCTTTGTTTCTATCTTAATTGGTATTACAAATTCTACATTTTACCACTAAACTTCTATATTCTAGAACATAGACATTTTAGCTTAAGATTTTATGCATATTTGGCAAGAATAATTTCAGTCCTATAGTTGTTAAGCAGAAATAATTTAGCATTTGAAGCTGAGTGCAATGTAAATGCTAATTAAAATTCATTGGCAAATCATTTAAGATTTTAATGTAAGTTGACTTCACGACATTTTCTTCTAAAACAGTTGTTACATTTCTCCATGTTTCCTGCATGGTGGATTTTGAATTTAGTATCTGACATGTTTTCTCAACTACTGGTTTATAATGAAAACATGTAGGTACTCTAGGGAATGTGTTAAAAGCAAAAATTCTATGATCCTTGAAAGGTAAATGACAGCACTGAGATTGTCACATCTGGATCAGAAGTGTTTCATCTGTTTATCTAACTAAACAAATACAAATAGAGATAATTAGGATGCTAACAATGCATGCTTTAACAAACAACTTATGGCTTTGATTAGGTCAGAACCTAACTTTTAATTTTTCTTTGTTCCTACAAATTAGTAAAATGTGTTGGCCTTCAAAATCAGGCCTTTGAGTGATTACAGAAAATACATTATTTTGTGTTTTAAATACAAAGATAAAATTAGTGCTTGGCTTTCAAACTGTTATGCATCCTACATATTTAAATATATATATTTTATATACATACACACACATATAATCATGGACATTATAGTATGCCTGAGTATTCAGTTTAATTTACCTCACCATTTTTTAAATGTCATTGTAACTGAGCAAACACATTTCAGAACTACCAACCTTTAACTGAAAAACAAGTCACACAGGCAAAAGTGAAATAAACCCCTTGGTAAAATCACAATGGTTCATATTTAAAATAAGTTTTTATATCATTATAAACTAGTTGATTTTTATATTTAGCTCAGCAAGTAAATTGGTAGGTTGAAGAGAAAATTTTAATGTAAACTAATATTTCTGAATCACCTTAGTTTTAATTCTTTTTAAAAATTAAATGTATGAACATTTATTGTCATTTTTCAAAATCATGCAAACCAACTATTATGCAGTGAGTGGGCATTAACTATGAACGATAAAGTGTAAGATCATTGAATAATACAAAGGCTCATCAGAAATGAATGTTTTAATTCGTAAAACAATTCTGATATTGTGGAGACAACTTAAAATATGTTGTTTACATTCTAGTCACATGTTTTGATTTTAAATTAGTGTAATTATACTTTCTTGCTGAATCAAAAATATTTTCTTTAAATTCTACTCACATGGATTGCTCTTAATACAATCACACTTTTGTGCAGTTAGGAGTAAAGTAGCTGTTTAATTAAACATGCTATTTGTTTATAATGTAATGTTTCAAAAATACTAATTCAAAAGATAGGAGAATTTATCTCATGTATTTCAATTTGAGAGGTAAACTTCTTCTACCATAAAGAGGGAAGCAGAGAACTGTAAGCAGTAATGAAAAGACATTTTCCTATTTTGGGGGGATATGGTTTGCACCAGCCTACAAAATATGACCTTTCCCACTTTCAAGATTAAGGCAAAAATTATTACAGTAAGCAAAGTAAAGATATCAGTCTCAGCTTTTAGTATTCTAAATACTTTGTTAAAATTGCCATTGCTTTCCTTGGTCAACTCAGAGAAGGAAAACAATAGCAAGATAGCTTGGATATGAAAATCTGAACAAATTGACATCTGTAAGTTGTACACATATGAAACACTGTTTCAGTAAATGCTATACTCAAGAATAAAACCAGAAACATCCCTAATATGCCAAAACAAAATTAGGTGAACCATGTACATTTTTAAATCAATTTTATTTCATTATGTGAGCTTCTTTATAGTTTCTTCTTTACAAAGAGCTTTTGTAATTGTAGGAAACACCTACAATTACACATAAATAGTCTTTATTGTATTTTATTTTTTTAAAACTCTTTTTTAACACAATGCCTTTATTTTTATGTGGTGCTGAGGATTGAACCTGGGTCCTGCCTGTGCTAGGCGAGTGCTCTACTGCTGAGCCACAATCCCAGCTCCACCATAGTCTTTATATTAGGAAAAGGTATTCTCTCAACTTTTTAGCTATATTTATGAGGTGAAAAAAATAGCAATAAAAATTATGTATGTAAAGTTAAAAAATTATATTACAATCAGTTTGCATGGAAGTCTGGATAATGTAAATTTGATGGAAACTAGAAGATAGGTTTTATATTAAAGTATAATACTTTTTGTAGAGAAAATATTTCTGGCTTTGGTTTTCTGATTGTAATGAAAGCACTGTTCTGCATAGGAAATATCAAAGATTATGTGAGAACTTGTGGTTGATCAGAATGAGACAAATTGAGGTAACTATGTCCTAGAATATAACCAATAGTCAAAGTTCAGCTGTTACAGAGCTGTTAAATATGTTTCCAATATTGTTGAGATATTGCCTGTGTATTCTATGAGTTACAAGGTGGACATAAACTTCTGTTCCTTCAATCTCTAATTAGTTTTATGTTAGATTTGAAAAAATAGGATAGGGATATTGATATAAGCTGATATTTATTGAGTGATTATTATGTGCCAGCACTTTAGATTTATTTACTATTCGGATCAATTTGGTCCGTTCACCATAAACACCAAACACCCATACATGTGCATCCACATGCACATATGCATATTATCATATTCACAATATACTTTATTGAGTAAATAAAAATCATTTATGAAAGAGAATTTAAGAGGGGGTCTTTTAAAATTGTTAGAGAAAAGGGGTGTGTGAAGGTATAGTAAAACCAATCTGGTATTATTTTATTTTGGCAGTTACATTTTTCCTCCCCTCAGTGAATCACAAAGAAAAGAAGATGGGTATGATTTTTACAGGGGCGAAATAGGTTGTCTGTCAGTTGGGGTTAGGCGACAGTCTGTCTGCACGCGGTAAGATGATCTGCCGGGCACCAGAGGAAAGCAGGCAGGATTCCTGGCTTGCAAGAATAGATATTGATCTACCTTAGCCACCTAAACAATGCCTCACCTGTTTGCCTTGTCCATACCTTATTTTACGCAGTCTAATGCTTGTTTTGTTTGACTTTTCTTTTATTTCTCTGGATCTGAGCTTTGATACACTTTGGGGAGTACATAAACACAGTGCTGTACTTGAACATCACCACACTTTTGAGTCCTCTGGTGGTTTAAGGCCACCCCTCCCTCTTGAACAGCTCTGTTATTGAAAATTATGAACCAGAGCTAAATTACGAGGCCACATACAGAAGTGGTTGATCCAGCAGCCTAGTGTCCAATAACACTGAATGTGAGATGCTGCTAATTACTACCCTATGGACCTTGTTTAAGATTTCTTAAATTTCAACTAGTAAAAGGCTTTATTATTATTAATTCTTTTCTCCCCAGCAGATAGCTGAAAGATAAGTTACTATAGTATTTAGAATTCTATCCATTTATTTTAGAGCACAAATATGTTACTATGTACTGCCTCAAGCACTAATGAAATACAAAACTACATTCAGCTTCCCAGTAAACTATAATATAAATATTTTACCAGCACTTATTATTAGTTTGCCATTTCCTGCTGACAGCTATTCCAACTTTGCCAGCAGGCACTGGGTCTCACAATTGTATTATGTTTTGAACAAATAGCGACAAACAAAAATTCTCACAAAATAAATGAACAAGATTTCCTGGGAGAAAAAAAAAACCCTCTTCCAATGTTAAATGAATATTTCTTTCAAACTCTGACACATAATATTATTTAATTTGCATATTGCACATTTCACTTTTAGTGGAAAACAATTAAGTTAATGAGGAACTAAATAATGTGCACTCAGGGATAATTTAACATTACTGGTTGTTTGATTTTAAGCTTTTTTTTTTCTTTTTAAAAAACTTTCTGCTATTCTGGAGCAGTGCCTATCACAATACTATTGATAATGGAAGACTCTGATTTTCAAAGGATATAGTTTAAAGGCTGGCAGACAATAAAAGCAGCTTTTCTAGAACCACAGAATGAAAAGGTTCACATAGTTTTTTGTTGGTTCTTTCCTGTGTTGTCAAAGTATACCATAAAACTCAGCAATTGATGAACCTATCTTGGTTTTAAAGATGGTATGTTTCTAGAGACCTTCTATCAATCATAAGCAGTTCCTTGCAAATACAACCTCTCCTTTGCACTGCTCTTGCTTCATCATGCTCAGCTAACAAAGCATAATTAATGCCTCAACATGCTCTGCATGGGTCCTCTTGCTATTGAATGCAGTTGGAGAAAAAAATAAATACAAAACAATGCTGACCTCACCTTAAATTTAGGATCTCTGATCTCAGGCAGTTTCTTTATGTTGACTAGCAATCATACTGATCATTTATAAGACTTTGGTGATCATTTTACAAATTCTCTCTAGGAATCTCCAACACACCTTCCTCCATTCGTATTCCAAGGTGTTGACTATGATTTCTACTTCACTAAGAATAGTGGAGCAAACAGAAGAGACTTATCATGAACTCCTGCCTTGACATGGATTGACATACCTATATTTGTGCTTATTTACTTGATTTTTTAGCATATTCTTAGAAAGGTTAGCCTTCTACTTTTTTTAGAGAGACACAGAGAGAGAATTTTAATATTTATTTTTTAGTTTTTGGCGGACACAACATCTTTGTTTGTATGTGGTGCTGAGGATCGAACCAGGGCCGCACGCATGCCAGGCGAGTGTGCTACCGCTTGAGCCACATCCCCAGCCCTAGACTTCTACTTTTGTACTATTTTGTATTCCTCTCCTACCTACTCTAAAATGTGGCCTCAGTAATTCTCTTTTTTATTCTTTTGCTTTGTATAGCCTCCTTGCTACTGGGTAGTTCACTTGGCACATAAACATGCTGCTGTTGTTTCTATTTCTATAAAACCTTGATTCTGACTCTATTTCCCCCCTGGCTCATTCCATTTTCTCAGCTCTCCTTTCTTTTACAATAAAATTTGTTATTTATTTATGCAGTACTGAAGTTTGAACTGGTAGAAGGGTACTCTATCACACAGCTATATTCCCAATTGTTTTTATTTTTATTTTGGGACAGGATCTCTTGAGTTGCCCAGGCTGGCCTCGAATGTGCCTCAAGCTCCTGAGTTGCTGGGACTACAGGCATTCCCCACCATGTCCAGCTGCAACAAAATTACTTTAATTTTGTTAAAATTTAAAAAAAATTACTTTTTTTTAAGAAAAAAAAAGATTTTTCTTTATTCCTCTTTGTCTAATTCTTCTACCCCACTCCTGTTGTGTGTTAGATTCACATATCCAGAAAGAACATTTGACTTTAGATTTGGGACTGGTTTATTTCACTTAGCAGGATAGTGTTCAGATCCATCCATTTTCTGGCAAATGTCATAAAGTTATCCTTTTTAATGACTGAGTAATATTCCGTTGTGTATATACATACCACATTTTCTTTATCTATTTATCTCTTGAAAGGAAGGGAGTGCTGGACAGGAATAGGAAAAACAGTGAAATGAATCTGATATAACTTCCCTATGTACATATATGAATACATCACAGTGAATCTCACCATCCATCGTGTGCAACCACAAAACTGGGATCCTACTTAGAATAAGATACACTCCATGTTTTAATTTTTCCATGTAGTGTATGCAATTTCTCCCCTATTTTTCTTTCTTGAATTCATTCCAAGCAGATTTTCAACACCAGAATGAGACAAACTGCTTTTATTCAGGTCACCCATGAACTTTATGTTACCGAATCATAGTGTTCGATGCTCAGTCTTCATTTAACTTGAACTCTCATTCACATTTGACAAAACTGATCAGTATCCCCTTCTTAAAGCACTTTCTTCACTTGGCTTCCAAGAGATAAGGCTTACAATGTTTGTTTGCTCCATCTCTATTTATTTTATTTTATTTTTTTCCTTCCAATCTCCCTGGCATTCTAATGTTGCAGTGTCCCTAGGTTTAGGACTCCATTAATTCTTTATTCTACCGTTAATACCTATTTTGTTGAACTTCTAGCTCTCAAGGGTTTAACTGCCATTTGTATGTTCATATGATATCTAAGATATATATTATATACATGCATACATATAATACAATATACATAAACATGCAAATATAATATAAACTGTATAATTATAACATTATATATAAAATTGATAAACATGTTAATATGCATATATAAATGTTTGTCCTCAGTTCAGATGTCTTTTCTGATCTTCATTCTTTATAGCCTTTCTAAGAAACCTTTATTTGATGTTTTAGTCAGCTTTTTCACTGCTGTAACTAAAAATAAAACCTGACAAGAATAATTTTAAGGAGGAAAAGTTTATTTGGGGGCTCACCGTTTCAGAGGTCTCCGTCCATTCCTCAGGGCTCAAGGTGAGGCAGAACATCATGACAGAAGAATGTGTTGGAGAGAAGTGGCTTACATGATGATCAAGAAACACACTCCACTCACCAGATACAAAATACACACCCCAAAGGCACACCCCCCAATGTCCACCTCCTCCAGCCACACCTTACCTGCTTTCAGTTACCATTCATCTAATCCCTGTCAAAAGATTAATTCACTGACTGAGTTCAGGCTCTCATAACCCAATCATTTCACCCCTAAATCTTCCATTGACTCACTCTTGAGCTTCTGTGGGGCACCACATATCCAAAACATAATACTTAGATAGCAAAACTACATCTTTTGGGGGGTGGGGCACCAGGAATTGAATCCAGGGGCACTGAACCACTGAACCACATACCCCACCCTTTTAAAATATTTTATTAGAGAGAGGATCTCGCTGAGTTGCTTAGGACTTTGCAAAGTTGCTGAGGCTGGCTTTGAACTCATGATCATCCCGCCTCGGCCTCTCAAGTCACTGGGATTACAGGAGTGCGTCACCACACCCAGCGCAGATCTACATCTTAAGCTCAACAAGTCTAGAATTAACCTTCTGGTATTCTCCCACGACTTGTTCACCGAGTCTTTTCCTTTAGGGGGAAAGGCAACTCCATGCTTCCATTCAGACAAACCAAAATTCTTTAGAATTGTCTTTGGCTATTATTTGTCTTTCACATACATTACCCAATTTGTCAATGATTTTGCTGGTAAAAATTTCAAAATATATTCGAAATTGATCCATTTCTTCCCACCATTATTGCCACAACCCAGGTCCAAGCCATTCATCCCTTACACAAATTATTACAGCAGTCTTTACTTTTGCCCTTGTTTTTCTTTAGTTTTTTTCTCAAACCATTTCAAAGAAATGCTTATGTCTAACTCAGTAGGTCTCATTTTTCTAGTACTAATCTTTATCTCACTCAGTCTGAAAGCCAAAATGTTTTCGAAGATACAGAAGGCCCGCTGTGAGCTGCCTTATTTTCCTGGCTTTTCTCTTTCTCCAGAAGAAGCAAACTTCTCTTGCTTTCTGTTTTCATCTTATTTTCTCATTGATAAATCTTCAGTGCTTATCCCTTGGCCTAAGATAAATTGATATTTATCTGTTTAATGAAAAAGGTGAATGAATGAATGACTGAATCAAAAACTTGGGAAGAGTTGTAAAAAAGAACACATTATTTATTTTTTTTTGTAATTGTATATAAAGAGTAAGGTATTTGACAAACTGAGGAAATAACAATTATTTTATACTCTGATTCTTCTGTCCTGTCAACTCTGACATATACTAGTTAATTTCAAAGTCTCTGATATTAGGCATGTAGTAATCTTCTTATATATCCTAGACTTCCTAATTGGAAATAAATGCTAGTTTGGGGCTATTTAAGAAATTCATTATGGATGATGAGAGTAATTTAGAATTATCTAGTCTGTAATGTTTAAAATTGTAATTGGGAAGTATGTGGGAATGAGTGATGATTTCTTCCCCTAGAACTTTGCACCCAATTTTCCCTTGGTCCAGTGTACTTTTACTCTTTTTTCAACTTTTCAACCTCTGTCCTTGAAGCCTCGCATAGCATTCTGGGGTAAGTGCTTTACTTACATCTCTTGAGGCACTTACCACACTGGTTGAAACATCTGTTTATTGTTCAGTATCATAATAATTGACTTGAAAACATTGGAGGCAGGGATTCTGCCTAGTATTTTTAGTATACCCATCATACAATTTAGTTCCTGAGATGTATACAAACATTAATAAGGGTCTTCAATGCTAGCTAGGCACATCTCCAGGGAAAGGACTGGATCAGTTCAATGGAGACACTTAACAGAATGGGACAAGGATTGGATGCTTTGTTCATTGCTACATTTTGGGTCTATATATACTTACTACATGGATGTAAATGAATACAATTCAACATGATGAAATCAACATTGAATGTAGACACTCTGAGGCATACCATTTCCTCCTACTGTCTATAATGATAAGAACTATCACCTGGTAAATGCATTCCGTTAACTCAGAACAAGTGGATCACACAGATCTAGATTTTTGGTAAAGATCTTTAATTTCTTCTACACTCATGTTTTCTTTTAAAATACTGAGAATATCTTAAATGACAAAGTTGTATTCCTCCAGGATATTTTAAGGAAATTCTTTTTTTTCCAAGAGCCAACTTGCAAAAGGCTAATTTGTCATATTTTCTAGTTTCTTTTAGACTGTTTGATTTTTGTAGACAAGTTTTTATTTTGTCATTGTGGTGGCAGTTTAAGTAGTGTCCAATTTTTCTCTATTTCCACTCCCTACTATACTTTGGTAGACTAAGGGACAAAGACTAGATGTGGCAGAATAGAAAATGTGGAAAAACAGAGGGAGGGGCATTCAAAATTTCATTTCACCAACTCCTTATTATTTTCACAATATAAAAGCAATCAGATCACTCAATTTCTGGAGTTGGGTCTGCTGGTGGTTGTTCTATTCTCAAGTCCATGTAATTAGTGGGTAAGTTAATATCCTCTCCAAGCTCAAAAATCACACACACACACACACACACACACACACACCAGAGTCACTGTCCATAACTCTATTACAAAAATATAATCATATTAAAATTTTAGGTTGAAAGAATGTCATTATCCACAGATTAGAAGAAAACATTCATAAACCACATACGATAAAGGATACATATCCAAAATACGTAAAGAATTCCTACAAGCATAATAAACAATAGTTCAACTTAAAAATGTGCAATAAATTGGAATAGACATTTCTTTAAAGATGATATTTAAGTGGCAAATAAGCCAAGAAAAGATGAATGAGGTGATCAGCCATTAGAGAAATGCAAATCGTAACCACAGTGAAGGGGCTGGGAGCTAGGTCAGTTGTACGACCCTTGTCAAACAAAACCACTATATACTATCAATTCACATTCATACAGATGGCTGGAATAAAAAAGATAGATAATAACAAGTATGAGAAGAACATGGAGAAACTGAAACTCTCGTGCAGTGCTGGTGAGATGGTAAAATTCTGCAGCCACTTTGTAATTCAGTTTGGCAATTCTAAAAAATGTTGAACAGTTACCATATGAACTAGAAATTCCAGTCTTAGATATCTACCCCAAAGACATAAAAATATGTTCACTCAAAAACTTGCATATAAATATTAATAGAATTATGATTTATAAAAGGCCAAAGATAGAAACAGCATGAGTGTCTATCAATAGTTGAGAGAATAAACAAAGTATGGTATATCTAACAAAAGAATATCATTTGGCTATAAAAATAAAGTACTGATGCATCCAATTTTTATCAAGTTTCAATATTCAACATGTTTGGATATCAAAAACGTTGTATTTAGTTAAAGAAGCCAGTCACAAAAGACCATATATTGTATAATAGGTAAAACTGTAGAGATAGTAAGTAGAGATCTGGGGCTATAGCTCAGTGGTACAGTGATTGCTTAGTATGCCTGAGGCCCTGTGTTCAATTGCCATCTCCAGAAAAAAAAAAAAACCAACTAAACAAACAGAAACCCATAACCTACCACCCACTACCATTATGCCCACAATTTTCTTCTTAGTAATGGGCCATGCCATCAGATAGCAAGTAGCTTATTGACTGATAGTGGTTGGGAGAGAAGAGAGTATTTTTTTTGTTAATATGTCACAGGGTAAGTATATGCTTATTGTTTTTTATTTGTTGTTTTTAGACATACCTGACAGTAGAGTATATTTTGACATATTATACATACATGGAGTAAGTATGTAAGACTGGTTCTGGTATGAAGTTTCTTTTTGGGGTAATGAAAATATTTTAAGTTTAGCTATTGGTAATTGTTACACAACTCTGACTACAATAAAAACAAAGAGTTGTACACTTTGGAAAAATTAGTTTTAGGGTATGGATTCAATCAAAGAAACAGATTTTCACTTGCAAGTTGTCAGTTATTTTTAAAAAAGTGTAACAGTTTTTATCATCATCACCACCACCACCATCATCATCATCATTCAGAAGTATGTTTTAAAATGTTTCTGTGTATAATGTCCCATACTAGGCAATGTAGTGATATCAAGGAATAATTCTTGTCTTATGGGTTAAGATGACCAAAATCTTAGCTCCTAAACATATGGAAAAGATCAATACATGGTTATGAGCAGTGTGACTAAGAGTCACACAATCTGGATTTAATCTTTAATTATTAGTTGTGTTCTTGATAAATTACTGAAGCTCTCTACATCTGAATTTCCTCATTTGCATCAAGAATGAAATAATGCCACCTATTGCTAAAGACACTGATAGTTAACTACAAAATATCAATTAATCTCTTAATCCTTACTAACAAAATCCTGACTTTACTGTGGATGGGTATTCAACTAAAAACATCTGTAAGATCTCAGCGCCTTAGCCATATGACAAAGTTATGGTCAACTAAATTTTAGGTAAAAGTAGCCAGGTGGGGCTTCAGAAATGCTCAGCTGTCAGGTTAGCTTTTTTGTCTTTCCTCCCCATCTTCTTGATTAGAATGTAGAAATAATTTTTGACTCTACAACCAGGATCCTTTGGGTTTTTCAGTTTGGTTACTCTCACCAAGAAGCTTTTATCCTTATGCTAGTTGCATTTAATTCTGTTTGATAGACTTAGGAAGTGCTTTCCAAAGAAGATAACAAACTGGGTCTTAATGCCTGAGTAGAAGTTAGTGAGATAGACAAGATAAGTAAGGAAACTCCAGATTTGGGACCTGCACATTCAATGTCACGGAAGTGTAGGAGAATTTTGCATAAGATAAACCCAGAGAAGTAGTCAAAAGAAATATCACATAATGGCATAATTTGGCGGGAACATACTTTATATACAGAGTTACGAAAAATTGTGCTGTATATGGGTAATAATGAGTGTAATGCATTCCACTATTTTCATGTATATAAAAAAGAAAGAAAGGAAGGAAGAAAGAAAGAAAAAAGAAAGTAAAAGTATAAAATCATGGCATTTGCAGGTAAATGGATGGAGCTGGAGAATATAATGCTAAGTGAAGTTTAACCATTCCCCAAAAACCAAATGCCGAATGATTTCTCTAATTTAAGGAGGCTGATTCATAATATGCTGTGGGGGAGGGGGGAGATGGGAGGATTAAATGAACTCTAGATAGGGCAAAGGGGAAAAGGGGAGGGAGGGAGAGGGAGGGGGTATACGGGTAGGAAACATGGTGGAATGTGATGGTCATCATTACCCTAAGTACATGTATGAAGACACAAAGGATGTGATTCTACTATGTGTACAACCAGAGAAATGAAAAATCATGCTCTATATGTGTAATATGAATTGTCATGCATTCTGTTGTCATATATAACAAATTAAAATTTTAAAAAAATTAAAAAAAGAAATATCACAAAGAGTCTCATAGGTCATTCTAATTTCTCCTGGAGAGGCTAATGATCTATTGAAGTATTTTGACTTGACATGACAAGATCAATTTTGCCTACTAGAAAAAGGTAATTCTGGAAACTGTAAGGATTTTTTTTTTTTAAATGAAGACCTAAACTAAGATACTAGCAATGGGGACATTGAAAGTAACTTTAAAAGAAATTAAGATGTTGATCTGATAACATTTATGATGGTAGACATAGTGGGAAAGTAAAGGAAGAGATCTGTGGGAGGGCTTTTAAAGATAGGAAAAAGATTCTGAGTAAAAGATGAAATGAATTTTGTGATGTTGATTGATTGATTGTATTTAGATGTCAATCCCAATAGGCAATTGGACTTAAAACAGAGATCAGGACTGCAAATGAGTATTCATTAATGTTCAGAAAACAGGTGTCTTGTGAAGATGTGAGTGTGTACAAGGTCTTTCTATGTGGCAGATACTATAACCCTCCACCTCACAGTCTCTGGCCCATCTCTGTGTTCACTTGCAGGCTCAGTTTCTTTTCTTTTTTTAATACTGATATTGAACCCAGGGGTACTTTACCACTGAGCTGGAATCCTAGCCCTTTTTTTCTTTTCAGACAGTGACTCACCAAGTTGTTTAGAGCCTAATTAAATTGCCGAGGCTGGCCTCAAACTTTGATCCTCTCGCCTCACCCTCCTGAATCTCTGGGTCAGTTTCAGTTTCTATCTTAAGCTCCTGAGTCTTTCCATGTTTCTCTGCTTGAGAGCTTCCTCCAAAGCCCTAAGAGCTCAATCAGCTACCATACAAGGTAGCAGGGATTTAACGTCCACAGGGGACAATCTTAAGCACTGAAATGGGAGCCAGGGAATAAATACCTAAATTTCTTATCATTTCAATTGAATGACTTTGAGACACTTTTTTTCCTTGATGCCTTAAGGGATTTCTAATGGATTCAGCCTTAATTTACCACAGTGGTAATTCGCTCATTACCAAATAATTTTAGAAATAGTTGGTTTGCCTTTAAGTAGTTGACTTAGCATCTACTGTGTCAACTGCTATGGTGGAAACAAATTAAGAACCAAAGAGAGTTAAGGGAGTTACAATAAGGAAAACCTGATATGGAACTCTGGGGAGGATCAGCAGTTGTAAGAATGGGCAAAGGCAGAAGAGCCTAAGAAGATGAGGAAGGAGTAGTGAAGAGTAGTGGAAGAAAAACCAAGGAGAAACATGTCCTGAGGTCAATGAAGATTTTCAAGAAAAAAGAGACTACCAAGAAAGATGAGGTCCAGAATGATTTGGCTATTTGGATGTCATGGGTGACCCCAATGACAGTAACTGAGCGGGAATGCTAGGTAGGGGACTGTTCTGGCTGTCAAAACTGGCTGTTGAATTGAGCAAAGCATTTTAAACAATGTGGCTTTGTAAGTCATAGGTCCCCAGTCCTCTAAGCTTTTCAGAATTCTGCTAAAATGTTTGACAGAGAAGTGAAGATGTCTATTTACCCCATCAAACCATCAGCATTCCTCCTGGGACAGCAAACTTTACATGTGTAGAATTTTAACTTGCATCAAGGAGTGCTGTACTTAATTAATTGGGAAAATAAGAGCCATTGAAGGCTTCTGAGAAGAGAAGCAAGATGATGCAGGCTTCAGGATAAATTAGAACAGTGATCATGGAATTGGAGGTATCAGTTGAAGGGTGACAGTTGCCTACATGTAGCATGAAGTGGACTCAAGAGAGTCATAGAGACTTAAAGAAACAAAGAAAGTGGATGACATAATTGGGAATTGGAACCAGTAAAACCAACAGGCAGAAATTTCTTGGTGGTAAATGGTGGTTCTGTAATATAAGAAAACATTTTCTGAAACTAAAAGCTTCACAGAAAAATGATATATTACCTTATAAGGTGATAATCTCTTCCCCATCAATAAAAGGAATCAAATAGAAGATGAGGCACACTTCTTAGTGATATTATGTACGAGGAGACTAAAGGACTTGGCTTCCAGTTTCCAGATTTTGTTATTTTAACTGTTTTTTGTTTACTTGTTTACACTAAAAAGTGTAACTAATGCTTTAATTCTTCTAGGGCAAATTTACTCATTCAAAATGAAGTAGAGTATTTCTGAAATGACTGGGAACATAGGATAGTTTAGAAGCTGAATTAAATTCCAAATAATGTATATTTCTGAAGGAATTATCCCATAAAAGTTATCTGACTTTTCGAAATTTTATTAGGTTTATTGGAATTTCTTTTTGTATGCATTGAATGAAAATTTTACATTTATTATTTTATTTATGTATGTATTTTAATGCGGTGCTAAGGATTGAAGCTTGTGGTTCACATGTGCTAAGCAAGCCTCTGCCACTGAGCTACATTTTATTCTACTTAAAATAGTGCTCAGATGGTACTTAACACAGTGGGAATCATTGACTAAAATAAAATCCTCTTTTGTAAAATTTTTTCTTCTTTCAAGTTACGACTATGCCATTTTGTGGAGAAATTAGTTTTCAACTGCCAAAGTAAATAAATGATCAGGAAATAGGAGACTAGAGTAAATGTTATAAAAAGAAGATGATATTTGAACTGATAATCCATCTATTTGTATTTATTAGATAACTATTTCACCTCCTGCAACACTTTGTGAAATAAAGGCTGGAAAAATTAGCTAGATTAATTCAGTAACGAACATTGCTGTTTTTTATTTAAATTGGTTCCAGGGTTTTCGAGCAGGTAAGAGGGTGGTTGGGTAAAAAGATATTTATCCTCTGGCTGTGGGAGTATATTCAAAACCCTGCTGTAGTGTTGGTGGTAGGTTGTGTGGGAGCATGGAGAAGGTTGTGCATCTGTTTTGTAAAAGGTCCTCCAGGGATGCAGACACGCCTCCATCCTGAGCAAGGGCTAGATTTGTACTTTACCGTAGCTGCTTTTTTCTTTTGATTGCTTGGGATCTACTCAGCACTGATATTCTGCCCTCCTCTTCACTTTTAGAAGGGCAACCAATTGTGATGAAATGAGACATTTTGTAGTGAAAAAAGATACAGTTTTAAAAACCTTTAAAACATTTCAAAAAGCAATACAATTATCTAAGCACTTATATTTTATTAGTAATAGCAAGCAAAATTAATAAGTAAATTCAACTAAAAATGATTATGTGTCAAAGTGTATAGTTTCTACATTGACATTTCACATAATCTGACTTTGCTTAGAAGAGAAATCACTCGGCTGTTAAAATTACTTTTAAAGAGCTGTCAAAATTGGAAAACCTGCTGTCAAAAATATGATGAGAAAAGTTTAAAAATGGTAAAGTATGTTGACTTAGACAAAAAATATTACCTTCATGAAGGAAAACTTGAATATTTATCATTGTCTTCAAAAGGGATGATTTTTTCCCCCTTGAAATTGGACATCCTTGCTTTAAAATTTACATACTGACACATGTGTTTCCATTTTCATAGCAACATGAATGAAACCATTTATCTTCATACCACAATAAAAATTTCTGTAGGTGCTGGAAAATGCTGAAATCTATACATGCTCTTATCATATTTATTCCATTTACAAGGTGAAAAGTAAGCTATATTATCTCATCAAGGAAGTATAAGAAGAGAAAAAGTATCACAAAAATGAAAATCAAATTGGAAATAGATCAAAGAAAAATAAACACTCTGAAAGTACAACCTAAGAAACATAGAGCACAGTTTTTTTAAAAAAACTGAGTAAACATAATAGGCAGGGCTGGGGATGTGGCTCAAGCAGTAGCGCACTCGCCTGGCATGTGTGTGACTGGGTTCGATCCTCAGCACCACATACAAAGATGTTGTGTCCGCCGATAACTAAAAAATAAATATTAAAATTCTCTCTCCCTCTCTCTCTCTCTCAAAAAAATAGGCAAATATTTTAAGCATAAAAAAGAGATAGTGGTGTTGTAAAACATGTATACCATGTCAAAAGTGGTATAGTACCCCATTAACATGTGCAATTCTTGTGATTTTAGGTGTCAGTTTAAAAATAATACAAAAAAGAGATTATTTTGTCTATTCATTTTTGAAATTGAACTGGAATTTTAACTTACAACCTTCTCTTCATCTTTTTTCATTCTTACTACTGGATCTAGAAAGTCCTACTAACTCAGGAATCTGAACATGCAATATTTTATCATGTCTTCATAAATTATGTATTGTTAAATAAATATATTAACTAATGAAAAGCTATAAATTTATATTTTCTGGCAAGTTTGATAGGATTTATATATTTTTATTCTTCCTATTCAAATTGTAGGAAAATCATATTTCCTATATCGGATAATGAATTATACACCATAGAGATTTTGAATATCAAAATGACTTAATTTTGAGTCTTCAAACTAACCTTCACCTAATGATTGATTCTTCTGTCCATATTTAAAAAGAGGTAACACATTTATAGTATTAAAATTAGAAACAGATAGATTGTAAAACTAAAGACTCTTTTAAACTCTTTCCATTTCATAATGAGAAAAATATGTCAATAATTTATATCTCAAAAGTTCAATTTTTGTTTGAAATAGAGAGCCAATGGGATGCCCCAGAACATGCTAAGCATTTTATGGTCAATTCGTAATCAAAATACATGAGTTTATGTAGAAACAAATAAAATATGTGAATATGAAATAAAATACAGAATTTTTCCCCTAGTAAAGCTGACATTCTGAATAACTATTATATTGCCAATTTATCACTGTTGTGTAACCTTGTATGTTTACTTCTTTCTCCATATTTAAACTATAAGTAATTGCAGTTATCACTTGCCTAGCATATTTCATAAAAATCTTACAAATATTACTACATAAATGATTGTAGAACACTTTGTAAATATAAGTGTTTTAACAGCCTATTTTATTTTCTCAAGAAGAAATTCAAAATAAACATACAACTTAAATGGAGTGGATTATTTGAGCCAGAATTATAGAAGAAAATAATTTTCCTGCAGAAAAAATAACAACACAATTGTCCATGTTGAGAAAAAATATATAACTTTATTGTATCTAATATTTGCCATCTTACATGAAATAATTTATAACTGGCTGTTAGATTTCCTAATATTTACCTAACTTTATATCTTAACCCCACTAGATTTAATGATCAAAGTTCTTATAGGTAAATTTGACATGCCACATAATATGTGCATCCTAAACATACAAGCTTATTGTTTAAGCTAAAACAATAAAAATGCTTGCAAACATTGCTACAAATCAGCTAAATGTAATTTCATGACATTGACCTGAAATGCTAGCATAATTTTAGGGGATGTCAAGTATATAGAAAATTAAATATGGAGCTTGCAAATCAAAACACATCTGAATCTGAATATATAAATCTTATTGTTCTCAGAACCAGGCTGACATGCCCCTTTATTACATGAATGCACAAGAGGCTATAAATTTAGAACCCTAACCAGTAATATAAAGTATAGTATGTATACATTAGAGAAAAGTTTGCGTTGCTATGGGAACTTTGGCTTTTGTTTACATTATATTGCAAACTATATTATGTACCTTGGTTCACCTTAATGACTACCTTCATATATTGCTAATTATACTATTTTCCCTCATTCACTTTGATGATTAACTCCTTAAGGTTAATATTGCTCATCTTTATTGAGTTGGTTCACATTTTTCTTGAATGCAGAAATATGAACTTAGGTTTACCTTCATTTGCGAAAATTGCATTATGCATGCCACCATCATCTGTTCATTACATTAAGTAAGGAGTTTTAGCTTTTATGAGATTTAGAAAATTACATTTATGAAAATTATAAGTTTGACCTTGTTTGCCTATAGGAACAACATTTTTCAAATTGTAGAAGATAAAATTTGTGAATATTTTTTCTTATTTTGGACATAGAAATGTATATTCAAAATTTCCTGCAGCACTTTAAAACAAGAAATCTAAGCTATTAAGAGAAAACTGCCTATCTTTTTAATGTATAGATGAAGACATGATAAAATATTGCATGTTCAGATTCCTGAGTTAGTAGGACTTTCTAGATCCAGTTAGTAAGAATGAATGTGCTACGTCATAGATTTAGGAATTTTTTAGGGATGGTGAACCTATTATAATATTGAAGTGATGGATAAACAGCACTATAAATTTGTCAAAATCCCATAAAACTTTATAGTACAGAGTCAACTTTAATGAATACAAATTAAAAAATTCATTAGGAAGATGGAGAGTTTCCAGAAAAGAATGTTTACTGTAACAAGAGAATCTAGTTGTATCACTTGTACTAAATAATCTCACTGAAAGTTCAAGGAGATAAAGTTCTGGTCTAAGGAAGTTTAGAAGTGTGGATTCTATAAGACCCAAGGCAAAGGAATTTCACATGAGCAGTGTACTTCAGTTAATAGATGTTTCCCACAGTGGCACAAGTTAACAGCTCTAAAATCACTACATATGTATACTAAAATTGAGCATTTAAATGAACGGTTGGTAAGTGTTGGTTGATTCAAGTTTCTCACTGCTGGAACTGAAAGATACAGACAATCAAGAGAAAACAGAGTGATCTATCTGGTTGTAGAGTTGGAGTCATAAGAATAAACGAATTCTAGTTTAATATAGATTGAAAAGAGTACACATAGAAATATTTATAAATATGCATATATAAAAAGGTTATCACATATATATTTCCTTACTTATCACCCAGATATTGGTTTCTAGAACCATCTTCCAAATTAAGGAACTAGGGCTCCTTAGAGAAATGCCTTGTTCTAGGCTAGAGCAAGGAACATGCAAGATGCCTGGAGAAACTTCTATAATGTTGGAAGGTAAGAATGGGCTCAATACACACACATCGCCACCATCACCACCACAACAAATAGGACTATGTCAAAGGGACACAGAGGCCAACCGAAAGAACTCTCAATGACCAAAGCTAGAATGATTTGAGCAACAAAATAAATAAAAGTTGTGTTGAGTTATAACCCAAGGTATAAGATAAATATTCAAGGGTCTGTAATGATATAAATAAATAATTGATTAAATAAAGAAATGGAGAATAGACAAATCTCCTGTGCAGAAAGATTTCAAATAATTATGTAAATACTCTACCTTCAAGAAGATGGAGCATAATTACTTGCTTCTTAAGTGTGGGTGATACAGAGTAACTTCCTTCTAAAGGGTACAGAATGGAAAGAAGGGGAAGGTCATTTTGTAGTTGAGGAACCTGACAAACACTGCCTCAGCCAGGGGATCCAGATTAATATCAACAGTGACACTAATAACAGGTATTCTTCATATAATGTTATAAGAAAGGCACTTGCATGGTTTACTCTCCAAAGCGCACAACTTCAGTGTCACAGGTAAAGCCCAACAGTGGGACATGCAGAAAACACTTGACCAATACTGCCCCAACTATCAGGGGCACCCAAAACCAGGAAGGACATGAAATATGGACTCAGTTAACAAAATATCCATATGTATTTATTACTTGTGGACAAATATACCATATTCATCTTTACAATAGGAGAAATGCTATGAGGTATTCTAGAATTCTCTGTATAATCTTTACAACTTTTCAGTAAATCTAAAACTTTTAAAAAATAAGTTTACATAGACAAATACTAAACACTCTGCTGAATCCCATTTCAGCACTCTACCATGCCAGACTGTTTCCAGTGAATCTCTAGTTCTGCAGTTTGTGGAGAGAAGGTGAGAGCAACTTAAGCTGACAGTCAACTGCTTCAGGTTTCTTGTTAAAAATAAATAGGTGAGATGTCATCAAACCAAAAAGTTTCTGCACAGCAAAGGAAATAACTAAGAGCATGAGGAGAGATCTTACAGAATGGGAGATCTTTGCCACCTGCTCCTCAGGGCATTACTATCTAGAATATATAAAGAACTCAAAAAATTTAACACCAAAAAAGCAATAACATAATTCATAAATGGGCAAAAGAACTAAATAGACACTTCTTGAAAGAAGAAATAAAAATGGTCAACAAATATATGAAAAAATGTTCCGCATCTCTAGCAATTAAGAAATGCAAATCAAAACCACATTTAGATTTCATTTCACTCCAGTCAGAATGATAATTATCAAGAATACAAATAATAATAAGTGTTGGCAAGGAAATAGGGTGAAAGGTACACTCACACATTGTTGGTGGAACTGCAAATTAGTGCAACTACTGTGGAAGGTAGTATGGAGTTTTCTCAAAAAACTAGGAATAGAATCACCACAGATATCCTACTCTTCAGCATATATCCAAAGGATTTAAAATCAGCATACTACAGTGACACAGTCACATTAATGTTTATCACAGCACAATTCACAGTAACCAGACTATGGAACCAAGCTAGGTGCCCTTCAACAAATGAATGGATAAAGAAAATGTATGTATACACAATGGACTATTACTCAGCCATGAAAAAAATGAGATTATGTCATTTGCTGGTAAGTGGATGGAACTGGAGACTATAATGGTAAGTGAAATAAGCCAGACCTAGAAAAATCAAAGGTCAAATGTTTTCTCTGATATGCAAAAGCTAGTCTAGAGTAAGGAAGACACACACACACACACACACGCACCAGAGAGAGAGAGAGAGAGAGAGAGAGAGAGAGAGAGGTGAAGAAATGGGGGCGGGGAGAATTCCATCAAAATAAAAGAACAGAGGAATAGAAGAAGGGGGTTGAGAGGGTGGGAGAAGAGATGTGACAGGGGAAAAACAGTGTAATGACTCAGACCCATCTTTACAATGCACATATATGAATATACTAGAGTGAATTTCACTGTTATGTATAGCTACAGGACACTAGTATAAAAAAATGTAAATAAATAGAAAGATCATCAGAGGGGAATGAACAGGGGGAGGGAGGAGGGGGAGGGAAAGGGCAGAATTGGAAGAAATTATATTTTATGCATTTATAATTATGCCAAAATGAATCCTAATGTTACATGTAACTATCATGAACCAATACAAATGTAAAAAAGTAAACAATGGTATTAAAAATCCCTAGAGCTATATATCTTTTCTCTCTCATGCTCTTTTCCCTCAACTGCTTACACTTTCACTGAACATTTAACATGAGCTGCATCTGAACCTCTGAGAGTGACTACTTTGAAGACTTCAAGTGCATCATAAGGTTTATTTTTAGATAAGTGTCTGTATGTTGCCACTGCTTTGCTTATTTAAACTCTCTTACTTTTCTCTTCAAGAACTCCTATGCCACCAATTTAAAATATTGTGTTCTGATTTTTATCATCTCAAACTCAACAAATGAACTTGTATCTCTTTGTCTTGATACCAAATTTTACACAATAACTTACTCAATCCTTGATATGAAAGAAGGAATTTGGCATAAGGACCCCATGCTGCAATTATTATTTCACTTCACATTGCAGATGTTTTTAGTTTTATTGTTATTATTATCATAGTATCAGTTGAGACATTAATTATATTATTTGTCACATAATTGTAAATGAAATGATTCCTATACATTTTAAATTTTAGACTTTGAAATAATTTTAAACTTATAGAAATGCTACAGGAATAGTACAGAATCTCCTAGACATTCCCCCCCAGATTTACTGATTTAAAAAAATGTAACAATAGCATCAAAGAATAAAATATTTAGGGATAGATTTAATCAAAAGATAGAAATTCTGTACATGGAAAACTATGATACTGAAGAAAAAAATGGAAGAAGACCTAAATAAGTGAAACAATGTCATGTGCTCATAAACTGGAAATTTTAATATTGTTAAAACATCTATATCACTCAAAGCAATCTACAGATTCAGCACAATCTCTATCGAATGATATTTTTCAAAGAAATATAAAAAAATCTTAAAATGTCTATGGAGCCACAAAAGACACTGAATAGTCAAAACTGTCTTGAGAAAGAATAACAATACTGGAGGCATTATACTTCCTGATTTCAAACTATATTACAAAGCAAGAGCAATCAAAATGGAATGGTACTGAGTAAATTAGGCACAAGACAAATGGAACCAGAATAGAGAGCATAGAAATAAACCTATGCATTTATGCTCAATTAAATTTTGACAAGGATGCAAAAAATATACAAGGGGGAATAATGTTTTTCAATAAATGGTGTTTGGAAAATTGAATATACACATGCAAGAGACTGTAGTTGGACCTTTATTTTATACCATACACAAAAAGAAACTCACATGGGTTAAGACTTACTCGTAATACCTGAAGCCATAAAACTTTTAGAAGAAAATGTAACCAAAATTTCCTTGGTATTGGCCTTTAGAATGATTTTATTTTTATATGAACCCCAAAACAGTGGTGATAAAAGCAAAATAGATAAATGGGATTAACATAAAACCAAAAATCTTCTGCACAGCAAAGGGGACAGCAGAATAAAAGGCAACACGTGGAATGGAAGAAAATATATAACCATATATCTAATAAGAGATCAAAATCCAAAATATATAAGGCATGCATATGACTCAATAGCAGACACACACACAAAACCCAATAAAATGAATAGAACAAGGACCTTAACAGACAGTTTTCCAAAGAAGACATCCATATATATAAACAGGTTCTCATCATCTTTGTATAGGAAATGTAAGTAAAAATCACCATGAAGTATCACCTCACATTTGTTAGGATGGTTATTATAAAAAAGACAAAAGATAAGTGTTGGCAAGGGTATAGGAAAACTGGAACACTTACATACTGTTGGTGGGAATGCAATTTGGTATGTTACTTATAAAAAAAACACAGTAAGAATGTTCCTAAAACATTAACAGAACTACCATATAGTTCAGCAATCCCTCTACTGCCTATTTATCCAAAGAAATGATGTCTAAGAGATATCTGTACTCCCATGTCCACTGCAGCATTATTAATGATAACCAAGAAATGGAAACCAACTGTCTGCTAATGTTTGAAGGGATGATGAAAATGTGGTATTCACATGCAAGGGAATAGTATTTGACCATAAAATCAAGGAAACCCTGCCACTTGGGACAAAATGGATGAAGCTGTAGGTCAGTATGCTTTGTGAATAAGTCAGATACAGAAAGAAAAATCTGCCTGATGTCATTTGGAATCTAAAATGTCAAACTAACAGAATCAGAGAGTAGGGGCTTTGGCACGGGGCAAATGAAGAGATGTCCACCAAAGAACGCAAACTTTCAGTAATCTAATTTACAACCTGGTGACTATAGTCATGTATACTTAAATTTTGTTGAGAGTAGATCTTGAATATTTTCAATACACACACAATAACTAAGTATACTTGTATTTATTTATGGTTTATTTTTCTAACTCATTTGAGAATTGGTTGCCTGTTTTAATTCCCTTCTTAAATTTCAGTCATTAGCATTAATATCCTAAGAAAAACATATTATCTTAAGTAATCCACATATAGGTATCAATTTAGGAAATTTAATCTGATAGAATGCTTTTGTGTCTTTTAAATTAATGTTATCAACAATGTATTTTGTAGTATTGAACACCAGTACAGTATCCAGTCCAGGATCATATATTAAAAATTTAGAGAAGAGGAGCAGCGGCCTGCTGAGAGGCAGAGCCGCCCCCTCCCCCTGCGCCGGCAAGGTAGAGGGAACTGTGACCACCCACAGAGCAGGCCCAGCGGCCTGCTGAGGGGCAGAGCCGCCCCCCACCCCCCGCGCCTGCCAGGTAGGNAATCAAGGTTTCCAGCCGTATCTGTCCATTCTTTCTAAGTGTAAAACTATTACATACACGTGAAACAATCTTTCCAAAATGAAGCAATCAAAGCTTTGGGAAGCAAACCTTCTTGATTTTTCTTTTGGATTGTGTAACATCCAGTAACTTTCAACGCATAGCAGCCCTAGTCAGTGTTTGGAAATATGGAAGTTTTATAGGGTTGTCACAAGACTAAGAGATCACAGCTATGATTTAATGTACATGTCCCAAGAATGCCACATGTTCTTCAAAACCTGGAACAGACCCTCGCAAAGAAGTATTGTCCCACTCAAAATACTAACAATGGTCCTAGTAGAGAAACTCTTAATCTCCTTAATAATCTGATCAAAAGAAAGAATGCAGATTAATGTAAAATCTTGTTTATTACTTAAGGAGTTCTAATGACCCCTGAAGCCCAGCCACAGAGCCCATATTAAAAATTCCTGCCTAAACTACATACTTTTTAAAAATATGACTAGCTGTACTCAACTGTTTCCAAGTTCCTCATGTTAGTCTTTCTGCCTTAATTGAAGCTGCAAAAATATTCTGCTGTAATTTTGTCTTTTAAAAAAAGTCTAGCTTAGCATAAACACAGTAACCCCTTCACTTTGAGTTTTCATACAATAGCTGAGAGAAATTATGTTTTAGAAGGAAATTCACTAAACCTAGTATAATTTTAAAAAATGACAAGATGCATAGATTTTATATAGCAATCATTATTAACCATAAATTCCCCCTTCTATGTCATATTCTGCCTAAATAATTCATTACTAAGGAAAACCTTTTGTTCCTTGGATAAAGAATTAGGTAGGGCTTAATCCTAACCTAACCCATGGTCCTGTGGATAGTTTTGATATGGTTTGAAGGAAGTTCTTAATCTTCATTAGAATTATATCAGCAGAAAAAAAAAAGCATCAGAGGTAGTAGTGAACACTCCCCTCTTCTTCCTCTCAAAGTTGTATACAGAAATTAAAATTTCAGGCCTGCTATGATTTACATTACTAAGCCACCTCTCTCCATTCACTTTCACTTCTCTTGCTTCCACTGTCTTATAACTCATCATCTCCTGGATTTGAAATGTAATTTCTTCTGTGCCTGTCAGTGTGACGTTTTTACTCACTATTATCTCAGTCAGCAAAAGTATGCTCAGTCTTCAAAACCCAACTCAAGCATTACTTTTTCCTAAATCGATCAGAATTATTTTGCCACAGTTCATTTCTTATTATATTTCTTTTATCTCCTTCTATATTTCTTTTATCTGTTTTATTTGATTCTGTCACATGTAGTTATTGATAAGTGTACCTAATGCCTTTATTAGCAAATTCCTGGAGATAGGGCTATCTGCATCTTAAGGTCTATGTTCCAGAGGACACAGTAGTTTGTCTTACTTTTCAAAACATCCATCCTTTTATTTCTTTTTAGAGCAACTATTTATTTTCCCCTTAGCAATTATCATGAACATAATTATGTTCTTTATCTATGTATTTATTTCTTGACTCCTTTAACAAAACCCAAAGTCTACCAAGGAAGGACCATATCTACCCTCTATCACCTTTGTTTCTCCAGATGAAAGGCCAATCAATAACCACTTGCTTTTCATTAATTCTGCCTCCAGATGCTCAATTCCTTGAAATTATTGACTAATGCACAATTCATTTTTTACTATCTCCCAATATCTCCATATATTTTAATTAAAATCAAATGTATTTTGTTTAATGTGTATACATGAAAAAAAAGTGGAAAGAGATAAAAATCAAAGGCCTTGGAAAATCACAGTAGTTTTTTTTTTTTCAATTTAAAAGATCCTGGTCATATACACATTAAATTTATTATCTTAACTATTCTTAAGTGTAGGTCAGTGGTACTATATGCATTTATAATGTTTGTAAGCATCATCACCATCCATCCCCAAAGCTCTTTTATCTTGTAAAACATAAAATTTATACCCATTAAACAATATTGTACCTTTTCCTCTCTCCCTAGTCCTGACACCCACTATTCTGCTTTCTATCTCTGACTTTAATTATAATTAGTAACTCATATAAGTGGAATAATAAAGTATTTGTCTTTTGTGACTGTTTTATTTCACTTAGCATTTTATGTCCTCAAGCTTTATCCATATTATAGCATACATAATAATTTCCTTCATTTTTAAAAGTGGAATATTTGATTATATGTAAATACCACATTTTTGCTTGATTATCCACTGATAAACTCTTGGATTTTTTCCATAATTTAGCTGTTCTAAATAATGCTACTATGAACATGCACAAGAGTGCGCAATTACTTCCTTGAGATTCTGCTTTCAGTTTCAGGGGAAACTGAAAGAAGTAGAATTGATGGATCCTATGGTAATTTTATTTTTAATATTTTGGGGAACGCTCATAATATTTTCCACAATGGCTGTGCCATTTAACACTCCCACCAATAGTATATAAGCGTTCCAATTTCTCCACATCCTCATCAACATTTGCCGTTTTGTTTTTTTATCAATAGTAACCACCCTAGTGGGTGTGAGGTAGTATCATATTATATGTTTCGATTTGCTTTTCTCCAATAATTGAATGATTTTGACCATCTTTTCATGTGCTTATTAGCCATCTGTATATCTTCTTTGGACAAATGTCCATATAAATTTCCACTGTTTATGAGTTATGTTTGATTGTTGAGCTTTAGGAGTTCTCTATATTTTCTGGATATTAATCCCATATCAGATGTATGTTTTGCAAATATTTTCTCCCTTTCATGGGTTGCCTTTCCTATTCTGTTACTATTATCCTTTGATGCACAATTTAAGCAAATTTTTAATCCAAATTTGTCCATTTACTCTTTTGTTGCCTGTGTCCTTGGTATCATATCCAAGGAATCATTGCCAAGTCTAATATCATGCAACCATTGTCCTACATTTTCTTTCATAAGTTTTATAAGTTTTTTAAGCTTTACATTTAAATCTTTGATCCATTTTAAACTTATTTTTGTATATTTAGGTAAGGATCCAACTACATTCTTTACCATGTGAATATCCTGTCTTTCCAGCACCATTTGTTGAAAAGATTATCCTTTTCATCATTGAATGGTCTTGCCACTCTTGTCAAAAACCATTTGACCATGTGAGAGTTTACTTCTGGGCTTTCTATTCTATTAATCTATATGTCTGTCTTTTTGCCAGTGTCCTGCTGTTTTGATCATCATAGCTTTGTAGTACGTTTTGAAAATAGAATGTAGGAAGTATAAATCTTCCAGCTTTCTTCTTCTTCTTCAAGGTTTCTTTTTGGGGTGGTGGTGGCACTAATTTGATATCTTCTAAGATTTCTTATAAATTTTACAATCATTCTACGATTTCAATGTGTCCCCTGATAGTCCTATGTTGAAACTTAATTGCTAATGTGTCAGCATTAAGAAGTGGGACATTTAGGATGTGATTAGCTCATAAGGGCTCTTCATGAATGAGATTCAGGACTTTATATAAGAGAATTCAAACAGCATTTGACCATTTTCTGTCACATAAGAACATATTGTTCATCCCTTCTGGAGGATTTAGCAAATAGGTCCCATTCTAACAGCAGAGAGATTGCCCTCACTAGACCCTGAATCTGTAGTACCTTGATCTTGGACTTTCCATGGCTTGGAACTCTGAGAAATAAATGTCCACCCTTTGTATATTACCTGGTCTGTGATACTGTGTTGCAATAGCATAAACAGAAAAAGATTGATCCCATTCATCAGTATTATTCATTTGATTGGTGTATAATTATTCATAGTTCTCCCTAAAAATTTCTGTAGAATTGATAATAATGTCCCCACTTTCATTTCTGATTTTAGTAAATTGAGTCTTTTTTTCTTAGTCCGTTAAAAAAAAATAAAAAATAAAATAAAATAAAATAAAAATTTAATTACAATGTCTTTGTTTACCTTTTAAACTAGAAATTTCCTCAATATTTACAAAAAATGTTTATAACATGAGCTTATTTAAAGAGTTCCGGTCTGTTATTTTATAGAATGTTCCTCAATGTACAATTGACTGATATTTCTTTATGACTAGACTCAAGTTATGTATGTACAACTGACTGAAATGCTATAAAATCAATATCATCTTAAGGTATCATGTCAATAGGCTCATATTGTTGATTAAAATTTTAATCCCTTAGTCAAAATATCCAGTTCTCTGCTCTATGGTTTCTATTTTCTCTTATGTAACTAAATAAGTTATCTGTAGGGAGACATTTTAAAACTGTTAATTAGCATAAATTACATAATAATTTTACCCCTATGTTTAGCCATTTATTTATTTATTTATTTATTTATTTATTTATTTTTGGTGCTGGGGATTAAACTCAAAGGTGCTTAACCACTGAGCCACATACCCAGTCCTTTTTACTTTTCTGTTTTTAAAGTTCATTTGTTTTTTTGTTTTTGTTTTTTAGTTAAACATAACAGTAGATTATATTTTGGCATACTTATGCAAACATGAAGTATGTCTTATTCTAATTATGATCCAGTCTTGTGAATGTACATGATGTTGAGATTCACGTTCATATATGTCCATAGGAAATTCATGTCACTTTTATTCCACTGTGTTTTCTATTCCTCTCTCTCTCCCTTTCCTTCATTTCCCTTTGTCTAATCCACTGAACTTTTATTCTCCATCCCCCCTGTAGTGTGTTAGCATCCACATAATCAGAGAGAACATTTGACCTTTATTTTATTTTTGAGCAAGGTCTTGCAAGTTGGTTAGGGCCTGGTTTAGTTGCTGAGGCTGGTTTTAAACTTTCAATCCTCCTATCTGAGCTTTCCTAGTCACTGGGATTTCAGGCATGCCCCACCACATTTGGTAATTCATTGAGTCTTCTCATAATTAGTTTTAACTAATATTGATTTTTGAACACAATCACCTTACATCTACATTTGTCAGCCTCAACTTACTGTAATGAAATTCCTTCCTTCCCTCTTTCCTCCTTTTGGTCTTTTATTTCCTTCCTTCTTCCCCTTTCCTCCCTTCTTTCCTTCCTTCCTGAATCTATCATTATTTCACCATTGTGTCATACTCCAGTATCACCTAATTTATTTTAGTGCTCAGATTGTTCTGGATTTGACCAGGCTGGCCTCTGTGTGTTCGTGACATTTGTCCCATTGTTTCATGGAGCACTATCCCCTGACACAGTAAGAGTTTTCAGACTTATTTTGTACTATCCCTGACCCACTCTGGATTTCTATAGTGGCAAATAAACATTTAGAAACTAAGATCTGCATTGTAGTTATACCCATTATTGATGTGTTATTATTTCTAAACCGTGTCTACAAACAGAACTAAGATATGTTTATGTATATGCATGCATGTATGCGTGCAAGTATTTATTGTATATGCAATAAATTGAAAGTTCAGTCTGAATCTTTCAACTGTAAACCAATCCTGTAGTCTTTTTCTATATTTTAATCTCCCCGTCTCCCCAGTGAAAACGCTTACTCACAACTCAATTCACTTTTCAATAGCTTATACCACATGAATAACAAACCTACTAAGAAGATATTAGGATTTGTTAACAATTTTTTTTTCTTGTCCGTAGATTGCAGGTATGTAGTCAAAGTACTGTGTTCAAAAGTTACTTGGTTAATGTCTTGTATTTTTTTCCCTTTAGTACATTCAGTGTTCTTTATTTTAAATACAGTTGGGTTCATTCGTTTTTGTTTGACTTTAGTTTTAGAAGCTTTCTCCTTTCTTATTAAATATTGATTTAAGTTTTTTAAAACGAAGAATATTTCCAAAACAAAAACTATTCAAGTACACATAGGGGAACAGTGCCACTTTATCCCACATCTCTTCTGATTCTTTTCATTCCTCATGCAGATAACCTACCTTATTGTTCTTTGGTTTATATTTCCTGTCTTTAAAAAAAAATCACAACAGATTTGAATTTTTAAAATATGTACTATATATGAATTTTTTCATATTTACTCTATTTAAATTTTATATTATGCTTACTGCATGTAGTTTCTCTCTCCTGACTGGCCCCTTACTGATACACTTTAATCACAGTATATCTTTAAATAATAATATACCATTTCATGCCTACCATTCTTTTTGCCATTTGTGTCATGCATTTTGTTTCAATAAAAATTTTAAACTCACTTTATTTTATATTTTCCTTAAGCATTCAACTGTGCATTAACTAAATTAAATATTTTTTAAAAGGCAAATACACTTGCCAAAATATTTACCATTTCAAGTGCTCAGCATCCCTTTACATAAAGTTTCCATTTGGTATTTTTCTTACTCTCTGAAGAGCTTCCATTTTTTAAAAAATGTAGATTCACTCTTTGTCTATAAAAAGAAATCTAAATTTTGCCTTCAAATTTGAAGGATCTTGCACTGGGGATACAGAATTCTAGATTGAAGTATATTTTTTTCCAGCATTTTAAAATGTTTCATTGTCCTCTGATTTGGATAGTTTCTGACTAGAAGTCTGTATTCATTTTTATTTTTGTTCTTTTGTATGTGACTTTTCTCTTTTGAGTGCTTTAAAGATTTTCTCATGATTATCAATTTTAAAAATTTGATTATTATATGCTTTGGTATGGTTTTCTTTGTGTTTATCCTTCTGGAAATCAACAATCTTGCTAATACAGACTTTTTATTAATTTTAGGAAATAATTTGGCTATTTTTTTCTTTCAATGTTTTTTTCTGACCCTTTAGTGATTCCATTTTTTCTTGAATTAAACTGATACTCATATTATGATAGTTGATATATTGCCACACAAATCATTAGACTCTATTATTTATGGATTTTTTTTCTCACTGATATGCAATTTGAATAGTTGCTACTATTATATTTTCAGGTTTGTTGGTATTCTTCCCATCATGTCTAACCCACCATTAATTTCATTCAGTTTATCCTTTAATATATTTATTTCTCTAGAATATTCACATTTTGTTGAATATTTCATACTTTTTCTCATCATATTCATGCTCTTTAAATTTTTTAGCATTTTTATAGCTTTTTAAAAATTTAAATTAAAAAAATTTGCTAACTGCTTTATCTCTATCTTTGTAGAAATATATACATGTGAGGAAGCAAATAAATAGACAAATATATATATCCAATAGTATTTGGTTGGATTTTAGACATTATGAATTTTATTGGAGATATATATATATTTATTTTATTTTATTTTATTTTATTTTGGTTTTCCTTCAAAATGTTCTGGCAAACGGTTAAGTTATCTGTAGTTCAGTTTTGTCCATTAAAAGCTTTTGAAGCTTTGATGGAGTGAGTTTAGAATAGTCTTTACTTTAGACCTAGTTTAAGCCTCTTGGTGTCGCAACCGAAAGTTCTGGGTGCTCAGTGAGGAATATACACTCTGGCTTCTGGAAACTTGGACTTGTCCCAGCCCTGTGAGAATGATGGAAGTTGTTTTTGGTGCACATCCTTCACTCTATGCCTCAACCTACATGAATAAAAGTGTTCAACAAGTGACTGGGTTTTGCAGATTTTCTGAATGTTTGCTTTTATGCCCTCTCGGTTCCAGTATGCTTCCTAAAACAATTCCAGCCACAAATTCTTCCGGGCCCTCTGAGCTCCACCTCCATTTCTCAAGATGACCTCTGGGTTCTGTTTGAGATCTACCTCCTCATGGTGTGGTCCTGAAAGTTCTTCCAGGCAGAAATTTAATGTGGTCAAAAGATTCCCCCAATTTTTTTCTCTTAGTGATCATGATCATACAGTGCCTGTTGCAAAATATGTGAAAACAATGTCTTACAGTTCCCCCATTTTTTGTTGGGTGTGGTGGATGGGTAAGTCTCTTTCCATTTACCCCATCAGGGGAGCATACACCCCTCGTTCATCTGCATTTTGTCACAGTCAATAATGGTTTCCTCTAATTTTTTTCAACTCCTGCCAGCTCACAATCCATTTATTTCTATTGTTTTGCCATCTATTCTTTGAGTTCTGTATTTCTTTTCTATCTTCCTTCAGAGAGGAATTTGCTTTATTATTTTAAAATTCTTGCTAAAGTATTTTTCTCTGATTTTGTTTTCATAATGTTATGTTTTTTTAAAAAATTTCTTGTGTGTGTGTGTGTGTGTGTGTGTGTGTGTGTGTGTGGAGTACTTCTCTTTGGTTGCCTATATTTTGCTTCCCTCCTTATATGTCTGTGTTATTTTTTTATTATTCATATTTGAGTGATTTTGTATTTACGAGATTATTTGCAAAAGATTCTTTTGCTGGAGAACTGTAAGAATTGAATTGTAAGTTTGCAAGTTTTCACAACACAGTCTCCTTTCTGCTCAAATGCCACAGGAAGACACTTATAGAACACGTGTGGAGTCTGTTATTCTCTGTATATTCTTTCCTCCTCAGTAGTTGGAATCAGACTGTGTTCAGTAATGCTGTCGCTGGCAGCCAGATCATCCAGTTCATGCACCCACAGCAAAATCAGGATTACAGATTTTGCATTTTGGTGCATGTCTGTTCCCTTTGGGAAGTGTATTTTTTGCTGGAACTTTTTTTAGATTTGATGTTCCAAGTCTCACTCTCTGCTGAAATTCCTCTCTATTGCTTTAAATTTCTGCTTTATCCCATACAGACTTGGTAATCTGTTTTATCTATTTGGAAACTATTTATTATAACTCTCTTCTACTTTCATCCAAATTGGAGTTCTGAGTGTTTTGGGGTTTTATTCTTTGTATTGATTTTCACTTAATTTAAGAAAAGATGTTCAGGATCTTGATTTCTGCAGTTTTGTTAATACCTGAAGCAAGAATCAATTTGCTGATGCTTTAATGTCCGCAGAGAGCCATGCTTTAATGCTATTATGAGTTGTAGTTTACAAAACTTTTAACTCAGTGGAACATATATCTCCAACATACTGTGGATACTGGATGATCGGTAGTGTGAGATTAAAATTATAGGTTTAAAGATCCAGATGGAGATTGGTAATGATTGCATAATCAGGGTGAAGGCACTGTCAAAAATAAAGGAGAGTGTCCGTGATGGCGGTTAGAGTTGGAGAACAGAGGTGACAGAGCTGAGCGATTGCTTAGAAACTGAGAAGCATGCAGAGAGCAGTTTATTCAAATGGAACAATTACTCCAGGCCAGGTAAGAATCACAGGTACCATGCCAAAGACAGGAGCATCTTGGAATTGAAGAGAACTTCTATCTCATTCTACCACAGCAAGAACTAAACAAAAACAAAACAAACAGCATTTTCCTTAGTGTGAAACCAACACAGGTTAATCCATAGCTGACACTCTGACCACAAAAATTATGCTAAGGATTTGGGTTTCAAAAATTTCAACCATGCTTTGTGTCTATGGTAGATAAAAAGTTTAAAAGTACCTTCCTATTTACCTCATTAGATATTTATTCTGCTGTAAGGTACCAGTATGCTATATAGTTTTATAGATACAAGTCAATTGAATTATCTTTGGGTAATTTCTAGATTAATACAGTTATATTATTTTTTTTTTACTTTTATAAAGTTGCTCAGTAAGATTATTTGAAGTTAAAGGCAAAAGCAACTTTAACACAGATCTTTGCAACATTTTTCAAAACCTAAAACAACAATAACTCAAGTAAGGTAAATCTCCATAAAGTTCTAGAAGATATGTGTCCATAATTTAGGAGACCAGGAACACTTTTAAAAGAAGAAAATTAAACACTATAACTTGAAGTTTAGAAGCTTCAGGAAGAAAGTCTATAATTTCAGTGTGATTCGCTAATAATAGTATTTTAGAGGACAAGTTTACAGCTACCTTTAGACAACGTGAAAGCAGTTCACAAGTTGCCTCCCAAGAGATGAAATTGAATGGATTTTGGCACTATGGAAGATATTACAATCTTAATGAGTTTAAGTAATTTATTTGTGTAAGGTGTTCATTTCTTTAAAGCGATGTAATAGAAACATAGCTTAATATGAATGTATGTCCCATTTTAGAAGTATGGCAAATCAGCTTGCTCAATGTAAAATAGTGGGTGAGGTGATATAAAGCTGAAAAAACAGACCGTATGAGTCTATATACCATGAAAAGTTAACAAATAGAGAAGGAAATCGGGTGGTGGGGGAGACCTCAGAGCATTTAATCTTATTTTACAGTGGCATTCATGTGCTGAAAAGAGTGAAAGAGCAGCCCCCACACTTCCAGAAATGAGTCAGTTTCATGTCTCAGGCTGATTATAAACTGTTCAAGGGCGGTAGCCTCCCACAGCTGACTTCAGCTGTGATTAGAATAGAGGATGGTTGTTAGTTTGGGCATGCCATATGTACCCTAAAGCCTCGAAGCCTCATCATCGGGTCAACTTGAAGCTTCTCTAGGACCAAAAAAATTAGCTGACAAATAATATGTCATATATATATATATATATATATATCCTGAAAGAGGCAGCGCATCAACAGGCCAGCCACACAGGCTTAAACCACAGTATGCACTGTTTGGTACCCATTAGGGCAATATTACAAGTGTAGGAACTCCGCTTTAATTTTAAACCCCTTCAACTCTCCATTCCACCCCCCCGCCCCCCATCACAAAGAAAAATACTCTGATGAACATAGGTCATATTGCTCTGTATGAACCCTCAGTTTCTTGCGAGAATTGGAATTTTTATCAAACAGTATGGATTCAGGACTGCTTTTGTGGAGAATGGGAAATTTTTTAAAGTTAATATTATGGTCCTTGATGACAAACCTTTGAGTACAAATGCTTAAAAACTTATTTTATACTTAAAATAATAATTTAGGGGATTGAATAGAGATATCACTCTAGCTTTTCTTCCAAACATGAGTTTTCTTAGATTATACATAGTAAAGAATTTGAAAAAAATCTGCTTTGGAGAATAGGAAAATTTTTCTTGACTAGAAACAGAAATCCTGACACTTAAGGTGTTCACAGTTCTGCTACACATTTTTAAATGTTAAGATTCAGCTGTAAAACCATTTCTTTTTCTAGTTACATGATAAACTTCAATTAAAATAATTGTGGTAGTATAAGAACCACAAGATAAGCATATTCTCAATCAGCTGGCAGACAAGAAAAACAATGCATACTGGATATTTTCATGTTTGGTATAGTCCCATATGTATAATGGTTAATATAATAATAACGAGTAGACTTAAAACGTTGCAGGTTATAATTTATATATACCTAAACTCTTTTTACTTCATAAGGTTACTATTTTATTTAAAATAAAATGTGGAACCATTTTTCACTATATATTGTGGCTACTTTACATCAAAACTCATCTATTTGTGTAAAATTCATTAAAAACATGGAATGTTAAATTTAAGAAAAAGAGCAGATAGCTTTTTAATTATATCATTTTTTTTCCTGAGCTCCATTAAACATGAAACACGTTAAACCTAGTTTAAAGAAAAGATATATCAGAAGTAGTTGCAATGGAAAATTTGGAAAGGAAGCTCCTTTCTCTCTTGCACCTACAGATGTGTAAATCAAATTAAAAGAGCATGCAACCAAATTGCATAGTGACATTCAGAAGGAAATTTTAAATTTTGAAGATGTAGCTCACATATGGGAGTTATATGTGCTCATTTTTCACAGTATCTCTCTAGCTTTGTTCTAAGATGAACATGTTTTTAAAGTGAGCATAATTAGTAAGACCCCCAGATGTTTTAAATCCCAACTTTCCTACTCATACCCCGCTAACTCAACAATAATGGAATCTACTCAAATACAAATTCACATTTCATTTTTCCAAGGAAAAAGTTATGGCAAAATTAAATTTCAACTTATTTTCCATGTTAAGTAAAAAGTAAAAAATGGTCACTATTCCACTTCATTTTCCTCCCAAAGAAAAACAAATAAAGCACATAATTAATCCAAGAAAGTAATCCAGGATTCACATAAGTGGCACTACACATTTCTGAAATGTCCTCCAAACTAAAGGTTTATAATGAGTGAGACAAGAAATTATAATTCACTCTATCAAAAATCTGAAGAGGGAGGGAATATTTTTGCTATGCACAAGCTGAATCAAGTTAATGAGGCATCTAACATTGCAAAAAGAACGTTGTCTATAAATAAATTCAGTCTGATTGGGATGTATTAGTTGTCTGATAATATTCTGTAGCCTACAGATGCTTTGGGTGGAATGTAGATTTCTTAAAAGAGAAAGTCCAATGGAATTACTTTGGCAAACCTCCAGGTCATTTTTTATAAATGGAATTAAAATAAAAATTCCTTTTAAAATATGACTTTGCATTTGTGATCATATTCCCCAAGTAATAAATTTAGTTTAAGACAAAATATGCTCTTCAATATGCTCTTCATCTGAAATTTACCTGAAACTTAAAATGTGGTAAAGTCATCTCCCCTATGTAGATTTTCTTTTTTCTTCTTCCATGAGATCTGTCTCCTGAGGGACCCCTCATAGACAATATATCTAAACTCTGGAGGCTGAAAAAAAGATGCTGTTAGAATTTCAGCTATTGCTCTGCCTAGATCTAAACTTTGTACATGGGTTTCTGCTTTTGTTTGGTTTTTGGATTTTCTAATACTGGGAATTCAACCCCCGAGGTCTTGTGATCTCCCTGCTTCAGCCTCTTGCATTGCAGCAGTTACAGGCCTGTGCCACTGCACCTAACTGCTTGTGCTCATTGTTAATGGGAGGGATGGATATTTATTAATGAGTACATGTTGTTTCTGATAGCAGCCAAATATTTCTATAAAGAGTTATGTGAATCTAATTCTTCAAAATAAAATTAAAACTTCAGGGGTTTGTCTGTAGACTTTAAAAGGAGAATATATTTCACACTGGCAATTCCTTTGCCTCCTCTTCGTTTATTTACTCAAATGGATTTATAATAACTCTGAAGATAAGTTTCCTTGAAAAAAAATTCAAAATGTTCTGTTATATTAACTTCCACTGCTTTTATCTTTTTGAAACTGGTTTAAAATATAAGATGCATTCATCTTCACCAAAAACCCCTCAAAGGGCAAAGTTACAAAGCGAAAGGTAGAAGCAGCTCTTTTCTACGCATCTAATCACCCTCCCTAAAACATCTACTATTAACAATTTTTCTGCATTCTACCAGAAATATTTCAAGAATTCTGTGATTTCTCAGGGAGCTTACATTCTCGTCATCACTTCCACACATCTTGTTTTCCCTGATTTAGTTCCCTGGCCTCACTTTCCTTGGCTTCCTCATGCTCCAGAATTAGTACTTCTAAGTAAAGGTTTGTTGATGGAGTATCTCTTGATCAACATGAAATTAGTACACATATGTATGAACTCTTGGAATCCTCCCTTAATTTAGCCAACAGATTTTGTAAGTTTTGATTTAGACTCTGGGGAGTTTTATAAACTTTATTGGCAATTTTAAAATAGTTTTAATTCTTTTTGTGCATTTGTGTTTTTATTAGTGTTAGATGAAGAAGTAGAATAAGAGGATACAGTCAGCTTTTAATAGATGCTTCCTCTTCTTCATCCCATGGTTTTAAATAATGCTCTTCATTCTGTCCTAGATAAACCTTTTGTCAAATTAAAAGTGTTTGTTGTTCAAATGTTCTCTCTAGCCATATCCACTTCTTCATCTGATCTTTTTTCTGTCTTTGAATTCTTTCTAGATTCTTAGAGTTAAACGAGACTTTCAAAGTACATTCATTCAGTTGTTGAACACATCCTTCCTGGGATGTGGCCCATGTCTGTTTCCTATTCTGTTTGACAACAGGTAAGTAGAAATTTACTATCTCACTACGAGTTCGTTTTGTGGTCTGTTTCTTAGTAACCTCCCTTTATTTCTCCACCTTATAGCTTACAGGGTGAATCCAAGCTGACTTCTGTCATCATTGTGAATATTTAAAAACTTATGTATTCTTCCATGATCATAAATTTCCTAGATATTGGTGAAAGACATTTTTGTTTCTTTTGAACATTTGTGGAATGAATTTCTGTTTCTTCATAATTTTGATTCATTTAACAAATCCTTCATTGAGTAGCTCTATGTGGAAGATCTATGATAGGTGTTAGGTTTACAGTGACTATGAAACGATCTCCACCCTGGGGAGCATATTTTGGTTACAATCCATTCAGCCTAACATAATGGGCTCAGGACACTGTAAAGTGATGTGTTTATTAAAATATTATTATGTCATTAAATAGCATTTTGGCCAAATACATTATATGTTAGGCAAAACCTTTTCTATGGTTTCTGATTTTATTTGAAATAAAAACCATGTTTTGTTGTGGTGGGCTATTGATTCCTGCATGAGCTGGCCTTTCCAGCTTCTGTTACCTTATCTCTTACTCTTCTTCTGTCTCTTCTACACTCTGACATCAAATTTTTTCAGTTCATCATATTAAAGCCAGGTTTTTCTTAACTTAGGTCCTTTCTTGGCCTTGGAACGTCCCGAATTTGGTGAGAAGTCAGTGTTTATTTTTTATTTTCTTTGTAATATCAATATATTTGTGTTGAATGAATAAAATGTAAAAAAAATTTCCAAGTCCTGAATTTTTCAGAGCTTTTAGTATGCAAATGTACAATCTAATTTTCTAAGAGGTAGGTATAGTATGCAGTGACTCTTAAATTTATTTGACTATACATTTTTTCCATGCACATTCTCTAAGAAGAAAGTTATCATGGACAGTATATACTTTAACAATTATTGTAGAGTGAAAATTGGATTTGAATCCTGGTTGCCACCAATTAACTTATGTGATCTTGGGGAAGATGCTTAGTCTTTCACAATGTCATATTTGTACCTCTGATTGAGACCAGTAAAGAGTCAACTTGGATTTTTTCAAGTTTCAGGAAAAATAGTGATAAATAATGTAAAAGTCAAATGGAAATTAAAACATGTTATTTCTAGTGACTGTGAGTGGGAAGATGGATCAGAGTGAAGGACAAATGAACCTGTAAGTCGAACCTAAGGCCAGACATTGATGGACCATTTCAAGCTGTGTGCAATTTTTCCATTTAGACAGTGGATTGTCTGCATCCAGACAGTATGATATAGCAGGTTCCATACTAGGAGAGGGAACAGGATATGTTTTCCCAAACACAGAGAACTAAGAGGGGTTAAAACAAAGAAATTCTGCTAATTAGGATAAGGTAATATTTTCAAGCTTGTCAATCAAAATCAGAATTTCCTGCCTGGTGTGTCAAGCCATTGAAGGAAGGAAACATAAATGTTGGATAAATGCTTTATTTTAACACCTAGGTTAAAAGTTTAGAAATTACCTATTATACATATTGTAAAGTATAAATAATCTGTGCAAAGGACATGGAATAGGCTATACTAGCTGCTTTGTAGCATCAATTCCCTTTCCTTCCAATTTTGCACATTAAAATATGTGTCCAGGTTGAGTTTTAAACATTTGAAACCTTCAAACTCACTTCCATTCATCAAATACTGAATTTGAATAAGTCTTAACAGGAAGTAGGTTGGAAACCAGTACTAAATGTAAATGTAGTGTCTAGAATTTTGCAGTTCTGCATGGATCTGTTACTATCTCCCTACTGTGGATCATAGGCATCTGAGTTCCAACCAAAGACACGACATTTCCTCACTCTCTGGGATTACTCATTCCAAACAGGCTTCTATCTTTATATCTTATTTAGCACATCGTTTCAAGTTTTTTTTTTTCAATTGAATGTGGCATTGATCTGCTTAATCTACAGATATGTAGTGAGTTAGAAATTATTTTTTTTGCAGGGGAGATGACATGATTTTGATGATGATGTTTTATTCATAACTGGAAGAGTGCTGGTTGGTAGGCACTGTGGTTAGTATATGTGCTGTTCTAAAGTAACTTCTTTAAAAAGTCTTAGGTGATCATGCAATCTAAAGTAGCCATTTGTCACATTCTGTCTTCTTATCCTGATTTCCTTTTTAAAAAAGTAATCTTTGAGAGGTATGATATTTTATTTAGTTTCTTCATATCATTCTGTGGGAATATATTATTGATTGTTTTTTTTGTTTGCTGTCTCCTCTTATCAGATGTCACCAAGGTGGAGTCTGTATTTATCCAGCATGTTATATCCAGAACTGAAGAGAGTATCTGAGACATGGGATTGTTCATGATAAGACTGATTAAATTAATTGAATAATAAATGAATTGGAAAGTGGAGATAGTGGAAGATATGAGCTGTACCTGATACCAGTTCTGATACTAGTTTACTGCCTCTCCACTCAAAATTCTCACTCCGGTACCTCCTCTTCATCAATGGACAAAATTCTTTTCATCATTGTTCCTTTAAAGTGAACACAGTGTTACACTTTCTCAGTAAACTCCCTTAAATGGATGTTGCAGAAAGGAGATTCTCCCATTGGTTCTGGTGGGAGGCTGTTCAACGGTTCCCTCTCTCATCATACCGACCATAATGTGCAGTACCTTAGCAATCTCCAAGACCCATCTTGGCTTGCTAATCAACTTTCTATAGCACTGTCAACACATTTTTCCTGATTTTTGTGGCCCCATAGCACCATTTTACTATGTATGTCCTCACACCTGGTCATTGACTTTGTTTTGTCCTGCAACATTAATCCCTCCTTAACTAGTAACTGTAGACCATCTTTGATCTTGGAAAATCTGAGAACTCTTGTGTCTTTAATTGGAATGAGACTATTCCTTTTCCAATAAAATCTGAAGCATTATTTTATGGATGGAGTCTCCTTCCGTGTTCATATTTCTTTAGGCATGCCCCCTCACATCTCCTGGCCAGCCCTTGGAAGACATGGCATTCTCTTAGATCTTAGAGTTACTCTTTTATCACAACTTAGTAATTCTTTATAATAACTCCTCTTTAAATCACTGTATTCTTTCTATCTTCATATATGCCAGATCATATATGCCAAACTGATTCAGGAGGTCCCAGGAGGTAGATAATTCTGAATGGGATTTTGAGCCTTAGCATGGCACTGAGATTCTTGTCAATGGAAAATGAATGGCAGTATCTAATGGCTTCTGCTGGCATCACACTAAGTTACCAACTGTGATTGATTGTGATAAAGCACCAATTGAAGCACATGCCTTTGCAGTACTGAGTTTAAAATTGAAACACCACTCAAAGGCCCATGTAGTAATGGCCTGGTTTCCAGTTTCTGAAAAGTAGAACCTTTAAAATATGTGGCCCAGTTGGAGGTAGTTAGGTCATTGGGGTCATGCCCTTCACAGGGATATTGGAATCTGGCTACTTCCTCTTTCTGCTTTTGCTTCCCAACTGCCATGAAGTGAACAGGTCTCCTCTGCCATGCACTTTCACCATGATATACCGTGTCGCCACAGGGACAAAACAACAGAACCTATTGACCTATTGAGACAATTGTGAGCCAAAATAAATTTTTCATCTTTATCAGTTGCTTTCCTCAGATGCTTTGTCACAGCAATAGAAAACTAAGAACCTTTAAAGTTAACCAAATAGCAGTATCAATGACTGGAATGTAAGACAAACTATTTTTATGAACACTTGAGTGATGATAAAGTAATGATAATCTTGAGACCATTATTTCTCAATTCAATTCACAACTTGATAATGAGAGTTTCTCTATAATATCCCTAAAAAACCTTATTTGTTATACCTATAGGGCTGATGCTTGGTGAAATCAGATTCAAAATTTAATTGTGTGGGTTGATGAAGTAAAATCATAGATAAATCTGTTTCATGTGAAACAGCATCAATTGGAAAGAATGAGGTTCTAAAACATGCAAATGCAAACATCTAGTTGCAACCTAATGAAACTGACAATCTTGAATCCACATCCTATTCTGTGCCCACCTTATCAGTGAAAATAGCTTGCCCTCCAATGTTGAAGGAAACTAGTTGATTGCTGCTTAACAAATCATATGATAAACACACTGAGACAGAGGCTTTGAAAGGGGATGTTTCTTCTCTTTAATGTCCATCGTAACTAACCCATGTTTTCATTAAACTTATAAACAGTTTAAATCTCAGCATCCTCTTGGGTGGGTTTTTCTCATTCTCACCATGATTAACATATTGAAATGGATAGTTCTTTGTTGAGAGGATCTGTGATTTGCATTATAACTTATTTAGCAGAATACTCAGCCTTTGGCCACTAAAAGTCAGGACCCTCTCCCCCCAAAATATCTCCAGAAACTGCCATATTTCTTGGGGGCAAAAATCACTACCAGTTGATAATTACTGCTGCAGACAAATAATTACACTTTATAAGACAGAAGAAAATAGTCTATATGTCAAAGGAATTTCAAGACTTTGTTAACCTATTAACAAAAGTATGGGGAACACGTAAAGAGTTTGGTTTTAAGATGTTAGACAAAGAAAGCAAAATATAACCCCAGACTCAGTCAAATTTATTGACATTATTTATAAGATATTTAAATGTTCGTGTGTTAGCATGAGCAGGTGGCTTTAATAGTTTACTATGTTGGTTAACCAAATTTGGGCTCAATTGCTTTATATGTAATGAGATTAAGATTTTAGGGTTCCTTTGGCATGATGGGGAAGAGAGAATCCTTATATCTACTGACATAGGGAAGTTGAACTGGTTTTATTATGTACAATCTATTGGATCATCTCCTACTATGTTCCATGAGAAGTCACAGAAAAAATTGTTTTCCTCAAGCATTCATATTAATGAGAGGAGGACATGAATATTTGAAAATCTCTGTGGTTGGTTTCCTTTGTAGGACAGATATGACTGGAAGGGATATCAATATGGAGATGCTCTTGTAATTTCACTGTGATGATATATCCCATAATGGCAGAGGTGAAGTTATCATATTTAATTATCACAGAAACATGAGCATGTCAACCAGTATGATGCAGCAAAGACTTACAAGAATAAGATTGCCTTTGTCCCTAAAGATTTTTGTGTCTGAATGAGTACAGAGGACTTGGAAGTGAAATGGACAGGCAATCTACTAAACTGATTTTTACACTATACAATGGGTAAATCTCTAAATCTGGTATCAGAAAACCTGAATTCTGTCACCATCACCTGTCACCCAGTTTCATGAAATAAGTCAGTTCACAGCTGTCAGTTCAAGCCTGTACCATTCTTGTAACTCTACTTGCAAGCCTTCACTAAAGGGCCTAGTAGCAAATATTCCTTTAGAAGACTCAGAGGTTTACAGATTTTAATAACTAGAGGACAGGGATTAGGGCAACCACAGCAGCTAGAAAGTAAGGGGAGAATGTACTATAAAGAAGACAGCAAAGGTATGTCTGCATTTTCTGTGCAACATTTACCTACATCTTTGATCCATATGTATATAACTGACTCCAAGCAAAAGTTGATATAATTAAAGGGAGAAATACACAAGACTATAACAATAAATCCAAATTAGAGAATTTTGCCCTCGTTGAGTAATTGATAAAGCAACAAAATTAGTAAAGACCTCAAAAATCTGAACAACAGCATCAATTGCCTTGATGTAACTGACAAGGGTAGAACATATAATCTGAAGTTTTCACTCTAACTTGGAACAATTCTGAAGGTTCATCCAACTTAAGAACTCTCTGTAGGGCTCACAGAAGCCTCCATTTAGACTGCATTGAAGGTTAGTTTAATTAATTAGTTCTCACTAGTTAATTCTTTCTTCTATTCCTTTCTGCAGTGTAGTTACCTAATAAACTTCTTGCATACATATCTCTACCTCTTTGCAGAGAAACAGCTTGCAACAAGCCCTTAGAAGACTGTTAACTAGCTAACTTAGTGTATCTTCTTATAAACTTTTTTGTATTTTTCTGGACATTGTATTTTCTATTTGTTGTTTTTGCTGTTAAAGTTTTCAAATAATTTTCTGGTAAGGCCTTGATGTATTGGTTTTTGATTGTTGCTATAACAAATTACCATCTATTTTGTGGGTTAAAACCATGAACATTTATTATGTCACAGTTCTGTAGGTCAGAAATCTGGGTGGGTTCAACCATTTTCCTTTCTTCTTGGTTCATTTTCACAAGGCCAAATCAAGGTATATGCCAGTCTGGTGTTTCATCTGGAGGCTATGGGAAAGAATTTTAAGCTCATTTGGGTTGTTGGCCAGATTTGGTTCTTTTTGTTGGTAGGACTAAAGTCCTGCTTCCTTACTGGCCATCAGTTGAGAGTCACAGCTTCTGATCACCTACATTCCTCATACTTGCCTTCATCTTCAAACCAAGAAGAGTACATTTTTAGTGCTTCTCACATTGTTTTTTCTCCATTTCTTCTTATTTCAGCCAAAGACAATTCCCTGCTTTTAGTGCTCATGTCATTAGATTTAGCCCACTTGAGTAATCTAGGATATTTTCTCTATTTCAAGGTCTGTCACCTTAACTATAACTGAAAAATCTCTTTTGCATATATTCACAGGTTCTGGAGATTAGGGCATTAATATTTTCCTGTGGTCATTATTTGGCTGGTTACTTGGGTTCAAGTGCTAACAAGTCACCTCTAAGAAAATGCAAAACTTGCAACTTGATCAGTGATTTCCAGAACTTGCTAGTTTTTCCTCTTTGCTAAGGCATATTGCAAGGAATAATGCCAAACTACCAAATGGCAAAACAAAGATCTTTTGCAACTGGCAACGGCTTAGAAGGCTTAAAGCAATGGAGATTTTGTATTGGGGAGATTATTTGAGGCTTAACTCCAACAAAACAAAACAAAACCAAAAAAAAAAAAAAAGAATGAAAGAAAATGCAAAAGAAACAATTGTCCTATATCAGAAATGTAACAGAGCAAAATCATTCTGGCAAAAATTGTGGTGGGAAGGTGTGGAGGAATTTATGGCTCAGCTATGTCAGCCAGTAAACGGGGAGAGAGAGAGGGAGAAAGGGTGGGGGGAAGGGAAAGAGAGGAAGAGGAAGAGGAGGAGGAGGAGGAGGCGGAGGAGGAAAGGAGAAGCAGGAGCAGGAGGAGGAGGACGACAAAGACGAAAACAAGAAGATACAGTCTTCAAGGGCATATCCCCAGTGATCTACTTCCTCCAATCCTTCCCCACTTCCTGCAGTTTCTACCACCTTCCAGTAATCAGTTTAGTTATCTATGGATTAATCCACTGACAGGTCAGAGCCTTCATGGTCCAATTGCTTCCCAAAAGCTCCACCTCTGAACACTGCTGCATTGGGGACAAATGAGTCTTTCAGGGACACCTTACATCCAAACCAAAACATGTAATAAGATCAGGGTTATACAGTGGAGGGGGTAGAGAGAGAGGAGGGGAGGGGAGGGGAGAGGTGGGGAGGGTGGAGGGTGGAGGATGGGAAAGGCAGCGGAGCACAACAGACACTAGTATGGCAATATGTAAATCAATGGATGTGTAACTGATGTGATTCTGCAATCTGTGTATGGGGTGAAGGTGGGAGTTCATAACCCACTTGAATCAAAGTGTGGAATATGATACGTCAAGAAATTTGTAATGTTTTGAACAACCCACAATAAAAAAAAATGATTTTAAAACTTTAATTAAGTTAAATATATTACGGCTTGTTAAGCTTCTTTATAGAAAGATTTGGGGGATTTGAATAGGATATTGAAAGTAATAAACTTAAATCCCAAAAATGGAAGTAGAGAGAAAGGGAAGAGAGAAGAGACAAAGAATGGCTATATGCAACAACTAGTTTAAAATTTATGAAGCCAAAACTCATGTGTAGGTCATTTAGAGATGAAAGAGTTTCTCTTTCTAAGAAACTGTGTCTCTTTTGTTGACATATGAAGGTTTTCCAGGAGTGTTGTGTCCACTTGAACAAAAACTCATGGATGCCTTTAAGTTTCTTTCTATAATATTTAACTGTCTCCAAATGACTTTATCCATTGAAATACTTATCCTTCAAAGTGTTCAATAAAAAATATGAATATTTAAATTTAGTTAAGTAATTTGATAGGTAAATTTTTAAACCTTTTGTGTACCCCATTAGACTGCCCCTAAATAACTTGATATTTAAAGTATTATTTAAAGTACTAAAAGAAAAATTAAAATATATATTTAATTTATTCATATTATAGAGTTCATTATTTCAAAAAACAAGTTACTAGATATGTAATATACTTCTTTTGTTTTGCTGAAGTTAACCATCAACTGTGGGTAATTTGGTAACAGTGGCTATGCAGTTGGTGATATAAAGTGATGCCAATATCCTTCTTCCAGGAATGAAGCCCTTACTCCCTTTTGATTCTTCAAGTGGTCCCAGAAAGCCTCCCTGAAAGGCTTGCTTTAGCTGCAGAGAATGGCCTTGTTCAAGGTCACAGCTTTTACTGGGTCTGGCCAGTTTTCCTGGCACCATTTGTTAAAGAGGTTGTCCTTTATCCGATGTATTTTTGGCATCTTTGACAAGACTGCGTGGATTTGTCTCTGTGTCCTCTGATCCACGAGTCTGTCTTTATTCCTAGTACCATAAAGCAGAAATCATTCTGTCAAAAGTCACTTCTTAATGCTTGTAGCTTGGACTGTTTGTCTTCTCTTTTGTCCCTTCTGCTTTGTTCTTAATTTCTGTTGTTTTTTTTCCTTACCGTCTCCCCTTTCTCTTCTACTTTGTCTTTTCCCCCTTTGCCTACTTGTTCTTCTTTCCTCTTCTTTCTCCTCCATTTTTTTTTTCTCTCCATCTTCTCCTCTGTCCACCTCCCATCTTGGTCTTTTCCTGTTCAACATCTACTCCTCCACACTTTCAGTCTGACAAGCCAACCCTGCTTCTATAATTTATACTGTAAGAGTAACAGATGCTCAAATCTACTTGAAAAAGGGAAATGAAAAATACTATACTTCCTGGAAGACAGCACTTCTAACACTGTTTTGAACAAAATTGTCTGAGTCTCCATGTATGGGTTCTGCAAGGAGCTTTATTTGCTATACTAAATCTACTGGGCCTCTCTTTATCAGTATACATATTCTACTTCATCTATAATTTTTAAATAGCTGGATAATTTTCCATGACTTTCCTGTTAAATAATCTTTTTGAACCAAACAAAGATACTACTAATAGAATTAAGTAGCTTTGTTTGAGCATGTAGACTGTATCCAATGTAATTCACTGTTGCATTGAAATAGAGATGTTAAAAATGTTTTTGGGTAAACAGTGCAGAAAAACTGAAAAATGTGCAAATTTATACTCAAACAACAGTACTTATGAATAATATACAGTATATTATCAATTCAAAAATAAAAATATTGAACTACATATGGTGGGTACACTATAATAATTTTAGTTAATATAAAATATTTTGAATAATATTAAAAGATTTACAAAAGCAAGCCAATGAGTCACTTCACTTCAGCAGGGATTACATTTTTGAAAAGACAGATGAGACCTGGGCAAATATATTTTATTACAGGTCTTAAAATTTACTTAAGCATTAGAATTTGTTCCAGTATTTTTTATCTATCCTCTTATTTATTTATTTATTTTTATTTTTATTTGTTCTATATGACAGCAGAATGCATTGTGATTCATATTATACATATAGAGGACAATTTTTCATATTTCTGGTTGCATTGCATATAAAGTTATTTACATTTTACATTACTCATGTCTTCATACATGTACTTAGGGTAATAGTGTCCATCTCATTCCACCCTCATTTCTAACCCCATGCACCCTCCCTTCCCTTCCCACCCTTTTGCCCTCTCTAGAGTTTGTCTAATCCTCCCATGCTCCCCCTCCCAACCCCAGTATAAATCAGCCTTCTTGTATCATAGAAAACATTCTGCTTTTGTTTGTTTTGGGATTGGCTAACTTCACTTAGCATCATTTTCTCCAACTCCATCCATTTCCCTGCAAATGCCATGATTTTATTCTCTTTTATTGCTGAGTAATATTCCGTTGTGCATATATACCACATTTTCTTTATCCATTCATCTACTGAGGGGCATGTAGGTTGGTTCTACATTTTAGCTGTTGTGAATTGTGCTGCTATAAACATTAATGAGGCTGTGTTCCTGTACTATTCTGTTTTTAAGTCCTTTGGAGAAGGAGAGGGATATCAGGATCAAATGGTGGTTCCATTCCCAGCTTTCCAAGGAATCTCCATACTGCTTTCCATAATGGCTAAACCAATTTGCAGTCCCACCAGCAGTGTATGAGTGTACCTTTTTCCCCACATCCTCGCCAACACTTTTGTTTATATTCTTAATAGCTGTCATTCTGACTGGAGTGAGATGAAATCTTAGAGTAGTTTTGATTTGCGTTTCTCTAATTGCTAGAGATATTAAACTTTTTTTCATATATTTGTTGATTGAGAAGTGTCTGTTCAGTTCCTTGTCCATTGATTGGGCTATTTTTTTTGGTGTTTAGATTTTTGAGTTCTTTATATATCCTAGAGATTAGTGCTCTATCTGATGTGTGACTGTTAAAAATTTGCTCCAAAGATGTAGGCTCTCTGTTAACCTCACTGATTGTTTCTTTGCCAAGAAGAAATTTTTAGTTTGAATCCATTCCATTTATTGATTCTTGATTTTCATTCTTGTGCTATAGGAGTCTCATTAAGCAAGTTGGGGTCTAATCCAACATGAAGGAGATTTGGACCTACTTTTTCTTCTAATAGGCACAGTGTTTCTGGTTTAATTCCTAGGTCTTTTATTCACTTTGAATTGAGTTTTGTGCATGATGAAAGGGGTTTAATTTCATTTTGTTACATATGGATTTCCAGTTTTCCCAACACCATTTGTTGAAGAGGCTATCTTTTCTCCAATGTATGTTTTTGGTGCCTTCGTCTAGTATAACTGTGTATCCATCTGGTCCTGGGCTTTTCTTGGTTGGTAGGCTTCTGATGGCATCTTCTATTTCCTTGCTTCAAATTGATCTGTTTAAATTGTGTATATCATCCTGATTCAATTTGGGCAACTCATATGCCTCAAGAAATTTGTTGATGCCTTCAATATTCTCTATTTTATTAGAGTACAAGTTTTCAAAATAATTTCTAATTATCTTCTGTATTTGTGTAGTGTCTGTTGTAATATTTCCTTTTTTTCATGTATGTTAGTGATTTGAGTTTTCTCTCTCTCTTTGCTAGCCTAGCTAAGGATTTGTCAATTTAATATTTTTTTAATAACTAACTTTTTGTTTAGTCATTTTTTTCAATTGTTTCTTTTGTTTCCATTTCATTGATTTCAGCTCTGATTTTAATTATTTCCTGTCTTCTACTACTTTTGGTATTGATTTCTTCTTCTTTTTTAGGGCTTTGAGATGTAATGATAGGTCATTCATTTGTTGACTTTTTCTTCTTTTAGGAATGAACTCCATGCAATGAACTTTCCTCTTAGTACTGCCTTTATAATGTCCCAGAGATTTTGATATATTGTATCAGTGTTCTCATTTACCTCTAAAAGTTTTTTAATCTCCTCCTTGCTGTCTTTTGCAACCCACTGTTCATTCAGTAGCATATTACTTAGTCCCAGGTGTTGGAGTAGTTTTTATTTTATTATTAATCTCTAATTTCATTCCATTGTGATCTGATAGAACACAGGGTAGTGTTCTACTTTTCTTATTAATTAAGAGTTGCTTTGTGGCATTATATATGGTCTATTTTAGAAAAGGATCCATGTGCTGCTGAGTAGAAAGTGTATTTGCTCATTGAAGAATGAAATGTTCTATATGTGTTAGTTAAGTCTAAGTTATTGATTATATTATTGAGTTCTATAGTTTCTTTGTTCAGCTATTGTTTGGAAGATCTATCCAGTTATGAAAGAGATGTGTTAAAGTCATCCAGAATTATTGTGTTGTGGTTAATTTGACTCTTGAACTTGAGAAGAGTTTGTTTGATGAACATAGATGCTCCATTGTTTGGAACATATATATTTATATGCTGTTATTTCTTGTTGGTGTATGGGTCCCTTGAGCAGCATGAAATGTCCTTATTTGTCCCTTTTGATTAACTTTAGCTGAAAGTCTACTTTATTTGATATGAGAATGGAAGCCCCTGCTTGCTTCTGCAGTCCATATGAGTGGTATGATTTTTCCCAAACTCTCACCTTCAGTCTATGTATGTCTTTTCCTATGAAATGAGTGTCTTGGAAGCAGTATATAGTTGGATATTATTTTTTTATCCAATCAGCTAGCCTATGTCTTTTGATCGGTGAGTTTAGGCCCTTAACATTCAGGGTTATTATTGAGACATGATTTGTATTCCTAGTCATTTTTGCTATTGAACTTGACTTGGTTTCTTTGATTAGCTTCTCCTTTAGTGTAATACCTCCTTCTTCTGATTTCTGATGATTTCCAATGTTGTTGTCATTTCCTCTGCATAGAATATTTTGCCAAGGATGTTCTGTAGTGCAGGCTTCCTAATGTAAATTATTTTAATTTTTATTTATCATGAAAGATTTTTATTTCAAGATCAAATCTAAAGCTTAATTTTGTTGGATACAAAGTTCTTGGTTATCATCCATTTTCTTTCAGAGCTTGATATATGTTGTTCCAGGATCTTCTAGCTTTCAAATTCTGAGATGAAAAATCTGCACATGACCTAATTGGTTTCCCCCTATATGTAATCTGATTCCTTTCTGTCATGACTTTTAATATTCTCTCCTTTTTCTGTATGCTAGTCATTTTCATTATAATGTACCTTGGTGTGGATTTGTTGTGATTTTGTACATTTGGTGTCCTTTAAGCCTCTTGAATTTGGTTTTCTAATTTCATTCTTCATGTTTGAATAGTTTTCTGATATTATTTCGTTGAATAGGTTATTCATTCCTTTGGTTTGGAACTCTATGCCTTCCTCATCCCAATAACTCTTAAATTTGGTCTTTTTATGCTATCCCATATTTCTTGAATGTTTTGCTTATGGTTTCTTACCATTTTCACCATGCGGTCTACATTCTTCTCAAGATTATATATTTTGTCTTCATTGTCTGAGGTCCTGTCTTCCAAGTAGTCTAATCTGCTGTGCTGGCCATGGATTCTAATAATATGGTGTCTTGATTTGTTTGGGGCACTTTCTTCCCTTGCCTTTTCATGTTGCTCGGGTATCTTCCTATCTAGCTCTGTGGGTCTGATTTGTTACCATTTTTACCCTTTAGGCTTAAAGTGCCCATGCAGGGTTCCAATACCTCTCCTTTGAAGGGAAGGACAATGTTAACAGAGCCCAATATAAATAAAATACCACCTAAAAACAAATAGTTGTTATGTAGATGTTTACAGTTTTTCACAATGTACAGAAATGGTGAATTCAATTATTATCAATAGGTTTGTAAAAGGGTTCACAGCTTCTGATGGTGGACAAAGAACTGGGGGTGAAATTTAGGAAGATATGCTGATGTGGTATGAGATAAGCACATAGAGTTATTCTTAGGAAGTGTAAAAGATGAATTTAAAGAAGGAGGTTAGTATCAGGAGAACAGAGAGGTCATAATTTTGGGTAGACAAGTAAGAGGAAAGACAGTAGAGTTTATAAAACAAAAACACATATATATTAAGAAAAATAAAAAATGTTAAAATAGTAAGAATTGGAGAGAAATAAAATAATATGCAACACAACTGTTGTTGTCATTGTGTTGTATTCAGTCTTCTCAATCCTCGATATCTTGATTTATGCAAAGTACTTGGTTTTACATATGTTGAGGATGTGAGAACAGAATAATAAAGAGGGAGAAGAAAGAAAAAAAAACCTTGAAGAAAGAAACAAGGATTGTATTTTTGGACATCAGTCTCTTTCCTGCTTCCCTTCTGATCCAATAGGTGGGGTTGTCTATTCTTAGTTCATATCTCTGCCCTCAGGATGGTGATGGTTACCAGGGTGTGAGGGTTGGTCTTGGGTGCTGGGCATCTAGAAGTGGGGTATGGTACCCTCTGATCCCATTGGGAGACTGCATCTCAAGGATCTCCTTTGGGGTCTGCTCCTGTGGTGTAGGTGCTGTGTCTTATCTCCTAATTTTGTCTGTAAACCTCACAGTTTCTGCCCTCTAACTTAATCTCTAAAGTCTATCTCCCTCACCCTCTTTCTTTCTACTTCCTAATCAGGAACCTTTGTCTCTGGGGATCTTGTGTGTTGTACTCTGGTGGCTGTGCATCTGTCGCGGAGGGCTGTTTTGAATTGGGCAGTCACTCTGCTTAGTTATTGGCTGATGGGGATTGGGGTAATTAGGAAACTATGGGTACCTGGCTACACAGTGTTCCAAATTAGTAGTTTTCCCAGCTAAAGATGGTGATGAAGGTGACCTAAGATGGAGGCTGCTGCTTTCAGCAATGGAGTGTTTATTTGGTTGGGTCGGGGGAGCCAGGAAATGGTGTTGTGCCATGCATTCAGAGAAGAGCCCTGTGGTGTGCAGTGTTGTGGCTGTTGGCTTTCTTCAGAGCCTGTGATGTCCCCAGGTGCAGGCAGGCTACTATAAGTAGGGGACTATGGCAGTAGCTGCGGAGTCCCAAGATGGAGGAGATGGGGGGAGCCCCATGTTGGTAGATGGGGTTCCACATGGAAGTGGCCATAGAGTTCCTGCATATGGGTACAGGCTGAGTATCCTTTGTGAGAGCAGTGTCTGGGAATTCTGTGCTGGTGCTGATGCTGGTGGTCCCACTAAGGTACCCGGGAGACCTGCATGGGCTAGTAGTCAGAAGTTGGGAGTCCTTTTCTAACGCTGAGGCCCAGAGCCCTGCGTGGCTTGGTGGCTGTGATGCCTGCACTGGAGCAGCTATGGAGGGGTCCTCTATCACGCTCAGCAAAGCAATATTCCCACTAGTTTAGATTCGGGTCATGGAGTGACACAGAATGATGCCTCCCTCTGCCTCACCATCTTGGATCCCCTTTGTTCAAGTATTTTGATGGGACAAATTTATTTTAGAAAAAGACATTATGGGGTGGGTAAAAGAATTTTGGTGAAAAAGAAGGGTTTTAGTTTATAGAAAAGAGATTTGGGGGTTAGAGATACAGTTCAGTGGTAGAGCGTACTATGATCAACTCTCTGGGTTCAATCCCCAGAACTGAAAAAAATAAAATAAAATAAAATTAGAGAAAACAAAAACAAACATACAACAAAAAAGAGATTTTCACTGGTGGGAATAGTGGAACCAAAAAGTCAGTAGTAAGAATTTGTGAGTCATCAGGCAAAGACAAAGGCTCTGTAAAAGTCTTTGGTGGGCCTGAAATTTTCCAAACCTTGTAGCAAGTATATCGAAGTTCATGTTCAGAACAAAAGGAAGTTGAAAGTCACTGTAGCTTTCTAAGAGAGAGGATGATGTTATCCAAACAACACTTATAAAAGATTATTCTAGCAGCTGTGTTGGGCTTCTTTAGTTGCCTTTCAGTTTATTGCCTGATTGCAAGAAGCAGTTAAAATATGGCAGAAGAAATGTGTGAGAAGTCAATCTAAACGTCTTATCTGTCAAAAGCCATAACATATTGACAAAGTATATCATACAAATATATTAAGTAAATTAATGTTAAACATTCAGATAATGTGATTATAATTTATTTCCCTCCAAACAGAGGAATAACATAAGTGGAGTTTCTGCAAAGTTTCCCATTGTATTAAATGTATGATAAGTAAGTTCTGAAGTCAAATATGCTCTGTGCATTGAGCAGGTCAAAATAGGTAGACTTTGTCTAAATTTTTAAAGCAGTTATATTTCTTGGAATGAATTTCCAGGTATTTATTCACTTAAAGTAGTAGTAATTTTGCTTTGAGTCTTCCCGACTTGGAATTGTATTACTGTCCTCAATTTGGTTTGGAATGCAATTTATGATTTGTGGGAATATTTGATAAAAAGTCATTGCATCTTTAAAATGTTTATAGTCATTTATTCTGGGATGAATTGCATACTCTCAAAAAATTCACAGGTTGAAATCCTAACTGTAATACCTCAGAAAGGGAGAAGAAGCTGCCTGTGTGCTGGAACATCTTTCAGGAAGCCTTGATATAGAGGTGATAGAGTACAGGAAGAAGGTTCAGAAGGGCCACTCTGAGTATCATTCCCAAACCCATGTGATATTCAGGATTTGCAGGACCCCATCAAGGTGAAGGGTCACTAGGACATTTCCAGGGATGAATAAAGTAAAGACACTAAAGTCATGAAAACCATGTGGCCTTCCACTATCTGTCTATCTACTTCTGCTATCTTCCACTATATGCTTTGTTAGGGAGCCATCAGGGTTGGAGCCTCTGCTCCTTTGGATTTAGCTTGTCCAGCTGAACGATCCTCAGTGGTGACCAGCTTCATCAAAATGTGGTTTCACACAATGGCCACTCCTTGATACTTTTATTTGCTTTTTGCAAGTCAAACAGGGCAACATGGCAATCAAGATCCAAGAAGAGTATGTTGGCATCATACTGCCTGCTGGCTAGATGAACTCTGAATTGAGCATGTGGCTATCAGAGGAATGGGGTTGTCCATGGTCTGTCTAGTAGTGCATCACTCATTTCTCTCAGTCACATTGTTCTTGAAAAGGCAGTGTAGGAGTGCCTGCTTTTCAAATTGGGATCTGATCTGCCATCAATTTAGCCTATCCAGGAGAGTGTTGAGGTGCCTGACATTCTACCTTGCCAAAGTTGTAGAGACACTGTACTAAACTTAGGCATATTCTCCTGTCTGTATTATTGAGGTAGGTCAATGCCTTAGTTAATATCTTCAGCAGAACCCTGAGTCCTTTCTCAGAGCTATGGAACAGACAGGTAGTTAGGCTGAGGTTCCTTCCAGCTGAAATAGGGAATGTTGAAATAGGGAAACTCTTGAGTCAAGGTTGGGATCTCATGATTGATTAGCAGTGTTCTCTGGGCTACAAACTCCAGATGTTATTTGAGATCTCTTGCACAGCTGCTTTCTATTTGAGGGCATGCACAATGTTAGGCACAATCCATGTGTACTTTTTAGTTTTTGGTGCACGCTGGAGCTCTGAGTGCACCAAGGAGCCCTTTACTGCTCAGCTAGTGGCTGACAGTCTGCAATGGGCCTCATTCCAGCCAGATGACTCAGATCACGACTCTACCACAGCTGCACCTATCCCTGTGAGGTTACATCCCTCTTTCTTTCTTTCTTTCTTTCTTTATTTCTTCAAAAAGAGTGTTTTATCAAGTTGTGTGTACTCCTATTGTTTGCTTTTTCTTGCCTTGAGCTATATAAGAATGATGTCCCAGTAATGCAGAGTGTTCCAGTCTGCCTAAGCTCCAACCTATGTAAGAACATATTAAACTGAAAATGTTGATTAGCTTCAGAGGGGTGGAGAAATTTCAATGTAATTCTCAACAATTTGGAATTTTTGTGATTATGGAAAGTAACAGGAGTGTCTTAAACAGAACAATGACATTTCAAAGTCAGCATCCTACATAGATTTATCAATAGTGTGAAAGAAAGGCTTAATGCAGAGAGACACCAGAGGCACAGAGGGTAGCTAAAACAGCATTACTCACCTTTGGCTTAATGTTGGAATTATCTTGTAATCTTTATAAAACACAGATGTCTGGGCACCCTTATTGAATGATTCTACTGAGTCCCAGAAATCGTGAGCCACTGAGCTACCCATGAGGAAGCACTGACAGGAGTTTGTGATTGATTACACATGAGAGGGGCAGAAGTAAAAGATGATTCCAAGATATTAAGGTTATCATCAAGTTTTCCCTGTGCTTCAACTACAGTCCACCCTTCATTTGTCATAACTTGGTTATCTTGGGGAGAATCTCTCTCTCTTTCTCTCTCCGTTCTCTCTTCACTGGTTAGCACTTACACTATGATGTTGAGTAAGAATGGTGAAAGAAGACATGTCTTGCTCCTGATGCCTTTGGAAGAAGCAGGTAGCTTCTAATCATTAAGTATATCCTTAGGTGTAGAGTTTGGGGTATGTGTGTGTGTGTGTGTGTGTGTGTGTGAATTCTCAATCAATTTCAGGAAGTTATTCTCTACTTCTAGTTTGAAAAGACTTTAAAAATTATGAATAGTTGTTAAACTTTTTTCAAAATTTTTTTCTGCATGTATTGATATGATCATGATGTTTGTGCTGTATGGTTCTTTTTATACATGATAGTATTTTATTTGCTAATGTTTGAGGATTTTTGTACCTATTTTCATGAGAGTAGTGGTCTATAAATTTTCATTTTTGGCAGTCTTTGTCTGGTTTGGTATTCAGATGAAGCAGGCCTCATAGGATAAGTTTAGAAGCTCCCTCTTATATTTACTGGAACAAGAGATTTGATATAATTCCTTCCTAAAGTGTTTGGTAGAATTCACCATTGACACCATCTAGGTATAGTGCTTTCACTTTTGAAAGGTAATTAATTATTCATTTTATTTCTGTAATAAATATAGGCCTATTCAGTTTATCTAATTTTCCTTGTATTGAATTTTGATAGATTCTGTCTTTCAAGGAGTTGGACTTTTTCACATAAGTTATAAAATTTATGTGCTAATAGTTGCTTATAATATTTCTTTATTACTTTTCATTGTCCATGGGATTGGTGGTGATGGCCCATCTTTCATTTCTAATAGAAATTTCCCTCTCTTTTTTCATGGTTAGACTGGCTAAAGGTTTATCAAAGTTATTTATCTTTTTCAAAAAATCAGTCTTATTTTATTGGTATTCTTTACTAATTAATTTTCTGTTTTTAATTTCATTTATTTTTGCTCTATTATTCATTATTTTCCTCTACTTGCTTTGGATTTAATTTGCTCTTCTTTTACCTGTTTCTTTTTTAGAAACTTACATTTTTGCATTTAAATCTTTCTTCTTCCTAATGCAAGCTTCAATGCTATATATCTCCCTCTAAGTACTGCTTTTGTTACATCCGTTAATTTTTGATAAGGTAAGATTTTTTTCATTCTTAGCTAAATTTTATTGTACTGATATATACTGAGAGAATGTAATATTTATTGAAATTCTATTTCTAGAGCAAATCTAATTTTTCTGAGTGGTCCTATTTTGGGGGGGGTATTGAATTAAAAAAGAAAACTTTTTTTAAAACTCAAACTTATAAGCCTAATCTACTTCAATAATTAGTTTCTATAAGTATATGCTTAGTGTCTAGTTAGTTGAGTCAGTTAAATGGTTCCTTTCTTCTCTCATGTTTTTAAAGATCTTGGGGACAAATCTTCTTTCCTACAATGGAGTCTAGAATTGTTTGGACAGTTGAAGCCAGGCCTTTTTGATTTGGAGTTCTCCAGATCTTTTCTGGACTTGGCTAGGAATGGCCAGTCAAACTTTTTCTTGGAACTGGGTAGTGCCATTCTTGGGGATTCATTCAACCCAGTCTACTGAATCTGGCTACTGCTACAACCCATTATCTGGTCTCTTGCTTTGCTCAACATCTGCAGCTTAACCAAATCCCACCTCAGCTAGTGCTGTGGACTCTTCCAGCACTATGTCACATCTTCCACTCTGCTTTTAGTCTATGGAGCCACATGGGAGCCTGTATTGTGGAGTTATTTTGTCTCTCACCACATGGGCCCACACGTATCTAAATATCAATTCAATTAAAATTCTTGTCTCAATGCAAAAGTTTGGGGTAATCTTGAGTGATGTCCAGGTTATGAAGCAGCTGAGAATGACTCTGAAGCATTAGTTCAGGTATTCTCTTGATTTCTAGGTAGCGCTCCCATGCTGCCTTTGTTCTGATCACCTCCATATTGGAATAATTCTGTTTCTTTCCAAATAGGATGTTGGGTAGGAACTCTAAATAGTTCAGGTGACTATTAATATCCATAGAACTTGTATCTCAGTCGTTTGTATAATGACAACACAGTGTAATATTTAAGAATATTTTAATAAACTTTTCTTAATTCATGTGATAACTTGAATTCTTGCTGAAAAAAAGGATGGTGGGGAGAACATGTCTGAATACATGCTTCATCTTGCATTTGTTTTCTTCTTTTTCCCACAATTAACTTGTGTCAGAAGGAGATTTATTCATAGTCCTATTCTAGGGATTATATTATATTAAATTCTAAGGCCAAGCTGATAGGCTTATTTCTTAAAAAAAAAAGTAAAAAAGAAAAAAATTAAACAAATCTTTCATTTCAAACCTACTTTAAAACTTGAAAAAAAATTCAAACATATTTTGGAATTAAAAAAAATTATTTCAGGGGCTGGGGATGTGGCTCAAGTGGTAGCGCACTCGCCTAACATGCATGAGGCACTGGGTTCGATTCTCAGCACCACATAAAAATAAAATAAATATATTGTGTCCACCTAAAAAACTATAAAATAAATAAAAACATTATTTTAGACATAAGTTGAAATTCTCTATGCATTTCTGTTACTAAAGTTCTTATTTCTTATTCATCCTTTTCTATTCATCCCCTTTACATCCTTCCTACAAACATATCCTTTGGTTCTGTTGAAAGAGATCTTTTGCAGTGAAGTACAAAAGAGAAGAAAATACTAAAATATCTTAAAAAATTGAATCCTGCTTAAATAAGTGGATAAAAATACTAAAATGTATGTCTAATGGAAATTTTTAACTCCCTTACAGTCTAAAAGCAGAAGTACAAAAAAAGAAGCTTTGGCCATGTCCTTGCATATTTTTATGTGGTTGGTGAATGAACAATTTTATTCCCTAGCTTAGGCTTAAGTCACCTCACTGTGATACACCACACTTCCATCTTAAACAAAACAAAACAAAACAAACAAAAACAACAAAAATATACTCAGAAATCAAACACTTTCTCCAATTTATTTTAAAAAGAAAAAACTCTGACAGTGGGAAAAAGTCATTTAACAATCAATTTATATTGGGGCAGATATAGTGAACATGAGTATATTATAGAGACAGAAGATCTGAAGCTGAGTCCTAACTTTGCCACTCACAAGATGGATGGACTTAAAACAAATGATTCAATATGTTTCCACCTCAGTTTTCTCACCTGAAAAAATGGGGATAATTTATAAATGTTAAGTGAGTTTGAGTTCATCTCTGTGACGCACAAGGGCACATTCTGGCACATAATAAGTTATTTATATCCATGTGTATATATCCATGTTTGCAATGGCTATTACTATTATATTGGAGATTTGAGAAAGGGTTACAAACTGTGAAATTATGTTAAAACAAATTAAAGAGGCTTTTAAAAATGATATTATTAAAGAGTATGAGATGTGAGACCTGAGACATATCTCTAATTTTTTTAAATGTATGTTTGGTTTTAGAAAAATTTAGATCCAAGTCATTTGAGTAAACAACCTATCATTTATTTACTTCATCTATTTAAGAAATCCTGTTAAATCATAGCTCTGTGTACTAAATAATAAAGTTCTCTAAAGAGTAGAGTAAAATAATTGAGTACAGGCTTTGTAGTTTGAAGGCCTAAATATGAATTCCTCTTTAATATCACAGAGGCCTAAATTTCTCATCTATAAAGCAGAAACAAATTTAATCTACTTTCTTAATTATTTTAAGGATTCATTGGCATAACACACATAAAAACACCAAGCAAGTACCTGTTCATATTAATTACTACATTAATACTGCCAATATAAAAATTGTAATAAACTTTACCAGAGAAAACCAGTCAAATGTAATTTTCCAAAAAAATTTTTGTCCAAACTCAGAATTGAGAAAAATCTATGAAAAATTGAGTAAAAAATGATTAGACCCACATTTACAAACCCAATAAAAAGCTACCATACAACAACATGGTTTTTCATGTAAGGTACTCTTCATATGGCCAGTTTTACCTGTATGTTAAGGAAATGCCCTTAAAGACCAGATTAAAATTTGGAATTTAGCTTTTTAAAGCAGGAGCCTAGCCCAGCTGGCATTCTGGGACTCCTTCCATCTTTGGTCTGACTGGATGATTCAGTGAAGTACATGCTGTTCTTGCATCAGAAGTAGCAATGTTAATTCCTTTATGCCAAATACTTTCGCAGGAGATCAGGCTGAGTTCCCTGGATGATTGCTTATTGCAAAGTCACTGAAGCAGCTGGTGGAAAAGTCCATGTTGATCCCTTTGAGACCTGTGCCTCTGGAAAACATTCTGAGTTTTTCTGCATTTAAGAGGAACAAGTTTACATGGTACAAAACAACCAAGGAATTTCCATTCATTTTCAATGGCTTGAAGTAACTGCACAGATCACTCCTTAGCATCTTAGACTAAAGTTGACCATACACTGTTTCATCCAAGGAACACTTCTGAGGATGAAATGGTGCACGAATAATAATTAGCTTGATATAATAGATGTAAACTGACCCATCCTAAGTAATTAAATTTGTGTAGTCACTCTTTAGGCTCCAGTGTTTGACCCTGTTGTTCTTGTTTAGCTCAATTCCAAATATGAATAGCCCAGCTTTCCTGCCTTCTGTTCACTGTGTAAGAATATCCCAGAAGAGTCTATAACACATCTTAGACGTGCTGGTCTCTGAAGGCCTGAAAGATAAGAAGCCAGATGTATGGAAGCCATTACCTGGGGGGCGAGTGTTTCAGGAAGGGAAAACAGTAAGTGTAAAAGTACTCAGACATCAGGAGTGATCTCAGTGCATCACAAAAACAGAAATCATGTCTATGTGTAGAGAATGAGTGGAAGAGTGCTGAGGGGTGAGGTGGTGCATGGCTGTGCAGGGCATGGTACGGAATCTGAATGTTTTAATTTTAATTGCAGAAGAAAGCTATTCAACAATTTTAAGCAGGTGAATGGCATATTCTGACATGTTCTCTAAAATTTCACTCCGGTTGTCAGGGGAGACTATGTCAGGGAAGACTATGTGGTGAGAGATAATACATAGTTCAGGGCAATCAGATGAGACACTATTGTAGTATATCCCAGCAGGACGTGTGGAAGACTTGAATTAGGGTAGAGAGCATACCAAATGACCATATTCAAGAACTACATTGGGATAAATGCTTGCATGAATTGCTGCTGATTGGATGTGAGTGGTGAGAAAAGGAAGAGAAGGTAACTTCTATATTTCCAGTTTGGGGGAATGGAATTCCAGCTAAGATGAGAAAGGCAGTGGGTGTGTGCAGGAACATGTACATGAGCACATGCTAGAAGGATGTCCAGGCTCCATTGCACAGTGTCTCCTCTACTGCATTTATCTCTGTAGTCTTAGGGATGCTCCCATCCAAGTTCATGTTATAAAACTTACCAAACATGAAAGCAACCAAACTACCACCCATGTGTCTTTTCTCTCTCAAGCTTCTTTACCTTCTTCCTAATTCAAAGATTTATGGTTTCTCCATTTCTACACTTGTACCACAGTCTTCGTGGTTCAAACTGTTAACTCAATGCGAATCTAGATAATCTCTGTTTCTGTTTGTCTCTCTCTCTGTATCTGTCATGGACATGTGTACTCACATGCATACACCTATCTTTAACATTGTTTTTATTCACAAACAATGAGAATTATTTCTTCAGGTAATAGGTTTGCCATTTCCAGGGTCTATATACAACTATTCCAATTGAAGATATCTCAGTTGTTTAATTAAAGTTCTAAACTCAATTTCATGTTCAATCATTTTTTAAAAATTGATCTTACTGATTGTATTAATATACAATCTCTGTCAGTTATTATTTTCACAACACCTCATTAGCTCTTTCTTGCTCACTTTTGGTGCATTCTAAATAAGAATTTCTTAATACTATTCTGGTGAAGATTATTCCATTTTCATCCTCACCTTCCTCACTACATAACTCTGACTTGTGGGGGTTGGCAACATAATCAGTGAAAAACTACAAGAGCGGCCTCCTTTGAAGTTAGCAGCACAGTATGGTTCAAAGACTGTACCTGGAAATCATAGGATGAAATTTTCAGGAAAGCTTCTCAAAAAGGAGAGAGAAGATGGCACAGTCTTTCCTGTTTTTGTGACCTGGAATATAGTTCCAATGCTATCTTGTGGCTGAAGATACATTGAGATTTTGAGTTCTAGAGCATCACACTATAAATCATGGAACTGGAAAAAGGAGGATCTGGATATTGATGATAGTTTGGAGTTCCCAATTTGTAGCTTTTAGGACTGAAATTCTTTCTAGTTTAGGTGTGTTCTGTAAAGATCATTTGCCAACTGATGACCTACTCTAGCTCTTCTCAAAAACAAATTAATTTCTATTCTTCTAATGAAATCTTTAATGTGTGAAAATAAAAGTCCATTATCTGCAAATTGTATGTATGTTTTTGCTGTGAGCCTTGCTGTATGCCATTTTGTTTGCCTGTATGTCTCCATCCCTAGACAGAGAACCCAGAAGGGCAGGTGCTACGATTTATTTAGTCTTTTGAGTGTCAACCAAACTCTGAAAGTGCCTTGTACATAGAAGGCATTCACTGTTTGAATGATATTTAATTCCCTCTGGTAAGTTCATTTAGTCCCTCTACTTTCCATTAAATAGTGCTTGATTACTTCAAAACTTGTCCTAACACTAATTTTCTCTGGAAAGTTTTCCACGTTAAATCTTACCTGATTTGGCTTATGTCTCCACTTGACATTTTCTTGTATTAACTCTAGTTAATAAAAATTGTTCATCGAAGTCATCTTGGTATACATCCTGGTTCTCCAATACAGGCTCAAATGCCGTGTGAGCAGAAATCCTGCACATCCTCTCTCATTATTGGACTACTTCCATATAATATCTGATGTAACATTCTATTATGAAGTAGAAGCTAATACTGTTGAAAAAAAACAAACTTAGAAAGTCACTAGGGTCAATTTTCTCTCTGATATTATATTTTTTTCCCCAAAGGAATAGCTTCTCATAAGAAGAATCATTTAGTTTAATAACTATAGTTTTAATTTCCAAATATTTCAACAAAAGTACCATCTATGATATGTGAATAAAGATACAGTTTTATTCTAAGTATAATATCTATAGTACTATTATTGGTTATAATGAGATAAATATATATGTATACCCTATACGAATATTTATCATGCTCTTGTTGTTATAAAATTTTGGGCTAGGGATGTGGCTCAAGTGGTAGTGTGCTCGTCTAGCATGAGTGAGGCACTGGGTTTGATTCTCAGCATCACATTAAAAAAAATAAAGATATTGTGTCCACCTAACACTAAAAAATAAATATTTAAGGAAAACAATTTCCCAGCTTACGTCATCTGCGCTATGACACCTATATTAATTGGAATGCTTAGTTTTTGCATGAAGACTAAAAAAAATTGAATAGAGTCATGCGTTTGATATTCAGAAATAAAGCAACTTTAAAAAGAAAGCAGTGGAAGAATGAGAAAAGCTGAAAATGCACAAATCATTCATTTTGTTCAGTGTGCGCGAAAAAACACTATGATCTGCAGTACTCTTTATTCACAGACAATTGATCATTAACTTATTTTAACTTTCTGAAGTTACTTGAACTAAGGGCAGCCACAGCTTTCAGTACGTTACAGTATGTATCTAATTCACTGGTTTGAATGTTTTTGAGTGAAAAGGTGTATCGCACAGGCAGAATAAAGGAAATTGAGGGAACAAGACATCATTTCCACTTAAGAAAAATCTAAAGGTTAAATAGATGAGAACTAAAGACTTGAATTCATTTCCCAGAACAGTGCTTTATTACCAAAATAAACTCGAGACCACCACTTAGCTGCAAAGAGAAGTCAGCAAAGATGTTAGTCATTAATCATTCTAAATAAACAGCACTTTTAAGTGTCTGATTGACACTGACTGTTAGCATAAATTCTGTCCTCTTAGAAATAGGCCTCAGATTTGTATCATACACCTACATAACTTGAATCAATGCCTTCTGCTTGAGAATTTAATATGTGAGAGCAGAAATTAGTAGGAAAAAAATTCTAACCCTAGAGCAAGTACAGCATAACCACGGGAATGTTTTGTGGATGTTCTTCTACCTTGAATGTGAAAAAATTTGTCCATTAAGAGGTTCTTAGCAATTTGAAACTTTCGGCTATTTTTAACTGACTAAAGCTACATAGAGTTGGCTTCAAAGTTTGTTTTAACAAATCATGTCTCCCTTTTTCTTGGTCTAGATTTCCATGGTAAATATAAAACCATACTACACTTAAGTGTTACAGCTGCAAAAATGAAACATTATACTTTACGTACAATTTCTAATGAAGGATTTAGATTGATTAATACTCTTATAAACTTATAGCAATCATGCCTATATAGCATTATTCATAGATTTATGTTTATGTATATTAATATTTCATGTGATTCTGTACATTATAGACTTATCAAAAACTATGGAAATGCTTGGGAATACCCTTTTCCTCCTAAAATATCTAAACTCCTATTATTTGTAAGACTAATACAACATTCAAAGATATAATACCAGACAATGTTTATGGTCTTATCTTTATTCCATTATAAGACACAATAAATATCTGCAACAATTTGTAATTACAATGTGGTATTGACCTGAATATTTTATCAAAACCTTTGCCATAAATCCCAAAATCTGTTAGGATTCCATAGATTGGCAATTTATGTCTTGAATATCTCAGTTATTTTATTGAATATTTAATATGTGTTTAAAAGTTGCCAGGCGGCATACCCTGTATGCCAGGTGGCATACCCTGTAAACCCAGCAATTCAGGAGGCTGAGGCAGTAGGATCTCAAGTTCAAAGCCATCCTCAGCAACTTAGCGAGGCCCTAAGCAACTTACTGAGGCCCTAAGAAACTTAGTGAGTTCCTGTCTCAAAAAATAAAATAAAATAAAATAAAAAGAGCTGGGTAAGTGGCTCAGTGGTTAAACAACCCTGGGTTTGATCCCTGGTACCAAAAAAAAAAAAAAAAAAAAGTTATACAAGACACTTATCCTGATTTCAAGATCCTATAGTCCTGTCAATAAAGCAGACGTAACCATATGTTTACCGTTCTTGGAAATCATAATACTAAAGAGTATTGAGTTATAATTTAGGCCTATCCATTAATTATTTGTCCATAGAGTTATCCACAGTTTTCTTCTACATGATGAACATATTTGTTCTCAACAACCTTAAAATATTAATCAAGATGTATGGGTTCTGGTACTCAAAATATTAAATTTAAGTATAAGGTTCAACATCAAATAGCATGTTTTGAGCTCATTGAAAAAAGATGCTATTCTTACATAAATTATCCATATCAGTGCATAAGAAAGTCATTACTCTATGGCTTCCAATTCTATAAATCAAGTAATATATATATATATATATATAAAATGCCATTTACAAGAGAAGGATAAAACATTAACATTTGGAACAAACTGTTGTTATTAAATCAAAGTAATAGGGAAAGACTCACTAAAACATTGACAAATGTTTTAAGGTTTTAAAAAAAATAGGAAGAGAAATATTTGGGTTTTCATTACTTACATAAGAGAGATGTTATGGTTTGGATATGAAGTGCCCCTCAAAACCTCATGTGCTGAAAAAATGATAATCAATGTAACAATGTTCAGAGGTGAAATTATTAGATGATGAAAGTCATATCCTCATCAGTGAATTAATACTTTTGATGGATTAATAACTTGAATGGATTACTAATAACTTGAATGGGTGGTAACTATAGGGAGGTGGGGCAAACTGGAGGAAGTAGTTCAGTGGGGGTGTACTTTTGATATTATATCTTGTCCCTGGCTCCTCTATACTCTTTGTCTCTGCTTCCTGGCTGCCCTGAACTGAATAGATTTCCTCCAATACACCCCTCTGCCATGATATCTTGCCTCACCTCTAACCCAGAGCAACAGAGTCAGCTGACCATGGGCAGAAACTCTGACATCACAAGACAAAATAAATTGTTCCTCCTCTAAGTTTTTCTTGTCAGGTATTTTGTTCACAGTAATGAATAGCTGACTAACTCAGAAGATACAGGAATTCTCAGGGGATGAATAAACAGCAGGAAAAGCAAATTTATTGCCAAAATATCTGTGGGAAGTTCTTTGTCATAACTAACATGGGCTTTTATTATATGAAAAAGACTGAGGGTGGACTTTGTAGCTATTCATAAAAACAAGAGGCTGCCATTGCAACAAAGGCACTGCGTTGCTCCTGTTCCTTCACTCAGGGGTGCTGTGAAACACTTAACCTTAATAAGGGGGCAGGTTAGAAGGTACCGATCATTTTAATAATTATTTTGTTATTGTCTTGTCGTATAAATGCCTTTCTTAAGTTTATTTGTAAGAGTAGAATTTTTTGATGGAAAACATGGAGCAAAAGTTTGTGGAAATTGAAAGGAGTGTACGTGTGGGGCAGAGTGTGTTTTGCTTGGCAGTTTTTTCCTGCCATTTTTGATTCTGTTTTTAGTACTCAAGGGCAACAAATTGACAGGTAAAACTAAGGATTTAGCTAGTTTCATATTGTATTTACAATCAATTATAATAGGCTAAAATGTCTGCGACACGTAGAGTATTAGGCATACAACTTCTGTTAAGAATAATGGAAGCTTAATATTTAATCTCCATCATGGTATGAGTATATTTTTCCAGTTTGATCTTGTCACAGTTCTATTATAATTTATAAAGTGTACACAAATGAACCATCAGGTGATCTTTCTGTGTGTCTCATTTTGTACTTGCATGAAGTTTGAAACTATTTTGAATATATATTTTTTTGTATTTAAAATTAGAAAGTACCACTATTTCCCCAAATAATAAAAACTGGTAGGTAAGAAATAACTTTTCATCTACAACCAATTAGAGAAGGAGGAGGAGGAGGAAGAGGAGGAGGAG
>NW_025999900.1:29861281-29889905 GCF_001458135.2 Marmota marmota marmota | reverse complement strand
AGGAGGAGGAGGAGGAGGAGGAGAAGGAGGAGGAGGAGGAAAGGGAGAAAGAGGTGAAACAGGAAGGGGGAAAGAGGGACTCCGCAATTCAAAGATTATTTTATGGTATCTATATCAGCATATTGCCACAACTTTGAATATTTGAAGATAGCAAATAGCTACTTGACTTTCTAATTTGATGTCAAACAGAATTATTTTATGATATATTTTACACTTTATTAGGATTTACATATACAACATGGCAAATCATGTCCCAGAAACATAGCAACCACTAGTAAATGAACCCTAATGCCACACGATTAGGAAAAACAAAAGGTTATGATGTTGTTCAAATATTGCTTTCTAATAAGGAATTTACATTTTAATGAAAGGAAAATAGGAAGGGTTTTATAAAAATAATAAAAATCTAAATAAAGAAATTCTAGAGTGGACAACATTTCCACAATACACTGATGCATAGCAACTTTTTTTGAAAGCTCCTGGAACATTAATCTCCCTTGTATCTTTGCTTTGTGCATTCAGACAAAGGGCCAAGATAGTCTTGACTTTGAGGGAGAATGGTAAAAAAGACTACAGGAGAGAAGTATGAAATAAATAATAAATAAATAAGTGACTGTTGAATAAAACAATTAGTTTTGCCCCAGGCTTCTGCAATAGCTTATGAATTCTTACCAGCATTAGTTTACAGCTGTAACTTTAGGATATAATAGGAGACTGAATCTTATACAGGCAATGAAACAGATGATCAAATTCACAAGGGATTGTGTCAGGCTTTTTCCAGTACTAAAGAAACATATTAATCCTTGTCACTGTTTTCAGAAACGCTGTGACAGAAATAAACCTGTACTGTAACTTGGCCCTTTTAATGAGCTTCTGGAGTGTGGGCTTTCCACTCAGCACCTGAAAAACACAACAAAACACCTTTTATATTAAAGATGTGAGGTTTGCTGCTGGCTAAATTTGTACACAGAAGTCTATAAACCAGTGCTCAGCCAGCTGGGAAGCAAGAAAGCAAATTCAGATTCTGCCATGAACTTCACAGACCAATTATCTACTTGGAATCATGGGAGTTTAACAAACAAATACCAGCCCCTGCTGAGCCTTTTCAGGCCAGCAGCTTATGGGTGATTCAGTTGCATCCGAGGCTTTTAGACTGATCAATTCTTAATCACAAAGCGCAAAAATTATTCTCAGACTCATGTCAGTTTCTTTGGACACCTTTGTTAACAATCTGCTTCAAATCATTTTTTTAAAAGAAACTGCAGACACTGTTTTTATTGACTCCCCACTTGTAAAATGTTTATAGCTTGTTAATTTATATTTACCCCTTTACTTTTGCCTGCAAATCAACATCACTTAGCACAGTTTGGTTACACTTTGTCCAAAGGAAATTACAGAAGCCTGCTATGGGGCTAAAATGAAGGAAAGCTGCGGAAAATCAATACACTGCTGATTAAACAGATCGTAGAGAATTCACGGCTGTATGCTACAGCATGGGGACATCAGTGTGATGCCTATCTAGCAGTTAATGTGCTTTCAGTCAGGTGAAGAAAATTTCAGAAAAAGGCAAAATCACCCAGAAAAACAAGAACTACCTTACACAAGAATGCATGTGCTTACAAGAAACCTGCCTTTTTCTGGAAGGTAGTGTTTCACTTGAGGAATTAATGGGATGCATTTAAGAAATGAAACAGTGTTGTATCTTTAGAGTGACGTTTGCCCTGAGCATTATGAAAGGAACTAATAGCATTGCAAGCTGTTCCCTATTTGCATAGATCAAATTATTATTATTTTTTTTCTTTTTATGAAATCTTAGGTTTATTGACATTTTCTAGTATAATTTCAATTTAGCAATTTGGCAACAATCAAAATGATGAAAGGTAGATTACTTACAGAAGATGTCCAAAAGTAATCATGCTATCCAATGAAAATGTTCTAAGCAATTCAAGAAGAACCATTGTTATTTCCCATTTAGAGAAGAAGAATGAACATAAAACAAATCAGGTATAAAAAGAAAGTGTAGTTCGTACATTTTTTTAAACAAGGTATTAGAATGCATAATGTCAACACAGCACGGCTGTAAAGACCCCTAAATTTTTTTCAAATCATGGTGAAGGCAGCATTTGCATTACAGGGGGGATTTAAGTTATCTTGAACACCAATATACTCTGAGTTATAGTATAAACTCTTGTTTCTATGCTAACTACTTCTAATGTTGTGCAAACCTAATACTTAAAGAACTCTAGGAAAATACGCAGGTCCTAAGATTAGTTAAGAGTTGGTATTTGCTTCAATCCAACTTGATGGACCACATTGCACTGTACTTAGTGTGAATTTAGGAAATGAGAAGCAACAACAAAAACCAAGCTTAAATACAATCTTTATGGAAAAATGTAATTAGGAGAAATTTTATTTCAACCTTTTGTTTATCTCATTATCTGATTTATCTGATCATCTATTATCTAATACTTTACAAGTAATTTTGTGTTTTGTTTTGTTTTTTAACTTGCCACATCAGGGTGAAATTTGTAGCACTACTTACCATTGTTCATTCAGGACAGTTATAGTTTTGATGGCAGATACATTCACTAGTAAATCCTTATATTAAAAACATACTTGGGAAAATTATGCTCTATAGACAAGAGCCAACGTAAGTCTCTATCTGTTGTTTTTAATTTTCTCTTTTTCAAAATATCAAAGCCTTTCAAATGGTAACATGGTTAAGTTCGTTGCCAAATTCTATGTGTTAAAATGAAGGTGTTTTTGAGTCATCAGAGCTTATAAAAAGACCTTTAGCAAGTAAACAGCTTTTCTCCTCTCTCTCTCTCTCTCTCTCTCTCTCTCTCTCTCTCTTTTAATCTGGAAGATGTGGTATAAGAAAACACATTCATGGACACCATATGTGAACCAAGTTTCATCCCAAGATTTTGAGATTTTTGAGAATTCCTAGAAAAATGAGGGATTTAAATTTCTAGTTTAAAGAGATTCACCCAGGGACATTATTTTCGCATGTGGGTGTATGTATATATAACATCCAAGGTGTTATGCTTTGATTATTCTGTAAAATATTTGACAATTTTGTACAGGAGCAAGAAACTACATGACGTATCTTAATAGCTTAAGAATAGGAACAATAATCATTACTTCAGAATTTCGATTTTTCTGCAAACAGCATCACTTGTATTGTGGAAAACTATGTATCAACTTTTTTCACTTGCAAGGTTGGAAAGAATGAGATCACTCATACTAAGTGGAATATGCTTTTGTGACATTGGAGAGCAAAGCAATGGGGTTTGATGGAAAGAATACCTATTTTAGAAAATATAGCAAAATACCCATATTTGAAATCCTTATTGATTTACTAGGCTAATCGTGCTCTCAAGTATGCATTTTCAGATTTTTCTTTCTTTGTGACATTAAAGAAAAACTAAATTGAAGACACAGAATAGGAGATAATGAAAGAAGAAAAAACTGAATGAATAATGTAAGTATAAACTTCTGAGCGAAAACTATTTTCTAAGTCTCACAATTTAAGTAGATATTTTCACATTTTTATAGTTCCAATAAGTTAACAATGGTTGTTTGTAAACATGCTTTACTTTATTTTAAATCATACACTGCATAAATCCTGCAGAGTTGGCAGGGGTTTGAATACCCTCTGGTAGAAACCCACTTTTTCTTATTAATACATGGTAATTTATCACCATTAAGTATATGATCCCTCTGGAAAAAAAATTGATGCACATTGCTTTCTAGACTATAATTTCAGTGTTCATGATATTAATCTTTAATTAAATTATAGTTATTTTAGAAATGTATGTCCTTAATTAAATTATACTATGCATATAAAGAAGAAATTACTATGGCATGATTAAAACATGTTTAAAAATATACTACTGAATTTTGAATGCTGTCTGTCATCTCCAAAGTATGACTAACTGGGCTTCAGAAATGACTACAAAGTCAACTGAAAAATTGCCAAGTAAAACTATTTGTCTCTTTTAAGGACTGTGCATTAAAATTTTGGACAGTTTCTCTATTAAATCTAAATATACTTCTTATACTATATACAGTATTACATTTCTAAATTAATTGCCATACTCTCATTTGTTAAAGAATTTCACTCCATGTGAAAAGCAAAGTCTCAGTAGATGTGAATTTTACACTGCGCTAGATCAATCCCAATACCAGTAAATGGATATTATTAAACAGCATGGGGTAGTGCAAACTGGGAAAGAAAACTTGTAGTGTTCTGCCTTTGAGCAGACCTGGCTTGCATGCTGTGACAGGGCAATTGTCGACATGCTTTTTCATGCCAATCTGCAGCTTTTTCAACTCTAGATGCTATGGCAACCAGGGTTTAACAGACTAAGCAGCTAACAAGCTTCCCTGATGGAATTGTCTGGTTGTGTGATTGCCTTGTCTTAGGGAAAATATAAAATAGAATGAAGACGCTTGTGGACATTTGTCAAACTGATTATAATTTGGACAGTTGAATCATAATTGTCTGTTGTGTACTGTACAGTAGTGACATATGCTATTTTCCACGTTCTTTGCAGAGCGCACCATTGCATTCCCGCATAGGCTACATTTCCCTTGGGAACAATGGGTCCTGGTTGCTGTGGGTTCGGTGCAACATGGCAGTCCACAGCTCACACCAAATCATCTGAGAAAGAAAGGAACAGTGAATGGCTTAATTTTTTTTTCTGTTTGAAAAGGCTTGTGTTTGATGTGAGCTATATTTGTATGAAATATAATGAACACAAGTTGATGTGAAAAGATATTTCTTTTTTATAAAATGTTCATGTTCATAGGGTAAGTTGTAGATCAAAATATGCAGGTGAATTAATTTTTGTTATTTATGATTGGGCATAATTTTAGTTCTTTGGGAATATTGATTTTTTAAATTTGCAACCACTTAAACATGTATTTGTGTCACCAATCATATGCATAATTTAAAACATGAGAAAATAATCAAGCTTCTCTGATGGAATGGTCTTGTTTTAATACTGCCTTGTCCTATTGAAAATGAATAAGATACTCTCCTTATTGTTTTAAATGATTAAAAGCCTACTAATAAAATTTAAGTCTCCTTAAATAGTCAAAGACATTGTATTTTCAAGATCATTTCAAGTCAAACTTTTATTTTTTTTTCCTTAGAAGGGTATATCTTTTAAAAACACTAAAATGATTAGAATAAACATTTAAAATGAAATGTGAATTATCATAGAGCAAAATCTAGGTTTCCATTTTACAGATAGAGATCCTAAATAAACAAACTATATTGTAAGACCTTACCAAGCTTATTTTGTGTTTTAAAAAATACCAGCTTTATGTCTTGAAGATAAAAAAAAAAATTGATGATGTTCTTTTTCTTGGTACTGAGGTTTGGACCCAGAGGTGTTCTACCACTGAGCCACATCCTCTGCTCTTTTATTTTTAGGTAGGATCTCACTATGTTGCCCAGGATAGCCTTGAACTTTGGTCCTTTGGCTTCAGCTTCCCAAGTTGCTGGGATTATAGGTGTGTGCCACCATACTTGGCTAATGATATTTTTAATAAGGTTCTAAACTGGTTGAGGTTTATTAAGTAAAGGTTGATGGTGGAAAGATTTTAGCCTGTGCTTGGACCTCACAGAAAGGGTAACATACTCTTCTTGGCTATATCTCACTAATTAGTTATGCTGGGTTTCTATTTTCTTTTCTTAATATCTAGAAACCCAAGTTTAATCTTCATACAAACACTTTCGATGGAGACAAAGGATAGGATAGATCAGGGTCAGTACACCAGGACTCAGTGGTCAAGTCTACTAGTGCCTGGTTATGTAAGTCCTTATTTAAGTTTTACAATTCTTTAAATCAATGCTCTTGATTTGAGACAGGACTTCAGGAAAAGTATCCCCTTTCCCCAGCTTCAGTTCAGTAGGATTGACCACAGTCCCAAGTTGCCTTTGAAAAACATTTTCAAAGTCATGTTCAATGACATTTATCTAGATGATGCAATTCCTGGAACAAGCCCTTTCTTATTTGAGAGACCTATTCATTTTCCTTAACAGAAAGGTCTCCAAGTTAGAACATCTTCTCCCCTGATGAGTGGCACACATAAGAAGGGTGAAAAATGAAATTGGGAACATTTTGCTTACTACACAGAGAACTTTCTCTGGGCTAAATTGTAAAAAGTCTTATTGCTGGGTTATAGTGCACTGAAATTAATAAGCTAAGAACTACTGGTCCAAAAGTTTTATACCAACATGAATACTTTTCCACAAAATAGCTCTGAATTACTGGGGTACCAGTTCTTCTCTTTGAATTCTTAGTTTAGAAATTAGCCTCTTTGTCAGTTTTATACCTGACACTTTTCCTGAGGATAGTGTTGTGCTAGAGAGAACTCTATTCCTTCTATTTCCCTGAAGATTATAGCTTCTTCCTTACCCAACAGAGAGCTTAATTGAGTCATTTAAAGTTAAGAAAAATTATATATTTTCAATGGCAATGAGAATATAAACCCTGATGTTTTTTTTAAAAAATATTAGGACTATGGATTAGGAGAGCAGACATGATAGATTTTTTTTACATTTGAATCCATTAAAACTTTTGCTTTTTGTTTTATTCAGTAGGCTCATACTTACAGCAAGATATATGGTACTAGCTTTGGAATTTAAAGTCAAGAAATGCTTTCAGTCACTACAGAGAAAAAGGGAGAGCCTGGTTGCTGTATATTAGTTCAAAGACAATTTTGCAGAGTAAAAGAAAATCCAAAAATGCAAGTAGTTTCCTTTTTGTTTAGTATCTAAAAGCAAGTAAAGAAATAATATTTACTCTATTGCAAAAGTCAAACTCAGCAAAGTTGGGAAGTTACTGTGTTTTTGTGAAACAATTTTAATCCTATAGAATATTTTTTACAACAATTATTTGGCAATATTTATCATCTGATAGGCATTGATAAGTATTGATAACCCTGTTTTAAGGCTTAGAATAGAACAGAAACCTCAAGTTAATAGGATCACTCAATGGGTGATGTATTTTTTTTAAACTGGGGATTGAACCCATGGGGCACTTAACCACTGAGTCACATCCCCAAATGCTTTTATTTATTTATTTATTTTTTCAGACAGAGTCTCATTAAGTTTCTTAGGTCCTTGCTGAATTGGGAGGCTGGCCTTAAACTTGGGATTGTCCTGTCTCTGCCTCCAGAGTCACTTGGATTACAAGTGTGTGCCCTTGTGCCTGACTTGGGTGATCTAATTATTAAAAGAAGCAAAGAAGAGTCCTCATCTTTCCTTTTAAAAAACACTTTCCTTTTTTTTTTTTTGCCAAGACTTAGCATACTTCATCAATTCTGAAACATTAAGATCAATTCTCCAGTTTGAAAGGCACTTTAAAGTTAGACCATTCATACAATTTTCTGCTGTGGATTTTCAGTAAGAAACCTCATCATCCCTCTGTTGAATTGAATTTAAACATTGAATGAATTTATTTCCAGTGGCACTATTATATGGAAGTCATTAACCTTTTAGACAAAATTAATTATAATCATTTTCATCTGGAAATATTACCAAAGGTTTTCTTGAGATTGGGTAAAGAACTATTTTCAACCCCTCACACAGCCACACACTGGCTGTGGTAAATTCACACAGTGAATCAAGGCAGCAATAATGATAGTGTGCCGTCTTTCTGGAGTGGCTCATCCATGAGGTAGGCAGAGATTATAAATTGAGGTGAAACCTGCTCTTGGAAATGAGTGAAGCTCCTTGGGAATGCCAGAGGGGAGCTTCGAAAAAAGATGAAGGAATCGGCAAAGAAAATGCCCCACACCCTGTCTAGAATCTTAGTGATTCCTGCCCTGCCTGTCTAGCTCTCTCCCCTCAACATTCCCAATTACTTTGCCATCTCTGCACAATCATGCTGGTCATCCCAAATATGCTGAAAGAATGGAGAAGACTCATTTTTACCTCGTTTAATACTCAGACAACCTCTTGAGGGAGCTCATAAACTCAAGGTTTTTGTTTCTTTCTGTAAGTGGGACCATCCTCACCATCACAGGCAAATGAAGTGATGCTTGGCTTTTGACTCATTCTTCCAATAAGATACTGTGGGACAAAAGTGATATGATTCCTAGACCTGTATTAGCCAGGACAGACTACCACTGTGCAAAATTTGACTTTAAATTTTCCTGCATAAGTTCCATATTTTCTCAGTAATAAGTGATAATGCATATTCTAAGTTGATTTTAGTCTTTTTATTCAGATTGGCTTCAAAATACTTAATAGTCATACATTTTGTGATTCAGAAAAACAAAAAAGGGGGCTGGCATGTAGCCCACTGGTAGAGGGCTTGCCTAGCATACATCAAGCCCTGGGTTCCATCCCCAGTAAAACACACATACCACCACCACCACCACCACCACCACCACCACCACCACCACACCACAAAAGTATTTTATATTTTTAGCTCTGAACTTTACCTACATAAAATATTGGTCCTATTTTTGAAGATTCTTCACCCTTTCAAATGACTAGGGGCTAAAAATAAAATCATTTTCTTATTACTCTTAAAATAGTGCTCGCTCTCCTCTCTCTCTCCTCTCTCTCTCTCTCTCACACACACACACACACACCAAAAAAAAAATTATTTTAAAATGTCATCTGAAATTAACAATAGTATTTTCTTTTTCAAATTTCGATGCCCTTTTTCCTTCAAAGAACAATCAAAATAAATATAATAATGATCTTAGATGTAGTAATAGTAATAACCATAATAATTAATAACTATTTAATCAACATTTATTTAATACTGTATCTCAGGTCTTAACTTAAATGTTTCAATGTATGGACTTACTCCTCCCAGCAGACTTAAGAAGTAGGTACTATTATTATTCAAATTAGGCAGAGAACACAACAGAGGTACGGAGAAGTTACTGATTTGAGATATTACACATCTAATTAGTTTTTAACTAGTATTTTAACCAAGGTTATCTGATTCTAGAATGAGAATTTTTAACTCTCAGTATCTTCACTTGGTACTGAATTCTAATCTTAGGTACAGTATAGATATTGTCAATTCTATTTATTACCAATATTATACTCTATGAAGCTAGCAAAGCTTGTTTCCTGACATAATTTGATGGCATGTCCTTGATGCCTATATGTATATGTAATATTTTATGGCATTCTAGATAAGGCAAGAGTCCAGAAATTCATTCCTAAAACTGTATCAATATGTTTATAATTCTGCAGTATGGAGTGATAATTTTATTTTTTGAGTACTCACTGTATTCTAGGTATTGTGCTAGGTGTTTTAATGAGACTTACACTAATAATATGAAGGTGGTGTTAGTATCTTTGTACATAAATATTCTTGGAAACAAGAATTAAAACCTTTCTGCAATCATGTTGGTGATCACAAAAAAAGGAATAAGTTATGCTATAAGTGACTTCATGGAGGAAGTATAAATTCAGTCTTTTAAAAAGTTATTTGAGGGGACTGGGGTTGTGGCTCAGTGGTAGAGCACTCACCTAGCACGTTCCAGGTTCTGGGCTCGATCCTCAGCACCACATAACAATAAATAAAATAAAAGCATTGTGTTCAAATACAACTAAAAAAAATTAAAAAAAGTTATTTGAGAAGAGTTATGATCTTTTGTAGCAATTCCACTCACGAAACTCTATATCTACCTCATAGTAGAGGTACCAATTACCCATCATGTATGTAAAAAAGTAAATTCCCTTATTATGTGCCAAGTTTGCTCTGGAGTCCAAGTACTATTTATGGATAAAAGACATTTTACTTTGTCACTTATACGTAGTAGTTTACCTCTTCCAGTTTAAAACAGTGTGGTGGCTGTACAATATGTCGTATATAGAGGATAGGAAAGGCAGCAGAATACAACAGACACTAGTATGGCAATATGTAAATCAATGGATGTGTAACCGATGTGATTCTGCAATCTGTATATGGGGTAAAAATGGGAGTTCATAACCCACTTGAATCAAAGTGTGAAATATGATATATCAAGAACTATGTAATGTTTTGAACAACCAACAATAAAAATTAAAAAAAAATATGTCTTATATTCCTTGATTCTTTAAAAGTTGGAGCCAAATCTCCTCCCCTGGAGTGTAGGCTTTTTCATGATGGGTTTTGAAAGAAGAGAATGTTTGGAATTGACATCATGTAACATCTGAGATTAGGACGTACAAGCATTGTAGTTTCTTTCCTCTCTTCTCTCTCTGTATCACTCCCTCTGCAGAAAGCAAAGTGCCTTGTCATAGGGATGGTCACAAAGCCCTATGGAGATGCCCAAGCCACAGGAGCTGAGGCCTGTAGCCAACAGCTACAGAGCAGGTGAAGCCTCCTTCCTGAAGCCATAGGTGAAAGCTTGAATATTAGAACCTGAGGTTCCCACTTAAGCCTTGGATGAGGGAAACACTGGTCAACAACTCTCGAATTACTGACTCAGAAATTCTGGCATAATAAATTTTGTTTTAAGCCAGTGAGTTTGGGGCAATTTGTTATACAGCAGTACACAATTAATGCAATGATCTTGATCATATAATATTCAATTGATTTCAAATTCATACTCCCAGGTAGGGCTAGCTCTTCCCAAATCTATCATTGTCTCCTTCCTGAGCTGTCTCTTTCCTGAGATTGTTTACGGGTGTAGATAAAAGAAGGGTTCTGATAGGGACATTTTGTATAGTCTCCCAGGTCCCACTCCATCTGTTGAGAAAATTAGCATACCACTTAGATGTTTACTTTCCCCCAGTGGAATCCACTGAGAGAATTGTCACATTTGAACATCATTTCAGAATCAATTCCTGCTGATTATAAACTTGGCCGTTGCTTCTGATTATGGAATTCTTGTACATGTAGTTTTTGCCATGGCTCTGCCCTCCTCCTTCCAGCAGTGGAGCGTGTGGAAATATTGGATGCCCTCTATGATAGGTATGGACCCCCAAGGTACCTGCTGGTCTGCTTCCATAGATAGCTAGAATCTATAGTTCCTGAGACAACACATTCTTAGTGCTGTTTGTGTGGAGTTTGTCTATGGTTATGATGCTTTTCTATATTATAGTCTGAGGGTCTAGGAACAAATTATTTCACTGGAAATTTCTCAAAACTTTATTTGTTATAACTGCAAAATATTGGAAGTAACCTAATATCCACACTCAGGAAAGTATTTGAATATACACAGTGGAGCAGTAAGTATCTGTAAGTGGGAAAGTGAAAGATATTTTCAGAAACTTTAGAAAGTAGAGTTTTTGTTGCTGTTGTTTGTTTGTTCTGGCACTGGAAATCCAACCTAGGACCCTGCACCTGCTAGGTGAGTGCTCTATCACTGAGAAACACCCCAGCCCCAGAAAAGAATATTTTGACTAAGTACTCTAAGGTTAAGGACAAACAATACAAACAATCTTTTCCAAAGTGCTTTATTCTGTAAATTTGTTTGCAACATGAATATAAGTTAGCAATTCCAAAACTATTTTGTGTTTACACTGTTTGAACAATGGAAGGGATTTCATTCTTCACATTATTGAGTAAATAAGCAAATATATGGTGACAAGAGCCACATTCTCAAGGTTAGAAAAAAAAGTTATAAATAAAAAAATGAAGACTAAAATAAATCCCGTGATGATAAATTATAATAAATGTATCAGTATGAGCTTGTACTTCTTAACTTGTGTGTGTATGTACACACACAGATGGATAGGTACAGAAGTAACTTTTTGTGTTTATGTGCCTGTGTTATTATGTATACATATTTTCCTAGCTTGTTCTCTTAAAGAGTCTAGAGATAATGACACTACAATAGTGGTGAACACACTTAGCATTTAGATTTTGAAGTTTAAATATTTTTCTATAAAAATAATCAGAGATCCTTGGATAAATGGCAAATACCAGAATTATGGCATAGAAAGGAAAAGATGAGCCTGGAACTTACTAAAGTGACAGAAGGTATAGGAGTATTCACATGCAGAAGTGGGTGAGAAAGAGTGGCAATAAGGGGCAATGAGAACATGGTATGGTGTTGAGGGAAAAGCAGTAACATTTGTGACTCTAGTTTTTTTTAATACTTTTAGAACCATAACATTGTTTCACATAGCCCTGTGGATTAGTATCCAATTTAACATTAGTTCTAGATTCATTTTAGTGTTTCCCCCTTCCTCCTCTGACCCCTCTTTCTCTGACAAGGAGAAGCATGACTCTTATTAGTCACAATACATTGACTTATTTGATCAAATAATAGAGGCATATCTTGCAAGTACATAAAAACAAAGCTTAAAAAATTCCAGTGGCCAAACTTGAAATAACTCAAATAAAGCTAAATTTGGATTATAAGCCATATAATAAAATAAATATAATGAATCCATATAGATATAAATATATAAATAGAAAGTAAATACATGAGAATGTAGATACAACTCTTCTAAGTGGTACAATATGAATTAATACATCTAGAAAGAATAAGAGAAATTGAAAATTTCAATTAAGCAAACACCATGTGTTGAATCTACCGGTCTGTACATATATTGTTCAAACAATCAGTGGATGCAAAAATCAATAAGTGATGGGAAACAGGATATTTACACAATTTCAAAGTATTTCCTCACAAGATCCTCATTAATCACAAAGGGGAAAATATAAACATTATAGTGGAGAAACTTGGCAGACATCACATTAGCCACGTGATCAAAGTTAACATTATCAGTAATAAGATATGCTAGCTAGGATACAATGCACTGAAAAGTACATGACATCACTTCAACTTGATTTTTCTCAAAAGCATAAACTTAATCTAATTATGAGAAAACCCTAAACAGATGCAAATTGAGGGGATTTTCTAAAAAAAAAAACACTGGCACAGACTCTTTAAAAGTGTTAAAATAAGAAAAACAATGATATACTAAAAGTTATCACTGATTGTAGGACTCTGAGGCACAATGACTAAATGCAACATCGAATCTTGAATTGGCTATTAGACCAGGTAAAAAAGGGTGTCAGTAGAAAACTGACTACATTCTAATATAGTCTGTATGTTATCTAATAACACAGTATGGTTAGGGCCTGGACAGTGGTTCACCCCTACAACCACAGCAACTCAGAAGATTCACAAGTTCAGTCCTACCTTGTTTCAGGATAAAAAACAAACAAAAAACAAAACAAAACAAACAAACAAAAACCAATAAGGACTGGGGATGCAGCTCATTAGTAGAGCATCCTTGAGTTCAATCCACAGAGCCAAATAAATAGATAATAATATAACATTATTTTATTTCCTAGTTTTAGTAATTGCACTATGGCTGAACATAATGTAAAAATTTATAAAATCATGAGAAGGGTATACAAGAATTCTTTCTAGTATTTTGAAACTCTTCTCTAAGTCTAAATTTATGCTTTAAAAGCAATTTAAAAGATTTGACAAAAGTCAAACCCTAATGAATTTGCTGCATCTAAAAAAAATCCAAGGGTTTTGAGAAAATTCTTTCAACATGTATCAAGGTTTGTTGGTTTCAATGACCTGAATAACAACATTAGGTCAATTAAAGTCACTTATGATTTCAAACAAAGTAGTGTTCTGACAATATTGAAATCAATCTTCATTGTGACTCAACACACTCACCTCCACCCCACCCCCCACACACAGAGTTTTACACCATTTCTGGCCCCTCCCCTCACTTTTGGGGAATGGGGGAATGTTAAAAAGAACACTCATGACCTTTTCTTTCCTTCTGCCTTTTCTTTTTGGCGTCTTTTCCTAGGAATGGGAGGGATTTCATTGTCCACATTAAAGGAACTGGTGCTGTTCATTCCCTCCTCATTCCTTGAGTGATTATCACTTTAACCTTTACTAGGATAATGCATCAGAAGTTCTGCAGGGAAAGAAACTCATCTATAAGTACCTCTTTAGATGCATGGAGAAGTACTTCCTGTCATTCCTGGTACACTTATAAACTGCTCCTGATATTTTAATATCTGATTATTCTCTTTGTTTCTAGTGGGTTATATTCCAGGTTACACTAAAGGTGTGGTCAATACCTTAAGCATTATTTGTATCCCATAGCATGGGAACAATAGTTGATACATATTATATGATTGTTCAAAGTATGCATATTACTTTGACTATAATATTATTTGATTATAATATTAAATAAACATGGGTCCAGTAATCTTTGAAGAGCAAGGTCCATGATTTTCTTTCCTCCTTGATTTTTTTTTTTTAACTTTGTGCTGGGGATTGAACCCAGGGATGCTTGCACTGAACCACATCCCCAGCCCTCTATTATATTTTATTTAGAGACAGGTTCTTGCTGAGTTTTTAAGTGCCTCGATAAGTTGCTGAGGCTGGCTTTGAACTCGTGATCTTCCTGCCTCAGCCTCCCAAGTTGCTGGGATTTCAGGCTTGTGCCACTGAGCCTGGCTCCTGCTTGATTTTGAACTGTTTGTCAGTCCTATGAAAAACTCTTTCCATTGGAAACCTTAAGTTTGCTTTTCAATACCATACATTTTCCCAGCTACACAAAACCATCATACATACCCTCTAACTTAAACATCATACATATTCCAAATAAACTCAAGATCTTTTATGAAAGATGACAAAAAATATGTTGTAATTTGAGGGCATCTGACTGAAAGTCTATTCATGATCTGAACCTTCACACTTCGAAAATTCTTGGAGAAAACACAATTTCTATCATGAGAATCTTATCTCCATCATTTGATATGTGAGCAATTTAAAATCATTTTTGTTTCAAACTAAGATGGGATCAAAAGGTGAGTATGGGTGAATGGAGTAATATATGTGAAATTTAATAATAATGGACTATATAACTCAGGCAAGATTAGTTGTTGAGAAATCAAAGTCTTACAGTAAAAGGCATAGATGTTAGATGTAGGTATAGATGTAAGTAGAGGAAAGTGAATTCTGAAAATGCTGTTTATCTTAAAATTATTATGATTTAATTTCTTGTGCATTTAATCATACATTTTCAACTATGTTTTTTTATCTTGATATGTGCTTGTACTTTTGGGGAGGGGCTATGTTTTTCAGTTTTATTGGAAATTTTATATTCATACTCAACAAAAATGGTAAACTGACTTGGCTCATTAGAAAAAAGAGGGCATCCCATCTTGAAGGTGTTAGCTGCATTTCCAGATACTTTTGAGTAGATAGATACTTTTATAAATATATATTTTTATTCACTATTCATTATAGACATCCAGCAGTAATTTTTTCCTCAATTTTCTTTATTTTGTAGTTTCATATTACTATACAACTACAAGTTTTGTGTGATATTTATTTGGGGTAAATTGTTGCAACTGGGATATATGTGTATAGATCTTCAAAGAAAGAAAAAACAACATTAATTTCTTGTGAATTTTTTTTTGCCCAAAGATGGTCATACTAGGGGGAAAAACAACACATTTTTAAGCATTAATAGCCATTTTTCTTGTTTGAGAATAGCAATATCAATATTAGGGGGATCCCCCTGTCTTATATCTGGTAGCCAACTGAATGTCCATTTTCTTAGTAAATGCTACAATAGAGATTTTGCTATTACTATGTTTATATAGTTAAGCTTACAAAGAGATAGATTGTAAACGTTTTTAAGTAATAATATAGAGTTATTTTTAAACTAAAATGAGGTATGTTTGGTGGGAGCAAAGCCTGAAAAGCTATTGTTCAGCATATTTCTAAGCATGTGCAATAAGTGTGCCCTTATGACCCTTGATCAAGGAGTTCATAACTGTAGATGAAAACAAATATAGAGAACACAATGTGAAGTATATAACATAATGATCACAAGAATTAATGATTGCTAACAGGTATGAATAGCTCACCATGGGCCAGACACACCATGTTAAAGCCCTTCCGCACGTCATCTTATGTATTCACCGTATACCAATACAGCAGCTTCTGAGATTTTCTCTGAAACAAACTCATTTGCTCTATGACTTTTTCATTGCTAATGTAAGTAACCATAAACATATTTTTTCAATGTAGTTCTTTCATGACTTTAAGTTATCCATTCCTTTCTTGAGAATTATGTTCTGATGCTTAATGAATCTACTCAAGATTGAACTCATCCCGGTTGTCTTAAAAACGCTTTTAGAGATAATAGAGTAACTTTTTTAATATCTAAGAAATAAATGAAAAGCATGTGTTTATTTACTATTAGATCAGAATTTGGAGAAAAAGAACATGAAATTATGTGCTTAAGTTTAATAAGTACCCAACATAAAATTTACCTAGCATATAAAAAATCATATGAGACTTTAATGCATGAACCAGAAAAAAACATCTACAAAAATATCTTTACCTACAAAAACAGCAAGACTAGTTGAAATTTTTTAATACTTCTGAAACTTTTTAATTTTACAATGTTTACTCACTCTGTTTTGGACTTTAAGGATTTGTATGCTGTTTTCAATTGTGACTTTTCTGTTTTTACTTGATTATTACTTTATTGTAGAGTATATAAGTGCAATACTTTTATACTTAAAATTTTTCTTTTGAGGAAACATATGACCCTATGTAGCTAATAATTTGATAATACTTTGTGGTATTACAAATATTAAAATATGATTTTCAAGCAGGATTTTTTTCCTCCACTATGTACACAAGTCAATGTACTTCCTAGCTTGTGAGTGCTCACAAACATGTATTGAGCTAGATTTCTGAGTTACTTTGATAAAGAACAGATCTAATAGGCAGGATCTGATAAACTGAAACATGCTAAAAATGATAACCAGTTTGCACTGAATGCTTAATATGTGCCTGGCACTGCTCATACTACTGCATCCTGCTGACAGAATAGTTTTTTAATAGAAAGTTTCGTGTTTCTCAATTAATAATTTTTGACAGGAAGTAAGTCAGAGTCAATAAGTTCTTTTTGAGAACTATACACTGTATGTATACTTAGAGAAAAGATTGAAATTTAAGATGTCAATTAAAAAATATCTCATGTAGGATTGGAAATAGTTCATTTTTTATTGAATCAGAGCAATTTAAACACTCAGTCAACAAACATCTGTGGTTCATATACTATATTTCAGCCTGTGTGTGTGATGATAAAAATAATCTGTGAGACACATGATACTACATGAACCTAACACTATAAAATATCTGGCTATTTTGTTTAGTTTACTCCCTGTACTCCTTGGAGTAGGATTAAAGTAAGAATATTTTTGCCTTCTTTTATATAACTGTTTAATAAATGGTGTGTCCTGCATACCATATAAGTATTTGAGACTTTTTAAATTATACTTTTCTTTGTATATATTGGTTCCATGAAAAGTATTGAAATTATGTAAACTTCTCATGAAACATTTTATATATTTGAGACAATGGCAGTAGTATTAAAATAGTTCAGTAATAGTCTATCGAGCATAAGCATGTGAACAAAATTTCCATCATGTGAAAATTTAACTTTCAGTTGATTTTTTGAAGTAGCATGTATACAACGAATCCATGCAACATCAATGGGATCATTGATGGAAAAGAGGATGGAAATGGTGTATGAAGGGAATTTGGGGTATATTTTGATAATGTGGTCAATTACTTGGCCTTTCTGAACATTCATGCAATAATTGGTTTCACTTAATAGGTCCATTTATGAAAATAACCACTGTTACACATGGTTCTTCTCAAAATAATTTTCACTGGAGAGATTATACATGGAAAGCATCTACCTACCAATTAATGTAATTTGTTTAAATCTATTTTTCTTTGTATACTATCAAAGCATTAGCTATCAAAGGTGAATGGCAAAATATCCAGCCAAAATTGACTTGTATGGCTACCCTTACAACTTAAACAAAGGGAGTAAGGGAGAACACATGTATTACATTTACTCAGATTTTCCCTTTAACTGAAGCTTTTAAACTAAGATTGATAGAAAATAGTGTTTAGGAAGAAATAATTCATACTGATTTATATAAAATGCTATTCGTTGTATTTTTCTTTTTGTATTAGCTTTAATGAATAGATATGCCTTTTTATTTTGTGGTACCCTACCATTAAATGATACCATCATTTTTTTTCTCTGCCTAAATAAATTCAAATTCTTGTCACCTAATATCTGTACAGGAAGATTTGAGACATTATTCCTAATTGAGATTTTTACTGAATATCTTTAAAGATAAATTTGTTTTATTCTTTCACCCACTATTTAAAAGGATTTTCACATTTTTATCTTCTAAAGGAATTGTCAATGAGAAACTAAAACTACATAGACTATACATTAAAATCACTTTAGTTTTTAAGCTGTCATGAACTGTTTCAAAAAATGCTAAGTTGCTATTGTTTAATGTCTGTCATTTTATAATGCTTTAGAAGTTATCTATCCTGTAAAATTATTAACTGATGCTAAAATTGCCTTGTAAGTATTAGGACAATAGCAATTTTGTAACAGCTGGGACACTGCCAATGTAAGATAAGTACATTTTGCTCTGTAGATTCATAAAGTGCTTTGAAATGGTTTGTAACTGATGGATGGATGCATTTTCTAAGTGTAGAAAGCAATATTTTGTAGAAGGAAATGGCTTGAAAGCTGACACACATGCATGCAAATGCCATTCTCTTCAGTAAGTAATTTGCTTTTTCTTTCAAAAGCATAAATGGCATAGTTAGACACATTATTTTGTATATTGCACATAACAATACAAGATGCACAAAAACAGCAAGTACAAAACATTTCATATTGATAGAAGAACCCATGACTGTGGTATATGATTAGCATAAATGTATACACACTGAAGTAATGCCTTCAGGATTAAAAAGTGAAGCTGAAAAAAAAATAGAAAAGGGAAGTTCTACTCAACTTCAGGAAATGACATTTATTATGCCTTCCTTTTTAAAATTTATTTCTGATACTTGATTGGAGTGCTGTGAATCTCATTTTAAATGGATATATTTTCCTTAAATTACTAAATATTAAGATTACCAAACCATTATGTAGTTGTATATATTTGCTTAGTGTGTCTGTTTGGGATTTTTAAAAAAAAAATAAAAGCCAATAATATATTTTCCCTCTTGAAAAGTGTTCATAAAGGATTAATCTGCTTTGTGACCTGAATCAAATGTTTACTTATTTAAAAAAATAGGGTTACTGGTGTATTCCTAGAAAAGTCTGGCAGAGAGAGCGTATAACCAGTAAATATTTGTACTTTGAATTTCTGAAATAGTTACAAGAGAAACCAAGTCTGAATTGAATTACCTCTCAGAGACGCCTGATTTATAACCATCTTAGCAGTTTTGTACTTGTTATAATGGGCCTTTAGACCAGAGGGGTTGGTTCAAGTCCTCTTTGCATCATTTTTAGCTGTATGAATCTAGATTGTCCTTTTGCTTTGCTAAGCTTCAGTTTCCTAGTATACAACATGAAGAAAATAAAATCTACTTCTCAAGAGTTGTTATGAAGGGTAAATCTGTATAAAGCATTTTCTCATGGTGTCTGTACTTAGCCCTCAGTAAACCACCACTTTTGCTTATGAGTGGTTACACTTCTATCATCATCCACATAATTATTTTGTTTGCTTATGATAGTATAGAGACATCTTGGTTATTTAAAATATCTTCAGGTTCTTTCTTGATTTAGACAATTTCTAGGAGACTCAAACAAATGCCAGTCATTAATGAGAACTGAGTACAGTCAGAGAGGGAATCACATTTTCAAATAGTTTTTATTTTTATTTTGCTGAAGTAATTATTTCACTCTTTGACACTTACCTCACTTAACATGTTCAAGGAAAATATAAATGGAAAGAAAAAGCCCCCACTGGTTTGGGTAGTATTTTGGATAACAGTAAGGCAAAACTTCCAATTTATATTTTAGAATGAACCAAGGATTAGGACTGGGGATGTGGCTCAAGCTGTAGCGCGCTCGCCTGGCATGCGTGTGGCCCGGGGTTCGATCCTTAGCACCACATACAAACAAAGATGTTGTGTCCGTCAAAAAACTAAAAAAAAAAAATATTAAAAATTCTCTCTCTATCTATATCTATATCTATATCTATATATATGCATATATATAGATATAGATATAGATATAGATATATAAATGAACCAAGGATTGGATATTTTTATCATAGATTAGAAAAAATACAGCATGAACTGATTTATCAATTAGTGAATTTCTCTCTCTTCTCAAAAGGTGCAATTTACTACTTATCTGGAAGCTTTTTGTCACAAAGACATACCAAAGGAATGTTTGTAGATCACAATTATTTGAATCTGACTTATTATATACAAGGAGACCTCTCAATGGGCCCATTAATTGGAAAGTCTACTGTGATAACAATATAAACAAATGTCTCTCAAATTTATTGGAAAATCTTAGAGCAAATTATGAAGAATTCTAATTTTATGGATTTTGTGAAACATGTACATAATAACTATATCATTTTGTGCTAAAAAACTTTATCTTTTATTACTACACTTTTTTTTGCTATGCCTTTAATTTTTGGTGGGAAAATCCATCTTTACAGTTACAGCTGTTCCTGTTGATATTTTATATGTTATGATATTGTGTTAATTGTAATCATTCTCCCCCAAAACCTTCATGAGAAAGAATGACATAAAGGTATTTTTCTGACCAGTTTCACATCAGATGGGGTCATATAAAGTTCATACCCTAAGGCCAAAATTCTTCAGCAGATATCAAAGGCATTAGTGATGTCCCTGATTATGGTCCCAGATATGGGCCTTGGTCTTATTTTTTGTCCCTTCGGTATGAATTCACTGAGTAATAATGTGCTTTTCTGCTGGATATTTTGCTGGCTCTTGAGCAAATTTACCCAATAGAGAAAGATTACATTCCTCTCACAGTAGCTTTTTGGACCTTCATCTCAACAGCAGCCACTTACAGGCCAGACTTCTTAGATATTTGTATATTATAACCAGCTATAGGCTTTTGGCAGCTCCTCTATTATTGATACTTTTTACGCTCTGTCTATCATCTTGTGGACAAATCTACGGTAACAACATGCATTTGCCCATACCTTGTCTTTACCTTTGAATCCATGGAGTGGAAGTGCCTGTGGAAGAAAATGTAGGAACATGATGTGATACTTAGTCTATTGAGGCTCAGAGCAAGCTTCCATAAGAATAATGGTAGATGTAGGAGTGGGTTAAACCAGTTTGTATTCCACTGTTCTTTCTTATATGAGTTGGATACATGACTCTCCTATGAACAGCAGGAAGATAAGTATTTTTCTATACGCTGCCTGTAATATCTTAATCCTGACACAATTTTGGAGCTCTGACTTAGAAACTGATCCCGTTTTGTATTTACTCGGAGGAAAAAAAAAACGTATTTATGAAATACAGTGCAACAAACAAGAAATGATAAATGACTTTGGACACTATTTATGACCAACCTAATATTTTCACTCCAAAATATATGTTGAAAATCTTTTCTCCTCAGTGCACATAGTTCTCCTTTGTTTCTTCCAATGGCTGCAGCACATCACAGGATGAACAGTGATGATATGTTAGCCACATCTCTGCTGATGGACTTCTACGTGATCTGCAGTTTTGTGCTCCAGAGCTGCAATGAGCTTCCTCACGTGCATCCCTCTTGCCAACGGTGATTTTCCTTCAGGGTGGACCAAAATATTTGCTAGGTCATGTAGATTTTAATAAGTTGAATTTTCAATTTGTGCTCTCACACTTAGTATAACAGTACTTATTTTCTTATCTTTGGGCTCAACTAAACGTTATCAATATTTTAATTCTTGCCCACCTAATCATGGGGTAAGACAAGTTCTCCTAATGGTTTTGATACATATTTATCTGATAACTATGGATTTGATCATTTTTCATATGTTTATCAAACATGTCTACTCTTGTGAATTTCCTGTTTACATTATTTACGTCTTTGTATTGATTATCTGTGTCCTTTAGGTTCATAGGGTGGCTTATTATTCAATTGTATATATTTATTATTTGATTGTATGTTTTCTATATTTTGATGAAAATTGGTGCCCTGTTAAATCATATATTAGCTTTAATTTGCAAGGAACAATTGAATTCTCTGCATCTCAAAATTTACAAAAAGTTTGGTTTTCTGATAAAATATGTTTGGAAAGTTATGTGCTAGATATTTGGCCCTCAAATCATTCATGGATACTTTAAATATTATTTTCAGGTTATGCCAGTCTTTCAGAGAGATCTCTGTGTGAGTTACAAACTTTGGCTACTCAAATATGAATTGTGGGCAATTATTTTGATGAAGTATTCTACCACAAATTTTTAAGTTTATGGTCACCATCGCAAGAATCATTTCTCAAATCTTGTTATCAGAAATAAGTATTGTTTTCTACCAATTGTTTTAAAATAATTTCCAGCATATATTTTCTTTCTTCTCTTCTTAAAACTTTAAATGAAATTAATTTTGATGGATACATAGAAACATAACAATTGTACATATTTATGAGTACCATGTGATGTGTTGATATGTGTATAGATTATATAATGCTTAAGTCTGGTTGAACATATATCTCCAAACATTTATCATATTTTTATGGTAAAAATCATTACTATCTTCTAACTTTTTGAATCAGACATCTTATTATTGTATCTATAGTTATCCCTCTGAGCACCAGTACACCAGATCTTCTCACTCATATCTCACTTTCTCCACATTTCCCTCTTCTATATTCTTGCCAACCTCTGGTAAACACAGTTCCACTTTCTACTTTTATGTGATCAACTTTTTAAAATTCCATGTGTGAGTGAGATCATGTCATACTTGTTTTTCTGTGCCTGGCTAATTTCATTTAACAAAGTGCCCTCCAGATTTATCTGTGCTTATGCAAATGTCAGGATTTTATTTTTTACAACTTAATAGTATTTCATTATGTGTCTAGACCAGATTTTCTTTATCAGTAGATGAATACAGATTGTTTTTCCTGACTACTGTGCATGGTGTTGCACTGAACGTGGGTTTATAGACGTCTCTTCCACTTACTAATTTCATTTGCTTTGTGTATATTCTGAGTATCAGATGGTTGAATCATATGGTAATTCTCTTCAATTTTGGGTGGAAATTCTATACCTTTCTCCACAGTGGCAGTTCCCTTTCCTCTCCATATTTCCTAGAACTTGTTAATCTTTTGATAATAGCCTTACTGGCATGAGGTAATGACTCACTGTAGTTTGATTTTAATTTTCCTGAGGATTAGTGATGTTGAGTATTTTAGGTCTATTGATTATTATTATTATTATTATTATTATTATTATTATTATTTGCTATTGAGTGTTTAAAGTTCCTTGTACATGCTAACTATCAATTTGTCAGGTATAAAGTTTGATTTTTTTTTTTTCATTCTGAGGGTTGACTATTCTATCTGTTGTTTTCTTGGTGCAGAAACTTTTTTATTTTGATGTACTTCTATATGTGTATTTTTCCTTTTTTGTGTGTGTGTTTTTGTAGTCTTGTTCAAAAATTACTTGCCTTTCCAATGTCCTGAAGCACTTCCATTACGGTTTCTTCTAATAGGTTCATAGTTTCAGATCATATATTTAATCAAGTCTTTAATCCATTTTGAATTGATCTTTGTATCTGGGGAGACATAAGGGTCTAATCTAATTCTCCTACATGTAAATTTTTCTATTTTCTCAACATCATTGGTTGAAAAGACTGCCCATTTATCATGTGTGTTCTTAACACATTTGTAGAAAATTAGTTGGCTGTAGATGCTTGGGTTTACTTCTAGGCTGTCTCTTCTGCTCTATGTAGATAAAGCTCTGAAGTATGTTTAAATCAGTTTTGCTCTTTTTGCTCACGATAGTTTTGGCTATTTGGGGTTTTATTTTTGTAGTTTGATATAAATTTTAAGATTGTTTTTCCAGTTCTGTGAAGAATGCCATTGAATTGTTTCTTTCTTTGCTTTGGTTAACACAAAGCTCAGAGCAAAGTTTATAGCCCATCAGAAAATAGTTGTTTAAAGCAATGATTAAAATCCCAAATATATTTCAAAATATATTTATTACTTTTGAATGTTTCTTTCCCATGCCTAATTTCCTTCTTTACTTTTAAAAACATATGTGTAATATCCAATTGTATATGATGATAAATTATGTAAGAGTTTTTGCAAATTAATTTTACATAGATAGATACCATCTGCTTTTAAACAGATGTTTTAGTGAAATTCAGATTATATTTTGCCAAAGATTTAAAGCTTTTAGCTTATATTTAAATTTTATATGATATAAGGAAATAGAGAAAATATTCAAATTATTATATAGCTCAAATTACAAAATGAATGATAGTTTCATACATACCTAGTATATTCACCTTCTAGTGACATATTAGTAAGGGATTTAAAAAGTGTCCCCAGGGTTGTGTTCATTACAGTCTCAAAGTATTGACTAAAAATCATGTTGTTATGGAGTTATTATCTTCCATAAAACATATTTTTTAGTTATCATTATAAAGAAAAATGAGCATTCTATGAATAAAAGTGTGACAGTCCACTTGACAATAAATAACATTTAAAGTAATGATGATTTGTAGTGATAGAAAATAATCTTAAGATTAATTCCTATAGATGTTGGTTGCAGATTTAATTATGTCCTCATAAAGACATGTCCAAGTCCTGAACTCCAGTATCTGTGAATGAGACCTTATTTGGAAATAGGGTCTTTGCAGATATTATTAAGTTAGGATGAGGTCAGACTGGATTGAAAAGTTCCTAATTTAATGACTGATGTGGCAGTAAGAGAAAATTTGGACACATCACAGGGAGACTACAGAGGTATAGACAGGAGCAATACTTCCACAATCCTAGGAATGAGGAGGATTGCAACCATGAGAAGATAGGAAAAGACAAGGAAGGACCCTCCCCATAGCCTTCCGAGAGGGTGTGGGCCCTGGCAATGCCTCAACTTTTTACTTCTTGACTCCAGAATTTCAGAGAGTATCTTTTTGTTGCTTCAAACAATCAAAGTTTGTCATAATTTGTTATGGCAATTCTAGGAAACTAATATGATGATTATTTTTGGACATAATTGAATTACAGTCTAATGCCTAGAGGGAAAAGAACCAGGGACCAATAATATTTTGTCTTCTCCATTTTGTTTCTACATAAGTATATCATAAAAAATGAACATTTGTGAATGATGAGACTAAATTTTAAAAATTTGGTGTATACAAATATTGATTAGGCAGGAAATTTGGAGGTAAGGAAGTAAGTCTGAAGAAGAATATTTAGTCCATAAATAAAGGTAAAAAGTGCTTCAATGTTTAAACTCTAAAGAGAACATCAGGGGGAGAAAAGCCTATGAATTTGGTCAGGAAAATCTCTGATCTCTAAAAATGAGCGCTAATTTTCATATTTTATAAAGTTAGCAATGTGTCTTAGTGCTAATAAGGATTTTGTGTACAATGTGACAAAAGTAATTTACCCTTTTTCCTGTTATTTATAGCTATATATTGACATTTTAAAAATGGCTATAGTTGCTCTTTACTTCAATTGACTGTTCTAAAAAGATTTTTTTTATTTTTCACTAAATCATTAAGAGTTCAAAAAACTGCCATAGATCATTCTCTAATTAAATGTTATAGATGCAATTCTCTTGTTGGTTAAGTGAGGAACTGCATTGTCTTAGGACTGACAATGTCAATATTTGAATAACCCTAATTCCTCATGAAAGATTGATGCTGTTGAGCTTATAAAGAAACTAATTTAAAGAAGCATGGGCCTCTTACTGGCTACTTGAGTATTAGTAGCTATCAACAAGAAAGCAAACAGTGGGTGATTTTTTTTTTCATAGTATATATTGCCATAGTTTATTATCATATATAGCCACCTTGAGTGGATGATCTTGTCATTTTTAACTACAGGATTTTTATTTTCAAGATGGATTCTATTTCCCTAAAATCTTATCAGAGGTGTATCACAATTATACTTTGCCTCAGGTACTTTAAACTTTCTCTTCACAGTGCATCTCATCCATGCAACTCATTAATCACATTAGATGAGAGAAGACAAGGTTCCCATGGTTTGATCTTAACTTGTATTCATGATGATTAATCATTGTACAAGAGGGTTGAGGTCATTGGAAGCATGTCATTCTCCATAGTCCACCATCTAAGTTCAAAGAGAAGGCTAACAGCAGAGTAGTGGTCTATCCAGAAGACTTTTAAAAATGGTTTGATAGTAGGAGGACACTAATTTTTTTAAGTAATGCATCAAAAAATAAAAATTATCTTTCTTCTCACAAAATAGCTTAAGAAGGAATTTTTGCTATTTTTTCTACTGACATTTTCATTAGATGTCTTTATAAAAGTTTTACATACACATATATAGTTTATTAATGGAGTTTTTGCGTAATTCCTTAAGAGGAAGTTTTGTTATGAAAGAAACAAAGTACATAAAGTACATTTTTTTTATTTGTGCAGTACTTACAGATTTCAAAATGCTAACCATTCTTTTCTCTGATTTGTTTTCTTTTTGTGGGAAGTTTTGAGAGAAAGATTTGTAGGTGAGAAAGAATTTTGAATAGACCTTAGATTGATTACAGTCTGAATTACATAGCATCTCTGACACAGTAAAATAAGTAAACCAAACCTACAAATGATGAAGTCACACTTAAGATCTGTGAATTTCATTAATGTAAATTTAGCCAAAAATTTTTAAAAATCAATATGTAAAAATTTGTGATTCCCTGTTTTTCCAAAAAATTTATATTCAAAAATGAGGAATTCAAATTTACAAATATTGTTTTTACATATTACTATCACATACTTTAGAAAGATGATCTGATTTCCTTGCAGTTCATGTCATTCTGAAATAATAAGTTGAGACATTTGCTCACAAAACAGCAATTACTGCAATTATTTTCATGGAGAGATCTAGGAATATAAGGACCATTAGTGATGTGGTACTTAATACCTTCCCAACTTCGTTTTTTTTTTAATGTTCTCCCTTTCTCTGTGTTTTAGGCATTAACACAATACATCCTTACTTTTTTATTCTTTTATTTGTGCTACATGTGTCACATGTCTTAACATTACAAAGCAACTATCTCTACACTAGCCTTTTCTTCAAAAACTTTAGGTAAAGTTTAATAAAAAACCCTTTAGATACCCTGTTCTCTCTATTCCACTATAATTGCAGTCTGATGTGTTTCTTGTTGCCAGATTGAGGGGGGACCCTTCTTTCTGTTTGTTATTTCACCTCTCAGTGGAATCCAATGTGGATGACCTTCCTCTCTTTGAAAAAAGAAATTATCTTCCCTAACTTCACGTTGTCTTGATTTCCCTTTAGACCAGTCCTTCTCATTTTTTTTTTGTTAGATCCTCTACCTTTTTAGAAAATTGGGCTGAGTTCTAATTCTTACTTGTCTGGTAGCATCATTTTGTGACTCTTATTTATTCATGCATTTTGGAGATAGAGAACTCTATGTTCAAATCTCAGTCTTCCCACATAGTAGTTGTGCAACATTGGGCAAGTCATTCATCTCCTATGTTTCAGTTTTTATTATGTGCAAGACAGGAAAAAACAGGAAGACCTACATGATAGAGCTATTGTACTAAGCAAAAAAACACAATTAAATAGAATAGTATCTGTCATCTAAAAAGGACTCTTCAAGTTAGGTATACTTACTGTCAATTTTTTCCCCAAATAATACCATATTGACACAATTTTAATACTGTTCCTATGCTGATAATGACCAAATTTGTCTTTTGTCTAAACATTGCACATAAATTGCAAATATTTTAACCACCAATTTGATATTGATGTTTTTATGTCTTAAAAGGCATATTAAAGTTTACATATACAATAGGGAATCTTGATATCTTTCCTTCAAATTAATTTCACTCCCTGTTTTGATACTGCTATTAATTTGGTTATTCCTGGGAATACACCTTGGAATAATTCATTTTCCTTCTTTACTTTCTCTTGCATTCAGTCTATCAGCAATTCATACTTGTTCTATTTCCAGTAAATAGATTGATTAAACCCAAACATCTCTCTTTATCTTCATTGCTATCAGTGTAGTGAAATTGATCTTCACTTCTTACTTGCTGTTGTGTGCTACCAACTTTTTCTGCTTTCACTTCTGCCTTTTGCAATTCTCTCTATATATCAGCTCTAATAATCCTTCTAAAACATAGATGATATCATTTAACTTCAATCTGAACAGAGTAAACATTCAATAAGTATATGGTGAATGAATGAATGCTATTGTCAAGAAATTTAGTAGTTTCAACAAAGCTGATATTCCTTTAAGTTTAAGAGCTTACTCTGAGTCAAAATGATAGAATAATATTAGATGGAATAAATACCAGATACTTTAAGCAAGATGGCTAAAGAAGTCTACTCAGAATATTTGTATTTTATTTTAAAATGACAGATAAAATTATATGTATTTATCATGTACATGATGTTTTGAAATATATCTACCTATGGAAAAATAAAATCTAGTTAATTAACATATGCATTACCTCATACAGTTGTCACTTTTGTGGTGAGAACACTTAATATACACTCTCCTAGTATTTTCCAAGGATGCCATAACATGTCATTAACTGTAGTCACCATGTTGTAATAATATATATCTTGAACTTATTCCTCTTATGTTACTGATTTTCTGTGTTTTTTTTTTTTTTTTTTTT
>NW_025999900.1:29852642-29861259 GCF_001458135.2 Marmota marmota marmota | reverse complement strand
TTTTTTTTTTTTTTTTTTGTGTGTGTGTGTGATTAAAGATTGAACTCAGGGGCACTCTATCTCTGATATATAACCCCATCTTTTTTAAAAAAAAATATTTGAGATAGAATATAATAATTGCTCAGCTAACTTTGAACATATGATCCTCCTGTCTCATCCTCTCAAGTAGCTGTGATTACATGCATGCAGCCCTGCCCCCAGCTATGACTGAAATTTTGAATCCTTTGGCTAAAATTTACCTCACCAACTCCCCAGTCCCTGCTAACCACCATTCTATTGTCTATTTCTATGAGATCAACTTGCTCAAATTTTTCATATGAGTCGAACCATGTAGTGCTTTTCTTTCTAAGTCTGACTTATTTAACACAATGTCTCTAGATTCTTGCATGTCAGCTCAAAAAACAAAGTTTCCCTTTTTATCTATGTCTAAGTAACATTCAATTGTGTGAATGTACTGGATTTTCTTTATTAATTTACTTGCTGATGAACATTCAGGTTGATTTTGTATCTTGACTATCTTGACTTTTGTGACTAATTCTGAGTAAACATGGGAGTAAGATATCTCTTTGACATGCTCATGTTGTTTCCTTTGGTTATAGAGTCAGTTTGGGGATTGCTGGGTCACATGGTAGCTCAATTTTTATTTTTTGAGGATCCCATACTGTTCCGCAATGTCTGTAATAATTTACTTACACCAACAGCGCACAAGTTTTCCATTTCTCCACATCCTTGCCAGCACTTGCTATCATTTGTCTTTTCAATAACAGTTATTCTAATAGGTCTGAGATGATATCTCTTTGTGATTTACTTATTTATTTATTTTTATTGGTTCTTTTTAGTTATCATGACAATAGAATACATTTTGACATAATTACTTTCATTTCCCTGATGATTAATGAGGTTGAACATTTTTAATATGCCTGCTGTAAGTCTTTGTAAGTCTTCCTTTGAGATTTATCTGTATGTATCTTTGTCCATTTTTAATGGGGTTATTTGTTTTCTGGGCATTCATTGCATTCTTTATATAGCTTGGATAGTAACCCCTTGAAAGATATATGGTTTGGTAATACTCTTTCACATTCTGTAAGTTATCTCTTCACTCTGTTGTTTTTTTTTTTTCTTTTCCTGTGCAGGAAATTTTATGTTAATGTAATCCCATTATCTATTTTTCTTCTGTTGCCTATGATTTGGGGCTCCTATAAACAATACAATTGCACAAACCAATGCAATGAAGGTTCTCCTGAAGTTTTCTTTTAACAGTTTCATAGTTTCAGGTCTTACTTTAAAGGTTTTAATCCATTTAGTTAATGTTTGTGTAAAGTGTGAGATAGTTTTGCATGTAGATATTTGGTTTTCCCTACACCATCTATTGAAGAGATCATCCTTCCCTTATTGTGCATTCTGGGCACATTTGTAAAAAAAAAAAATCACTTGGTTTGTTAATGCATAGATTTCTGGGCTTTCTTGAGTAGGTATATTTTAAGCAAAACCTTGTAGATTGAGAAGAGAGACTCTGGTAATGACCATGCAAAAAATTCCAGGCTGAGAATATCTGGGCTGGGAAAGTTGTTGTCCTTTCTTTTCAGAGGGAGACAATAAAATTTGGAAATTTAGGTAAGAGACAGATCTTTCTGGACCTTAGTCTGGTAGATGATGCTGATTTTTATTTTAACCAAATACTATAAAACTACTAGAGAGTTTAAAGCAGCAATATGGTACAATCTAATTTATATCTGTGAAAGAGGAGCTGGCTTCTTTGTGGACAGACTAGAAGGAAACACTGAAGCCACTAGAGTAGAGAATGAGAGAGGAGAGAGAGTATGAGTGAGATACATTTTGGAAAAAAATTATGGAAACACAATGAATGGAGTAAGGAAAATTGCCAAGTAGCTGGCTTGAGCTCATGGGTGGATACTGATGCCACTCAGTGGAATTAGTGACTGGAAGTTATACATTTGACCAGAACACAAAACAGAGGTTTGAATAAGAGATACAAATTTGACATGAATCAGCATTTAGGTGGCATTCTTGACCAAGAGAAAAATTCAATTGCACTATAAAGATTATAGAGAAAGAATAGGATAGGATGCAGGATTTGATCTGAGGCTCAAGTTTTGAAAGGCTGATAGAAAAAAAAAGGAACTGGCAAAGAGGTCACCAGTTAGATATATTATTTTTTTCACATCTGTGTCTTGTAGAGTAACACTTCTATAATCTGTTTGGCAAACTTCTATCCATCTTTTGTAGAATGATTCCCATATCATTTACTTTGTGATGCCTTTTTTGGTTTTTGCCTGTTAGAGAGTTAATGTTTTTCTAATATGTGTAAATATTAGCTCTACAATAAATAATGATAACTATTTAATTTATATTTACCAATTGATTATTAAATACCAAATATACTCTAATAAGTAGTTGTATTCATTACCTCATTCAGCCCTCTTTATAGCTATTATTATGTTGTTTTACAGATGAGAATTATAGAGTAACCTACAGCTGGTTACCTATGGGGTTGGGAGTTGGCCCAGGCTGTTAAAAGTTGAAGTCTTTCTATGTAATTTTTGCACTGTGTTGTTTCATATATATATAGTATTTTGTTTTTGTGGTATCATATAGTATATTTTGCATATACAAGTAAGTATAAACATGGCAAATAAAAGAAAACAAGAAACTGGAAACAAATTATTTTGTGGGTTTTTTTTTTGTATGTATCCCTTATTAAACTTTAAGCAATTAATGTCTTACTAAGTTTTGTGACTTCCAGGTCAACATGCTGTCTGATGCACAACAAACACTAATCAAATAGTTGTTGTGTGATTAAATGCATATAGAATCTCAATTTTGAGACTAATCCTTATGAAATTTTAAGTTCTTCTGCTTAATATTTTATTTGTATACCCATCTGTTAACTTGCTCAATGTTAAAGGTGGTTTTATATTTCATAAATTAAAATTTGAGTGTAAACTTTTAATAAGTATATTAGACCTGAGCTTTATTTTGTGCATCTTCTCCTTATCAAAATTACTCTTTTTCAATATTATATCACCAAAATATCATGCTGGTTGTTTATTGAATTATTTTATGTAATTTGTACTGAGATGTTATTTTATGCAATTTGCTCAAGTCTATCTTTTTTTCTGGATTCCCCACCATTTTGAAGTAGTCTTCTATTACTAAGAATTTAATTTCATGCTGGTCTCAAGTATCTTGAATGGAGACCAAAATGTGTGTGAATTCTGGAACAGTAAAATACTAATTTTGTATAATTCACCAAAGATAACAGTGTTAAATGTTCTCTGCTATAAAAAATGTATTAAAAAGATAAAGAATTATTCCTATTAAGTAATATTAATTCAGCACACTAGCATTTATTGTTAGAATTGTGAAAGAATACAGCTTAAAATGGATGAGGATTCTTACTGAATTAAAAGATAAATTGTCTCTACCAATGACTGGGCTCTGCTTCAGAAAGGTTGATATCATTAAGATGTTTCCCCTTGTCAGGCAATTTCCACTGAAACCATTCCTGTTATTAAGAAGCTTTCATTATTTGACACACTTTCTAAACTGCACACCAACTGTTTTCCCATATAATTGAGATCAAAACACTCCAAAACAAAATATTTTCTTGTAATACAATATTATAAACGAGGAATATATCTATTATTTCACACCTACAAAGAAGCAGCTTTTTCTATTTTATTTGCAGAACAGTTTTGCTATCCATTACCCCCACATCCCAACCCCAGGTTTACTGAGACCTAAGCTAGCATTTGCAGTTTGAGTACAGGAAAAAGTCATTGAAGGCAAGGTTTTGCTCCTTCAAATGGGTGTTAACTTGGAATAAATTTGAAATTGAACAGTATCTTTGTTTATATCGGTGTCCCTTTTGATAGCAGAGAGCAGCTAATCGGTAATCAAACTTCCATATAATAATTTATCCAGAGATATTTGACCATTCTCCATGGACCCTTTGTACCTGGCAGAAGTACACTCCAAATTTTATGTATGCTCTGTTTAGTTATTTAAGCACACTCTTACCAGTTCTGTTACCTGGAATGTCATGCCATTTAGTGATCTGATATTTTGTGCTTTAATGTGATTAATTTTTACCCACAGTTCAACTTTAGACTTGCTCTCTGACAGAGTACAAAAAAGGACTGATATATTTACATTTTAAAATCTTTTACTTGCTACCCTGCTCCTTCCTTTTCACTTTTATTGAAACCAGCTATCCCATATTTGCTATGCACTTCAGTCTTCCCATTAGTTCCATGCAGCAGTCTATGTTTACCTAAAATCTTTATCATAGTCATCGTTTCCATGACACTTTAGCACTATAAAACTATCTCTGTGATCTAATCAACATCTCTGTTATAACCTATCATTATTGTTAAGGTTTGAATGTGAGATATCCCCCAAAATCTCATGTGTGAGACAATGCAAGAAAGCTCAGAGGTGAAATGATTGGGTTATGAGAGCCTTATCCCAATCAGTGAATTCATCCCCTGATAGGGATTAACTAGGTTGTAATTGTAGTCTGGTAGAGTTTGGCTGGAAGAGATGGGTCATTGGGGACACGCCTTTGGGGTATATATTTTGTATCTGGTGAGTGGAGTCTCATTCTGGTTTCTGATCATGTCCTGAGCTGCTTTCCTCCACCACACTTCTGCCATGTTGTTCTGCCTCATCTTGAGCAAACAGGAATAGAGCCAGCCTTCTATGGACTGAGACTTCTGAAAGCCTAAATAAACTTTTCCTCCTCTTGTCAGGTCTTTTGGTCACCACAGTTAAAATGCTGATTAAAACAGTTATTAACATTACCTAAAACGTTCCTCATTCTCAGTGTACTATATACTTCATGCTCAACCTGGAGAGCAGTGTCGAAAAATATCATTAACCATGTATATAAAGTCCACTACTAATGCACATTGAGTAGTTTTATCATGATCCATATCAGAAAAAATAGATATATTTTCAATAAACTTTTCATTCCCCACTAAATTTCTCTCCACTGTGAGTTCAGAAATTTACCAAACCTTAAAAACCCAAACTTTGTTTTCATCATAATTAGATAACAACATATCTTCTATTTTAAAAGCCAAAGGCACTTAAAGTATATTCTCATCTATTCTATCCTCCACTTGATAAAGTATATATGTTTATTTAAATATGATTTCTGTTAAATATTCATTCTCAGAGGCAAAGGTATTGCATCTCCTTTGTGGGCTTGACCATCTCCCTGTGCTCCTGTCTAGCCTCTCCTACCTGCCTCATGCATTACCTGCCCTTTGTCATCAATTTCTCATCATTGTGTCACTCCCATTTGTCTACAAAGAAACCAAGCAATCTAGCCTAAACATACTTCTGTTTCTTCTATCTTCCTCTCTTTCTTTCCCTACCTCTGATCTTCATTTTTCAGCTTTCCCTTTTAAACACATAGTTGACCCTTTTTTCCCATCATTTTCAGAATCTCCTTCTTAGACGTAATCAGTAGGCTCTTTGGGGGTACTTGATCCTTTGCCAAGCTCTCCTCTATGTCATCTTTCCTTGGCTCTCCAATACCACCTTCTTCAACCTCTCGATACTTATTTTTCTGTCTTCCTTTTTTTTATTGTTGTCCTTTAAACTAGGTAAACAATGTGAATAAGGATAGTAAACCACATTAAATAGTTACCCTTTAAAATAATAACAAAAATAGATAAATCACAACTCAGTGATTTATCTCCCTTTTTTAAAAACCATCTACCACAATTCTATTTGTACAATTCCAGTATACATGTATAGAAATACTCAGAATTGTTAACTCATACCCTCATGGGACTTACCTTTGGATTTACATTGTTCCAGTGTCACTTTGGTAAGTACTTTTGTCACTCACCCTGTCAGTAAGGTTTCCTCTCTTTTTAATCCTGTACTTTCTTCTTTCTTTATGGATGATCTGTATGTGTATTTATCCTTTCTATGCTTTAAATGTCTAAATCACTATTGCTAATTCTTAATGTCAGGTGTACTCCCCAGATACTTGATGAATGTATTACACATTTGCTTAAACCTTTTTAATTCTTTAGAGCATGATGTAAGGTCTCCTATCATCTTCCTACAACATGAATGCTATTCACATTTCATGGTAAGTAAAACCTTTAAGCACTTCCCCTCTTTCACTGAGCCACATCCCAAGCCTGTTACTTATTTTTTATTTTGAGACAAGTTGCTTAGGGCCTGGGCTAAATCGCTGAGGCTGGTCTTGAAATTGGAATCTTCCTGTTGTCTCCGCCTCCTGGATTGCCAGGATTACAGGCATGAGTCACCATGCCTGGCTCTTGCTGGCTCTTCTTAAGTGAGCATCTTTCATATGCCATATACCGTGCATTCTTCTTAAGCAGAGAGGCATTCTCCTTTACTCTGAACTGTCCAGTATGTTCTTAGCTTTTTCATGCTTTGGACCTATACATAGTGGTCAGATCTTAAGGTTTAAATGAAGAACCGTTATCTGTTTGCTCTCTGAATTTTCTAAACATTTTAGCTACTTGTGTTGAGGACTCAGCCTCTGGACCTATGATAACTACAGTCTAGAAAATGAATTTTCTAACCCAAGTTTGTATGCCTACAAACCAACTAGCATAGTGTTCCCCTTTCCAACAGAGACATTTAATATAAATATTCAAGATACATAAATATTCAGTCTACTCTACATGAAACGTTTTAGCATTTAGATTAGGAAAAAACTGAAATAATTTTCTCTTCTTTTTGCTACTCATTGCTTATTTTTTTCTGCATATTCCTCCAAATTTGTCATTGTGACTGTTCATTCTTTTCCCTAGTACCAATAGGAATGCTCTTAAAATATATCAGCATCTATTACCCGTTTCCATTAAAATAAATCCTGTATAACAGTTAAGGAAGTAATCAACAGAGTAAAAGATGGCCTACAGAACAGGAAAAAATTTGCAGAAGGGATCAATGAGGAGAAAGGAAAACTTTGCACACCATTGTTGGGAATGTATAGTAGTAGTCATTATGGACAACAGTTTGGAAGTTCCTTTGAGAGTTAAAAAACAGAATTACCATACGATACAACAATCCTTCTACTCAGTATATATTCAAAGTAAATGAAATTGACTTGTGGGACAGAAACCTGTATTACCATGTACATTTCAGCACTATTCACAATAGTCAAGAAATGAAAACCCAAGTGTTCATCGAGCGATGAACAAGTAAGGAAAGTGTAGTCCATATAAATACCAATACTATTGAGCCATTAAAAGAATGGAATTCTGTCATCTGTTACAACAGGGGTGGAACTAGAGATTTTTATGTTAGGTGAAAAAGGCAGGGCAAATAAAGATGAGTACCACATGATCGCGCTAATCGGTGGAATTTTAAAAAGTTGATTGCATAGAAGTATAGAGTAGAATGGTGATTACTAGAGGTTGGTGATTACTAGAGGCTGGGGAGTGTGTGTATGTTGGGGAAAATTCAATCAGTGGAAATTAATATGCACTTAGATTAAAATAAGAAGTACTGATGTGCTATTGTAGTAGGATGATAACAGACAACAATGTACTGTGCATTATAGAAGAAAGGATTTTGAAAGTTTTTACCATAAAAATATGATAAATGAGGAGATAATATGTTTAGCCTGATTTGAACATTACATAATCTATACGTGTCTTTAAACCTTACATAGTATCTCATGAATATGTATAATTTTAACATTTTTGTCCAACACTTAAAAATAAAATTAAAAACATATTTACCCTAAATTTTAAGTCTTGGGTATATTATTGTGCTATATAATTTCTCAAAGGGCAAAGAAACCCAAATACATTTTTACCTAATTGGTTATCACTGACTGAACTCCGGAAAGGTACAGACTGTACCCACACTTTGTCCAGCAGAATACCACGTTAATCAAGACAAATAATTTTTTTAGGTTTAATTTAAAGAAATTTGGTGAAACATATTTTCAAATCAATAAATGCTTGAGAAATGTTGAACTGCCAGTGTAGGCTACACTCTAAGAGAGCTATAATCATAAAGTTTATGATATGCCTGAAAGAAAGTGATGAAATGGGGGATAAAACCTAAAGAGATTTAAAGATGCTACATTTCTAACTAAAACAGGCAGTAATAAATCTAGGACATGAATATTACAGTCTCAGACTGATAGGTATGTATAGGGACTTTCATAATTATGACTTGTTTCATAGATGGCACCTTAAATTTATAGTATGTTACCTATGGGAAAACACCAAATAGCATGGTGGGCATTAAGGACAAATATTGAAAATTTTTTTTAATTTTGAAAAGGTGTTTTAAACAGGAACTGATTTCCATGATGTTTTTCTTGCATTGCAATTGTTCCAAAATTTATGTGAGATAATTCCTTAAGTCACTCAGACCTCATTTACTGAAAAATTTTAAAAAATTATACCTATGATGTAACAAAATATATTCTTTAATTTTTCAATTAGATTATTTCTAAGCACTTGAATATTTTTACAGTGACATTGTGACAAAATATTTTATTTTCATGAAAATATTTAAAGGAAGTTATATATATATATATATATATATATATATATATATATATATATATATATATATATATATA
>NW_025999900.1:29800998-29852634 GCF_001458135.2 Marmota marmota marmota | reverse complement strand
TATATATATATATATATATATATATATATATAAAATGTTATGAAAACTAACAATTTTCTTTGGGGTACTGGGTAAAATAACACATTGGTATGATAAATTAATAATGATACACTGATGCTGTTTTTAGGGGTTTTGATTTCAGAAATTTTATTTCTTAATTACAAAACATCCTGAACTGAGGGCACATTTCTTTGTGAAATCAATTAAATGCATGGTATTGCTATTTTGAACACATTGGGTACAGGCTGTATCCATATTTTGCCCAGCAGAATACCATGTTAATCAAGACAAATAATTTAGAGCTCCGGTCATACAAATAAATTATATGTCAATGGACTTTAAACTTTCTTTTAGCTCAGTGTGAAAGACTTTCAATGAGGTTATTCAGGTAGCTATGGTTACACTGTCTTGCCTTATCCATGCAGATGGACTAGTGTGAAATGCTATATTAAAATATTAGCACAGGACAGTAATTAAAGGGCATTCTTGGGTAAGTTTGTGTGACTTCAGTTCTTGCCTCTGCCACTTACTAGCTGTTTGGTCCTGAGCACATCTTTAACTTCTCCATGTTTCACTTTCCCTATGTGTACATTTGGGTTATGAGACCTTTCTCACAGCATTGCTGTGAGGAATGAACAAGTTATTGAATATGTTGGACACATTCTAGTCCCTTGATACATGTTGACCATGTTTATTATAATCAAGAAAAGTTAAGATATCTGTTTATTTACTTATTCAAGATACAGTTGTGTTCTTCTTAACATAGATGCTACTAGAACTGTCTCTGTCCTCAGCAAGTTCATAATTCACAAGAAAAAATGGCCAAGATAAACAATTAGAACAAGTAGCAATTAAGTGTCAAACAAAAGTTGCTTTCAGGCTGTTACAGCAGCATAACAAAGCAAATTTGACCAAAAAAAAAAAAAACTGCAAAAGGGATGTACATAATAGTTATCATAACATGAATATAAGATCAAAATTTGACACAACTGACATAAATAAACTGGAATAGAAAAAAAACCAAAACACACTTCTTAGAAAAAGTGTGGCTTTCACAATTTATGTATATTTTCTTTTGGGAAAATAGAATAAGAGACCAAAAGTCTACAGCTGAAGTAATAATGGCTCTGATTATTATTAATTTATGTAATCCCTACTTTTTCTCTAATAGGAAAAAAGCTTTAAATTTTTCATAAATAATAGGCAAGTGTTTTAGATTCAAATCATATACACTATAGTCATCTCCTGTACATATAGTCTTACATACTGTGGCAGGTGGATAAAGATTATTCTGCTGAGTTCCTACCTACGGATATATGGCATTATAATGCAGATTTGCTTTCATTTCTTTCAAACACTCTCAAATCCCACAGGGCAGAACAAAATTTTCGGTGGTCATTATTATTCTTGCTTTATAACTGCCACTACTCATACTCCTTATTTAAAGAAGTGCCAATAAAAGGACAATGCATAAATATCAGAGTGATTAAATGTTTTATATTTCTAATAATTTACAATCATTTCTCCCTTCTTGCAAAAATAATGTGCCTGTTTTTTCCTTGGGAACCTGGGGGACTATTGTTCAATGGAACATACACATATGGAAATGGTCCAAAACTTTGAAAAATGTGCATGAATATTTACAATGTCTTTATTATACCCAGGTCAAAAGGAGTTTATCTAGGTGAAAGAAAAATTACTCTTGATACCCATTTTATTTCCTTTAAATATGACATTTGATTAGCAATCCAAACTAATCATACTTTAGTCCGAGTTAGGATTCATAATTTTTGTTTTTTTGTTTAATGAGTATGAAAAGATTCCAAAATTTGCCAAAGAAAACAGAATCCAGGGTTTTTCAAGATCTCATTGGTTTAGACTATATGGTTTACCTTTTTAAATTTTGACTTCAAAATTATTCCAACATATACACAATTTAAAAAATATAATTAGATTTTCTGAGAAGAATCTTCTCAAGGCTCAGGAGGTAGATGTCAAGACATTTTCCAAAAATTAAATTCCAGAGTAGCTAATAAATTTAATTCCAAGTGTTTATTAGTAGTACTTTTCTGGACAAAAACAGAACATAGAATATGTATAAGTCCATATACTCACCACCTTAAATGTTCTGGAATTCCAACCATGACATATTTATTTTTTTCTGTTTTTTTCCTAAACATTGCTCTTTTGTTATTTATAATGAAAACATAATTTTCATTGTTCATGTATAACCAAGAATATATAGTTGATCTGAACTAGCAAAATCTGGTTGGGATCAGAGCAGTGATTATACTTTGTTAAGATGGATGGCAGATTAAGAAAAAAAATCAATCCTGTTTTGGAAGTTAAGGTCCCAGAATTGTAGGTGAAATTTGACTCTTGTTGTGCTAGGTTCTACTGGCAAAGAAAAAAAAAAATATATATATATACATATATATATATACACACACACATATATAGCACAAGTATCAGCTTCCTGACTTGTATTCCCACCTATTCTCTTTTCTCTGGAGATGGCTTTAAAAGAAAGAGCATGTGCTGTAAGTTCAATGAGATAATATGGAAATGATTTTTTATGAAATACAGAAAAATTTAAAATATAAAAGAGTAAGATGAATATCTAACCAACAATTAACAACAATATGATACAAGAAAAATCAGTAGTTGGCGAGAATTTTTTCAATCAGAACTTGAAAACGGAAGTCATTAAAATTTTTGAGGTGGCTAAAAAAGAGTAATTAATAACAAGAACCTGAGATAACCAAATTTGAAAAATGAATTTTACATTAATTTTAATAATTAGGACAAAGATGTTTGATTTATTTTTTACATTTTATAGTATATTTTGAGAGTTGGTAAAACTAGTTTTCCAGTTACAATTTATTATTTGAAAGCACTAAGTAAATGCAATTTATTTTATTTATTTTTAAAATTGGAGTGAAGTCCAATTGAAAATTTACACAGTAAAAATTTCAGTGAATAATTATTATTCTCCTTAGCTCCGACTGGATGGTTAAGTTAAACATGTATGGGGTGAGCAGAGGGGAGGGAGGGACGTGAGGGAGGTATGGGGGGGTATGGTGGAATGAGATGGACATTATTATTACCCTTATGAATAGATATGATTGCACGAATGGTGTGACTCTACATCATGTACAACCGGAGAAATGAAAAGTTGTGCTCTACTTGTGTAAAAAGATGAATTAATAAAAAAATATATATGAGGATTTAGAAATGTAACATCAACATCATTATCTTTGCTTGCTAAGTCAATGTAAAGGTTAACATACTACTTTACACATTCTAAAACCTGAAAGCAAAAAACAAATTTCCAGAAACACTCTAAAGAGTGTTAACAATGCAGGTTTCTAACTCCTAACTCTGCCTCTTCCCAATATGACAGGTACTTAAGATGCCTACAGCAGAGTATGACCCAGCCCCAGAAATCTAATCTTAACAATCAAAAAGCCTGAAAGGTAAGTCTCAAGTTCAATTACAAAAGTTACTTCACACTTAGGGGAAGATTGCAGTATTCTGCAGAAGTCACTTCCAGAGGCAACTTCTGCAACATCATCTGAAAAGAGGAAAATTATTGCCCCCAAATAAAAGTGACATTCTGAAGAACTATGTTAACCTTGCATACTCCATACCTGGTTTAAAAAAAAATGAAAGTCTACAACAAAACTAATTATGTCCAGTGAAAAATTAGTGTTATTGTAATTTCCTTATCCAAAGGACCCTAAATTACAATAAAATCATCTGATAGCAATATTAGAGGATATGATAAAGCTAGAAAAAGAATAAAATCTTTCTTAAGAAAAAAGTAAAGGGTACTAATTTGAAAATAAAGGAAACAAAATTATCTTTAAAAAGAAAGACGCAGATGAGGGGACAGCAACTTTTTATATGAAAGGCTATATTGTACATATATTAGGCCTCGGAAGTAATTCAGTTTCTGTGTCGTAATTCCTTGAATGACAGCATGGAAGCTGCCACATGCCACATGACACAGTGAGCCTAGCAGTGTGAAGCTTTATTATAAAGACAGGTACAGGTAAATTTGATTTTGGTTTATAGTTGTTGGACTCTGCTTTGGACAATTATTTGCCAAGATTTTAGGTTTTAACACCATGGTAGTAACCTCAATAAGTTGCCAAAAAATAAAAGGAAAATAATTTTCCAGTTAGATAAGTCAAAGTATGTCTTCAAAATGTACTCATTAATTTTAGATAAAAGAATATTTTAAGAGAAAGTCCTGAATAGTTGGAACTATCAAATACAATGCAGGACCCAGAAATATCAGTTTTTCTTATTGAATCTAAAATGGAAATTTATTTGACAATTTTATATCAAAGTAAAGATTACTTGAAGAGACAATGGAATCCTAAAAGTAAATGAAAGACATCTTCTAGTAATAAGGAAATTTAAACACTGAGAAAAGGAAGGTTAATATAATAAAACAGATTTTAATTTAAACTAAGCATTAGGTGTTTATGAATATGAGAAACTAAAGTGTTTTTCAGGTGAATATAATAAATTCAAGAAACTGCATTTCTTATGTCTCTGGGGATAGAGTTTAAAATGTTTTAAGTTACTAGAAATGAACAGTAAAATATTTGGAACTGTTGTTGTAATTTTTATTAATGGTAAAAATATTTGAAAAATGATTGATTATTGTAAATGAACAAAGAACGCTATTCCATCACAGAAACCACAGAAAGTATATAAGGCAAAAACAGAAAAAAAGAATAATAATATAAAACAGTAGCTGGAAGGATGACATAAATATATCAATTGTCCTACTAAATATAAACAGACAATTCTCCTGAAAGAGAAACTTGACTGAATTGCAAATAAACTCAAGCAATCTTTTGCTTTTATTTGATACGATTAAGACCAAATGCACAAAGTATTTTAGAATCAGCTGAGATATTTGGTCTTTGAAACTAGAGGTTACCGTATTTGGTATGGTATATTTCATTGTTATGAACATTAAAATAAATCAATAATTTGACCATATAATAACACATCAAATAATGAAAGCTGTGTATTATTGAACTATATGTTCCACATAATAACAACAAAAGGCATAAAAGTAAAAAAGAAAAAAATACAAGGAAGAAATGCAAATATAATTTTTGAGATCTTTAATACAAATTCAGAATGCTAGTTTATGTTAATATCAATAAAAATGTTTTAGATGGCAACAGAAAAGAAAGGAAAAAAAAAGTAAATGAAGGAAAATAAACCAAACTATTATGGGAAGAAACCAAAGCATTTTAAGAAGCATCTATATTGCTAAAGGACTAATTGGTGACAAAAATGCTGACTTTCAGTTTCAAGAATTTAGACTTGAACACTAAGGAGAAAATAGAAATAGAAATAATAAAATAAGATATAAAATAGTGGTCAGTAGGAGAAAGGAAGAAACATGAACTTTAACACTAATCAGTTTTATCTGATGACAGAATAAATGAATAGCTATGTTTAGTGACAAGAAAGATGAAATTCTGTGTAATGGTTGAGAATTGGTTATGATTATGCAATTTACTTTTCCTTTACAAGCTTAAGTTTTCCGATTCTTCCAAAAACAATAATATCAGATCTGTCAACATCCCAGCATTGTTTTTTCCAGAAATGGAAAGATTCATCCGAAATTCAAGTGGAATCTCAAGAGATTCTGAGTAGCCCAATTCTGACAAGGAAACATTCACACTACATGATCTCAAAACTTAACTAAACGCTAGAGTAATCAAGACAGTGTGGTACTGGTACATAGATATGTAGACCAATGGAGTACATTAGAGAATCCAGAAACAAACCCTCACATACATAGTCAAAGACTTTTGACAGAAGTGTTAAGACCATTCAATAGATAAATGACAGTCTGTTCAACCAAATAGCAAAAGAACAAAGTCAGATGCTTCATACCCCATTCAAAAATTAATTCAAAATTGATTATATATATGAGTCAAAATCATAAAACACAGGAGAAATAACATAGGGAAAAGCTTCATGATGTTGGATTTCACAATTATTTCTTGGATATGACATCAATGCACAGGCAACACAATAAGAAATAGATAAACTGGATTACATCAAAATTAAAATCTTCAGTGCATTGATGGACACTATCAACAGAGTATAGTCTGTTTCGTCACTAAAGTGAGTTCCATTTTCCCTCTTATATGTTCTTATAATCCTTGTTTTTCTTTTACAGGACATAGCATAAACTTAACTATAAAATTAATTAGTGAACTATTTGTTTAACATCCGTTTCCCCCATAGATTGTAAGGTCCACTAGAATATTTATGTACCAGGATGTGTAATATTATCACCTCTGAAAACTATTGCCTAAAAATGGTTTGAGCTCATCCTAGGTTCATTTTGGAATAAGACAAAACAAAAATGAACTTCATAATCCACATGAAGTGCTATTCTTCTCTTTTACCTTTTTATTCCAAACATCCTGTACTTCTTTTAAGCCTTCAAATGAATTCCCTCCCTCTTTTCTCACTGCAGTCAAATTGAAAAGTTCCTTCCTCTGTAACCCTCAGTACCATGCATGGTTTGCCAGGTCCCACTTATTTCCAGCTAGACAATGTTTGGATTTCTAGACGAGGCTGTTTTCCTCTTATCAACTGATTCTATTTTAACAGTCTCAAAATTGTCTTTACTTACTGAGTGTTTATTATCCCCTTATGTTGTAAGCCCATAGAAATTATGTACCCCATGAATAAACCCCATGTTTAGTGACTTATATTCCTAATGTCTTTCACTGGTTGGCAGTTTCTGATGTATTCATTCACCTAACTATTGAAAAAAAAGATTAAATAGGAAGACAAGAAAGTCATCAGTTCTCAATAAAGTATGTCTCCATAGAAGTCTATAGCAAGAGGAATTTAGAGGTTAACTAATAAAACCAGTAAAGGCTGAAGTGGTTAAGAGAGTGTCCAATGCTACAATGAGTTATTAATTGGTGGCAAAGGACAAATTGGTCTTCAGTGAACATAGTTCCCTTACACTAGATGACAGTGCCCATGTGCTACCTCGGCCGCTTGTTCAGACAGATACATATTTCTGGCTCCTTCATGTAAAGACTGGCACAGTTTGTAGGGTATACTGTGTAGGGTTTACAGCATTTTTAGGGGCCTATGAAAATATTTTATTATTATTTAAGTAATAAGAAAAATCTGAAATTTGAAAAGGAAATTTAAGTGTATAAAATATATTTCTCTTTATACTAATGCACACATAAAACATAATATTTAAATTACTTTATAGAGAAAGGGGCCCCAAATGGCAAAAGTGCCTATAGCCTACGAAACTCATAAAGTGGTTCCACCGGTAAGACTTAGTTGGACATTTTTGTAAAATTCTACAAGTGATCTTAAAGAAGGTGGCCCATAGGTTGCATTTGAGAAATCTGTACCAGATTATTCTGTTTTATTCCTGACTCAAATAAATTTATTAAGGAAATTTTCTTTTATTTTCTTAAAAATCCATTTATTAGGAACATTTATGTGAATGTAGTAACTTAAAAAGGATATATAACTTATCTTTGTGATATTTGTGAATAAAACTCACACATGAAACAAGAAGATAAATCCAAAAAAAGTTACTGGTAACTTCAATTGTAAATAGAGACATAAAAATTATATATTACATATTAGCTCACTTCATAGGATAAAAAATTAAAATGTATATTTCCATTTTGGCTAAATAACATTTATCCCAGACAGGAAATAATCATATAGCATGGAACAGATTATTAATAATATAATTCATCATATCAACAGGGAAGATAGTAAAAAATATCATATAATTATCTCAATAGATGATGTTAAGAATTGTAAAATTTTACATCTATTCTTGATTAAAACATTTAAAATTATGTTTGGAGTATTTCTTTCTTAGCATGACAAAGGGCACATATTTAAAACCTGGAGCTAACATTTTACTTAATAGAAGAACATTATGGTTATTCTATTTAAAAGCAGAAATCAGGCAAGAATGATGTATTCTGTACCCACTCTTATTTAATAACATACCAGAGAAGTCTGGGCATCGTTATTCAATAAGAAAAATAATTAAAATATAGATAGAGGAAAGTAAGAAATGTGTGTGTATATATATATGTATATGCTTATACACAATTAACATATGAAAATAAAAGTATTGCATATCTAACTACATGAAAATTACCCCCAAATCATCCAACATCATAAAATGATAAAACATCCAAAACCTCTATAAACAGCTATGCATAATGATATATGTGGAAACTCAGTTACTGCAAGAAGTGCTGGAGGTTGATAGCTCCATTCTTACCCTGACACATTTCAAATGTATGGTACATTTTTACGGTATGTTTTAAACTAGATCATAAACCTAGCCAATGCATAGGAATCTTCAAATCACCAATGCAAAGCTAACCATATGCACATACACTTTGTGGAATAAAGGAGAGCTTTCTTCCTACATGCTCACTCCATCACATATTATAATGGTTTGAATGTTGGTCCCATTCCAAACTCACATTGAAATTTAATTGCCATGGTAATAGGGTTAAGAGGTGGGAACTTCCAGAGGTCTTAGGCCATGAGGGGCCTACCCTTATGGGTGGGAGCTGATGCAGTTTTTAAAGTATAAATTTGGCTCCCTCTTGTTCTTTCTTCCTTCTGCCATGGATGACACAGCAGTAGGCTCTCGCCACATTCTGGCTCCTCTCTCTAGGACTGTTCAGCCTCCAGAACTGTGAGGCAAAAAATTTCTGTTCATTACACATTACTTATCCTCACATATTGTTACAGCAGCAAAAGCAGACTAGGACACACATAGACGCCTATTAAACATATGTATGTACATTTATAAGCACACATATGCAAACACACATACATACCTTTATACACGTGCAAGCACACACTTATATTCACATATGTTTGTACATGCACATACAAAAAGACATGGAGATCTCTCCTCTTTTATAAATATATATATATTTATATATATTTATATATCTGGCAAAAGCCCAAAGGATTAAATCAGGATTTTCATAGATGAAAGCTAGAAAGAAATGGCTGATACTCAGCCAGGCAGTCCATGCTATTAACCATGGTACTTTGCTGCCACCCCTGTAACTTGAAAGTCAGAGTATCTGTTTAACAGGGGTTTATTGAGGATTACGAGTTAATCACATAAAGTGATTAACGCGATGCTTGGCATAGAGTGCACACTTAATGAGTGTTAGACATTGTTGTTTTATTAGGAGTTTTTCCCACAAAATGTCATTATCAAAAATTCATGTGACAGCTACACAGCAGTTTATAATCATTGCTTTGGAGACATACCAAAAAAGAGAACCTCATACATTTTGAAGATCAAGTATTTTCTTCCTAGCCCAAGGTTTTTCCATTAAAACATAGTGATGGGTGTCAGGAAAAATGTGTTTTATTCCACTTTTTCAGGCTGAGTTGAGGACAAAGAGAGTGTTATCAAAGGGTAGTAAAGCTAATAAGTAGAATTCTGCAGGGGCAATCCTTGGGATGGATAAAGGAGAATGTAAGAGCTAATAAAAGCAGGAGTATTTGCTGCCATGTTTGGTTTGAAGAGAAGGTAAATGAGGAAGAACCCAAGGATCCTGTGGAGGTGCTTCATCCCAGAAAATGTACTTCTTCAGTGAGGGAAGTTTGATAATGTTGTTCTTAAAATGTTGACTTTGAAGAGAAAGCAGACTCTTCAAAGTCAATACTAGAATGGTCTAAATCTTGACCCAGAAGACAAATTTACTATAGAACCATTCAGAAGTCTTGGAAGCTGAGCATCAGTTCTCTCAAATATAAATGGAGATAATAATTCTTCCATGCCTAGAAAGCTGTTGTGGATCACAAATGACACAAGATAGGTAAAATAGTTTTGAACTACAAAAGCTTTTCAATGTAAGATATGAAATACTATCTATGTATTTCCATAATTAGGTATTTGGTACCTGTTTCCCTTCTTAGATATTAAGGATATAATTATATTTCTTAGCAACTTGCCTAGAATCTAGTAGAAACAATAAATATTTGTCAAATGAATGAATGAACAATTATAAAATAGGAAATACATTGAAAATGAAGGTTGACACATCTCCCCAACAAATAAGGACAACTTGAAAAAATTTAGATGTGTGGGTGGACAGATGAATAAATAATTTTTGTTACATGTGTGCTTACTTTTTCAAAGACTTTGATTTTCCAAGACTTTGATATTCTTGCATATACACAATCTAGCACTATGCTTTGCTTAACACTAGATTATCAGGTTTATTCAATATGGAATTATTTTTTTTTTACTTCAAGTACAGTTGTGTTAAGCTAAGAATGTGGTGAGATCTCTTCATTGCCATGAACTGTTCATTAATGAGACACATGTGGGTCCAGGTGTGTAATTATTCACCTTAAGGGAATGAGGTGGCTTCCTGCCAGGGAGTCAATTTGGCTACCAGAATGAAGAGAAGCATTATTTCACCTCAGAAGTTCAATTCTACTTCAAGATGATAATATAAATGACAAGATGCAATGCTCTTTATTCTCAGTGTATTTTATCAACACTTACTTATTTATATTTAATAATGCCATTTGCTGATCTGAGTATGTAGTTACTAATGTGATTTTGAAAAATATGCTTTTAAAAATTTTATTGATGCATAATAATTATATATAATAGTAGAATAAATTGTGAAATATTCATGCATACATATAACAATATGAACAGTTTCATTCTCTAATACCTCCCTTGCCCTCCCTTCTTCCCTCCTGCTGACCCTATTCTTCGACTCTACTGGTATCCCTTCTATTTTCATGATTACCTTCTTTTTTCTCTTTTTCCTCTCTAACTTCCTCACATGAGAGAAAACATATGATGCTTGACTTTCTAGTCTGGTTTATTTCACTTAAAATGATGCTCTCCAGTTCATTCCATTTTCTTGAAAATGACCTAATATCATTCTTCTTTGGGGCTGAATAAATCTCCATTCTGTATAAAGATCACATTTTCTTTCTCCATTCATCTCTTGAGGGACTCCTAGGCTGGTTCTATAACTTGGTAACTGTGCACTGTGCCATTATAAACATGGACATGAAGGTGTCTCTATGGTATTATTTAATTAACTTTAATTCCTTTGGATAAATACAGAGGAGTGGGATAGCTGGGTCATACAGTGCTTCCCTACCTAGTCTTTTGAGGAATCTCTATGCATGATTTCCATGCTGATTTACATTTCTACCTACAAGGTATAAGAGTTCTGAGAAAAGTGTTTTGTAAAGATGAAAACTAGAGAAGATGGAAGACTACACTAGAACTAGAAAATGTATGAGGACAAGGGTAAACTATCCATGATACTGTCTTGTTTAAAAGAAACAACAACAACAACAAAAGTTTAAATAGGTTTGAATCATAAGAGGACTCTGTTTGCCACTGTGATCACTAGCCAGTTTTTAGGAACCCAGTAATAGTATTCTTGGGAAATCTCCTTGCAATGCCCTTTGGGATTCAGGTTCATCAAAGCACATTTACTGTTTAGTGGAATGGAAATATAGGTAGTTTGAAATATACCTATTTCAAATCAACTAACTTCAGTTATTTTATTAGAAGATATATTGCAAATGTAACTTTGATAGCAGAAATACATGACATTGAGAGAGAAAAAAAATACCCTTTCACACCTGCTTTACTTCCAGCTAGAAAGTATAATTTGATTATTTTCTGGTCCCTGGGGTGTAGTAAAATCCTAGTACGAAAGGCACAGACTTTAAATACTCTATAACAGGTAGGTAAACGTTTTGTATAAAAAGACCAGACAGTGAATGCATTTGCTTTGTAGGTCAAGAGATGAAAGTGAAGATATGCAGGTACTTACAAACGAGAGAAAGTTAATTTTTATAATTTTTATTAAAAAAATTCGAAGTACAATAATAATTGAATACTTTTCAGTAACTTGAGTTTATGGATGGGTTTTGCTTAATTGTGTTTCAAAATTCGTACTTCTTATCATCAGAATCAATCATAAATATTTATCCATGTAAAAGATTTTCCAAATTTCATCTTTGAAAAATCGTTTTAAATAGATTGACATTGCACAATACTGATAGCCTTCCATAAGTTATGATCCAAATTAAACAGTTTTTTCACTTGAAAGACACTTATAGAATTCTATCAGATTATGCCATCTATGATCTCATTACATTGCAGAATCATCACTTTTCACTGAAATTCTTAAGTATAATTATAGAGTAAAATGAATTTTGAAATGTAAATGTAAAAACTTCCTTTGTACTTGGATTAAATTTTGAAAAACACTTATGGATTTCTGGAAATGTCCTTAGGGCTTATGAAACACAACCAACTAAATACTTTGTGGGAATAGATGTAATATTTCATGTTGATATTACAGGAAATGTATAAAGTGGCTTTATTTACTTGTGGTCTGAACAGTGTTATTTGTTCTTGCATTAACTTCATCATAATAAATGTTTTTCATACAATAACCACTATTTTCTTTATAATTTTAGGTTGAATTCGTAGAAAACATTGCAATTTTGCAGTAAAATTTAATTTCTAAAGACTTTCAATATATGATAATAATGATTTCTAAAGACTTTCAATATATGATAATAATGATTGGAGGATAATTCTTCTCATTTGGAAATTTTTTAAGTCTTGACCCTCAGTTGAAAAAAAAACAAATATTTTTATAAATGTTCATAATCAAGTATTTGTGTGGATATACACTTTCCAAAATAATTGAGTAAGCATCTAGGAATGCAATTACCAAGTAAGTGAAAAGTCTCTGTTCAATTAAAAACAAACTACCAAAGTGGCTATGCTATTTTTCATTCTCCCAGAAATGATTGAAAGTTCCTGTTGCTCCACAGGCTAATCAGCTATTGTCATGGTTTAATTTGGGGATTTTATTCATTATAATGGGGGGTGTAGTGGCGTTTCATTGTGGTTTTGATTTGTATTTATCAGATGACATAATGTTGCACACATTTTCATGTGTGTATTTGTCATCCATATATCATTTCAGTGAAGTGTTTTCTTCTCTTGCCATTCTTGAATTGTTTTTTTTTATTACTGAGTTTCAAAATCTTTTTATATATGTGAGCAAGTCATATATCAGACATGTCACTTGAAAGTATTTTCTCTCAGTATATGATTTGTTTTTTCATTCTCTTATCAGTCTTTTACAGAGCAAAAGTATTTACATTTGATAAAGTCCCATGTTTCTTTCTTTCTTTTAAGTTCAATATATTTATTTTCTTGTATAGACTGTGATTTGGGTATTGTATTTAGAAAATCATAACCAAATGTAAGGTCATACTTTTACAAATTTTATGGTTTTATATTTTAATTTAAGTTTATGGTATATTTTTAATTAACTTTTATTTTAGGTATAAGTGCATGTCTGTGCTCATTCCTTATACATATTCACATCCATTTCCCTAGGAATACTTGCTAAAAATATCCGTTTTCCATCAAATTACCTTGCCTCTTTTCCAAAACCCAGTTGATTGTATTTGTTTGGACTTGACTCTCTTACATTAATATATATTTCTATGCTTTTGTCTATATCATCCTATTTTTATTACTAAAGCTTTATAATAAATCTTGAAATTAGGTAATGTATTACAATTTTTTTTTCAAAATAATAGTAGCTATTTTATTACTTTACCTTTCTATATGAATTTTAAGATCAGCTTGTTGAATCCAACAAAAAATCTTGCTGGGATTTTAACTGAAATCGCATTGTATGTTTAAACAAAATTGAGGATTGCATCTTAACAATATTGAACCTTCCAATTTATGAACATGGTTTATCTTTCCTTTTATTTAAGTAGTCTGTGGGTAGTCTGTGGTTTCTTTTGTCAGTGTTCTGTAGAATAGATTTATAAAATCTGCACAGTTGATTTTTACTTAAGTGCAGGTCCTTTATTTTTGGTGTTACTGTAAATGGTTATGGGCTTCTAAATTTCATATTCTAATTATTCATTTCTAGCATATAAAAACAAAATCGACCTTTTAGATTGACCTTTACCAATGATCTTGCCAAATTTACTTACTAATTTCAGAATAATTTTGTAGTTTCTATGAAATTTTCTATATATTCAATTGTTTCATTTACAAATAAGGATGATTTTGTTCCTTCCTTTCCACTCTGCATGGCTTGATTTCTTTTTTCTTGCTAGAACTTTCAGTCTGAAGTTGATAACTTGTTTGTTAATTTGCCATTTCTTTCTCTCTCTCTCTTTTTTAGTTGTAGATGGACACAATACCTTTATTTTGAACGAAGTGATTCACACATGCTAGGCAAGTGCTCTACCACTGAGCTACAACCGCAGCCCCTAATTTACTATTTTTGTTGCACTCCATGCCCTTAACTTTTTGAGCAACTGTTCTTGCCAAAAAGCTAATAGTCTTAAACAAGTTTTTTTTTTTCTCTAGATTTTTTTATTTGTTGGCAGCAATTAAACCTGATAGAATTATAATTGGTGAACCACTTTTCTTGTTTGGATAACAAGTCTCTGAAAGTTTAGTTTTTATCAGTGTGTGTGTGTGTGTGTGTGTGTGTGTGACTGTCTGTCTGTCTGAATGTGTGAATGCTGCCATGATGACATATTCCACTTCATGTTTAATAATTTTTGCAACCACCACTGTGAGTTGGTACTATTGTGTTGAGTATTTAATCTGGTAATGTCAGCATATAGTGTGTGCTTTTAGCATAGCTAAGTGTCATTAGATAATAAACAAATTGAATGAATTTTAGTTGATCTAATTAAACCACACTCCATTGTGGCTTAAAAACACATTAGAAATCTGCTTTCTCTCTCTTTCTTTTTAAACATAATTGTTATAAAAATATTAGCAAAGGTCATAGCATGGAGATATGTGTGACACTTGAAATGCTGTTGATCTGTAACTGCAACACTGTGATTTGAAGTGTCCTAAGCATTACTGTGAGGCAAAGAGAGAGCCACATGTGGTCTCTGAAGCAATTCAATTCTGCTGTTGTAGTTCAAAACAATCTTTGCTACTGTGTAAATAAACAAACATGGCTGTGTTTCAAAAATTTTTTGGATACTGAAATATAAATTTCACATATCATGACATATTCCTTTGTTGCATTTTTCAAGTCTCGTAGATATGTAAATACAATTCTTATACAGACCCTGTTTCTAAAAACAGGTAGCAGAATGGATTTGGCCCATGGGCTGTAGTTTGCTAATGCATAATCTATAACTATGGAATATCTATAGAGGGTGGAGGTGCTGCATAATCTTTTTATACAAAGACACAGATCTACTCCTTGAGGAGCACCCTGCCATATGTTCTCTGAGAAAGGGTTAGTCTGTGTGAATACTGTGCACATGTATTTGTTAGTGTGCTTATATAGGTTAATGTTTATGTGCTTAAGTGAGGGTGATAGTATGCATACATACCTGTGTGTATTAATATGTGCATATGTATGAACATGTAATGTGTTTTTTATGTATGTTTGTGTGTCCATGTGTGATTTAGTTAGGCTTTATGGATAAATCTAGTCTTTTTTTCTCCAAAGATTGTATATACAGGTAGTTGCATGTTGATAAATTAGAGATACCAGTTTTAGCTATATCTCAATTTCAGAATTTAGTTCAAAATTATATTTTTCTCTATTATAAAACAGCTGAGACATGTCTCTTTCATTAGCATTACTCTTTAGACCAGCTAAACAGAAACTGAGCTCTCACATAACTATTCAGATAATTGTACCACATTAAGTGCCAAAATTGAAATATCCATGCCATCAAAACATTTCTTCACTTATTTTTTCTAAATCTCGTTTAAAATCTTATATTAAAAGCTGTTACTCTTCCAGGAGTTATGAGATTTAAATTTTCATTAAATTAAAATTCATCAAGTTTCAATTTTGTTCCCCTTTCTAATATATTAATTAACTTTCTTTTTGCAACCTATATGTCTATATGTAGGGCTAGCGATAGGGTGTACAAGTTAGCGCACATTTTCTTTCCAATTCCATATGTGAAATTCATGGGAAACTCACAAAATAGTATGTGCCTCAATCTACTCAGCTGGAAAGTTGGGTTTTAAAAAATGGCGTGCAGAGAGAATATAAAAGTTAAGGTGCCTGGCAATTGAAGTGGACCGTAGGAGATTCCCAACACATTACGTGTCTCAGATGATGAGCACTCCAAGTAATATAACAAGGAGAGAAAGGTTATTATCAAACACTGTCTTAGTCAACAAGAGGGTTTCCTGCTGTCTGTGGACACAGAGGGATGAGAAAACATGAAGTACTGTTTGCTCTAAGACATTTAGAAGTGATTTTATCATAAAATTTACTTCTATCCTGTAAGATGCCAGATACTTCTGAAAGAAAACAAATGTTTGGGCAAAAGAATAGTCACTGGATCCATCATGTACAATTATTTTAAATGACCCACTATTCATTTACTCAACATCTAATTATTCCATGCTTTTGAGCTGACATTTTTTGGGGAAAATCTGACATCTACTTAGGCAAAAATATTTTATTCTATTTCCAAGAAATAGTCTAGCAATCGATTTTTACATTTCCTTAAAATTATACCATTTTATTATGCTGTCCTTCTAATCATACTTAACAAAATAAGAAATTAACTTGGTAAATAACACATGACAACTTTCATTTTCCATAAATGTTTTGCCTTGTCCAAATAGGACATATATACCTACAATTCAATAATTAAATATCAAAGAAGCTTCTGTCTCAAAACACAGGTATGTGGCTGTCCTACCCAAAGACAAAAAAAGACAGAAGAAAACCAGTCATACATAAAACAAGGGTGATTAAATCAATCACTATTTATTTCTCTAAGTAAAGCACTAAATGTACACAGCATATTAAATACCATATGGTAAAGATTGAAAAAAATATCCTGCAGATACAATAGTGAACTGTCTGAGTGCACAATTTATGGCTACTAGAATTATTTCTATGCTAAAATTACCAATAATGTGGGTCTTTAAAATCTGTGACAAATAGACTCTGAATTGCAACTTAGGTAGATGTTTACTTCTAGTCCTATTTAGATATGAAAGCCAATTCTGTTTCAGGTCAAGTTTGCAAAGCTAAATAAAGTTAATATAGGCTCCCCTAGCCCCAGTTGCTCAAATATGTGTGATTTTATGCACCTTGGCAATATATTAAGATTGCACAACTCCAGATTTTTAGAATACTTGAGAAGGAAAGAAGTGGAAGCAGAAGATCCAAGGAAAATCTACCCTAGATAGTTGTTTGCTCCTAGATTGATCAGACCTTTAATGTTTTAAGTAACCACTGGTAACTTGTCCTGCTCACAACCAAATTGGACCTTTGTAATCAACAACCATTTCAGAAACATACTTAACCCAATTCCTCTGTTTCTGAGTTTCTTTCTTTAAATATCTCAGTCTGACTTGGAAGATAATTAGAAATTTCAACAAAAATTGAATTAATTTATAAATATTTAGTTTGCATTCGCATGCTTGATCTTAACTCAACCTAATTATGAGTTATTTTTTCTGTTTACAGATAAGGACGTTTTCTCCTAAAACTGTTAGATTTTATCATCTGCATGACATATATCTTTTCAGCTCTATACTATGAAAACATCCATATGGATATATATCGTTGCTTTTCAGGTGTCAAAATTTGTTGATAAATATATAGTTTGTAAGAAGCATATAAGTAGCAAGTAACCAACTGTGACTGTTTAATATGAAATTCAAATAAAAATGTATCTGTATTCTAAAAAACCAAGATAATGGCCCAGGGTTCAAATCAGAAATGAACTGGTTCTGTTGGTGAAGTCATTTACTCTAGCCATATTAATAATAAAAAAGCAAAAACTTATTGAAAATTGTAAACTACATTTAATTTCCCACTTAATCAGTCAACATCCTTTCTACTGAAATTGTCTCTATTCCCAACACATTACTTTTTTCAGTTAACATTATGCTCAGGAAGGATGGATTTTCATCACATAGGATAGTTTAATTTGGTTAATTGTGTTTCTCTCTCAATATACCATCTGTTTGAATCAGGCTTAAGTTGAAGATATCTGAAGCTAGTCTGGCTATTTTAAGAGGAAAGGATTTAATACAGGAATTAAGTTTATGCAAACTTATTGAAAAATTAGGAAGACAGGTTACAATACCTCAGAAGTAACACATACGGAGAATTTATGCCTTCATTATAATCAATAATCGGAGTCACTGTCACTACAATTACAGGTTCTAGGAATATATTAGTTTAGCTATGCAATCCATAGACTAGAAAACTGGGTACTGTTGACTCCAGAGACACATTACATCTGTTATATTGGCACAGGCAAAAATGGATGCCCCGATCCTTGTCAATATTCAGAAATTAATTACAGAGTGCTGGAATCTGTGCAAATGCTGTTACAGAAATATCCAAAACCTCTGTAACTATGTTAATCACCAGAAATGGTAGATTTGTAGCCTCCACATTACTCCTCCTTCCAAATATCACATTACTATATCTAACTCTCCAACCTGAATATTCTGAGTCCTGTGTGCTAAGGAAACTTAGAAATGTAGATTTTTAGCTTCTCAATTGCAGAAATGTGGGAAAGCACATAAGAAGGAAGGTGGAGGAGATGTTGAATACAAATCTTCAATAACTCCCACTACACTTTTCTTTGCCTATTCACTGACCATTTATGCTTCTCTTCTCATGCAAAAATTTCCACACAATAATAGTAGCAATGAGCTATTTCCAACTAATCCAATGGAACCCTTCTCTCAAACAAATAAAAACATAGACCTATTGTCCCCCACACTTCTATTAGTCACAGAATCCTTCTCTGGATGATATTCCCTCCTGTTCAAATCCACTGACCTCATCTACATATCTTATAAACTTATCAAAAACAATACATAATATATAATGGAGGAAATTAAGTGGAAAATAGAATATATATATATTCTATATATATATGTATATATATATGTATTAAATATATATATATATGTATATGTATTATATATATATTTATATATATATATGTATTATATATATATATATATATGTATTAAATATAGTTTTTGTTGGTCCAAATTGTCACAAGACCATTGTTGGGGTTTATAGCAACTTTCTACTCTGTATTCCATGCTGCCATTGACCTCAACTGTTTAGCATTAAATGGTAGATGAACTGAAACTAAATTTCATTCATTATGGGTATGAGCTACTGGTGGTCCTTCCTGTTTTAGATTGCTGGAATTGTACATGAACCTCTGGACTTAGTCAATTTAGGCTACATCCTAAAGGGTCCCCTCCATTCCATCGTTAGCCATACTAAGTCACAAACTTTAATAGCAACTCTGTGTTCCCTTAAAATTAGCATCAATCATTTGAGCTCAGTGGTGAACTCCTGTACTTCCAGAGGCTTGGGAGGCTGAGGCAGGAGGGTTGCAAGTTCAAAGCCAGCATCAGCAAATTAGCAAGTCCCTAAGAAACTTAGTGAGACCCTGCCTCTAAATAAAAAACAAAAAAGGGCTGTGGATGTGCCTCTGTGGTTAAGTGCCCCTCAGTTCAATCCTTGGTAACAAAAAATAAAATAGTATCAATCTTTTCATCCAACAGAGGAACTACTTTTAAATTTATTTTTTATTAACAGATAATATTTTCATGTCTTTCTGGGTAGTATAATAATTAAATATGCAATGCATATATGAATATCCAGAATTTATAAGGACTCAAAAACATAACACAAAGCTAAACAATATTATTTAAAAATGAACAAAGTATCTGAATAGATATTTCTTCAAACAAGACATAAAAATGGCCAATATGGAGAGATTCCTTCCTGATGTTACTAATTATTAGGAAACTGCAAGTCAAATTACAATGGGTATCACTTTACCCCAGGAATGGTGATTATAATAAAATGAAAATAGCAAATTCTGGTACAAATGTGGAGAAAGAACTTTTAGAAAGAAAATGTTTAGTCATTAGGGAAAACAGTATGGAGATTCCTCCAAACATACATACACACACACACACACACACACACACACCTCAACACATTTTTTCCCCTCCTATTACTTTTAAGGTCACAAGAGCCCCAAATGACATATGGCCATTTCACCTTTCAACTTTAGGTATTGTGTGTCATCTGGGAGGTCTTGCCTTCTTGTATTTGACAGATTTCAAACCAGGAAAGGTCAATGTTGTGGGAAGAAAAAAGGAAATTTTTTCAAGGATTTACTCAAAAATTCCAGATTCTATATTTTCATTATGGGAGAAAGTGCACCAGAATGAATGCCCTATGCCATTCATCTGAACTGTGAGGTTGGTATTTCAACACTGGGACCTCTGCTCATGCTGCCACAGGAAGGTACGGTGTCTCTATGGCCATGCTGGTCCTCAGAAACAGTGGAAGCAATGGAAGCAAAGACTCATCTTGTTTCTGCTTCCAAACTTCACCTAAGTGCCTTTGATAGAACATATGTCATGTCCAGACCCTAGCTTGGGGGGAGTCTGGAAGTAAAACACATTAAAAGGAAGGTGGGTTGGCCATCAAGTGCCACTACTTCCTTTCTACCATGAGATCCAATGTCCATGGCAGCATTCATTTTAATTGATGTCATGGGCCATTCGCTTTTTTTTTTTACCCTCTGTTCCCTTTTTTATTTGTGGTAAGAACACTTTAGATCTACCCACTTAGCAATGCTTGAGTTTATGATGCAGTGTTATTAACTACAAGCACTACACTGTGCAATGTCCAGGGTTCATTTATCTAATACCTTCCTATTTCTACCCCTTAAACCCTGACGACCATCATTATATATTTTTTTTCTTTGAGTTAAACTATTTTAGCTTTTTCATTTAAGTGGATCATACATTCTTTTTTAAACATTTTTTTTATTTCTAATTAGTTATACATGGCAGTAGAATACATTTTGACACATCAGACATAAATGGAGTATGACTTCTCATTCTTCTGGTTGTACATAATATAAGAGCTACACCAGTCATGAAATCATAAATGCACATAGAGTAATAATGTTTGATTCATTCTACTATCATACCTACCCCCATATTACCTTCCTTCACTCCCTTCACTTCCCAATGTCTAATCCAAAGTACCTCTATTCTTCCCTAGCTCTCTCCCCCTATTGTGAATTAGTATCCACATATCAGAGAAAACATTTCGTCGTTGTTTTTTTGGGATTGGCTTTTTTTTTTTTAAACCATGATATTCTCCAGTTCCATCCATAATTTTATTCTTTTTTTAAAGTCTAAGTAATATTTCATTGTGTATATATACCACATTTTCTTTATCCATTCAGCTGTTGAAGGCCATGGAGGCTGGTTCCATAGCTTAGCTATTGTGAACTGAGCTGCTATAAACATTGATGTGGGTGTGTCACTGTGGTATGCTGATTTTAAGTCCTTTGGGTATAAACCCAGGAGTGGGATAACTGACTCAAATGGTGGTTCCATTCCAAGTTTTCTAAGGAATCTTCACATTGCTCTCCATAGTGGTTTCACCAATTTGCAGTCCCACCAGTAATGTATGAGTGTACTTTTTCCCCACATACTTGCCAACATTTATTGTTGCTTGAATTCTTGATTGCCATTCTGACTGGAGTGAGATGGGTTTGCATTTCTCTAATTGCTAGAGATGTTGGAACATTTTTTCATATATTTGTTGATTGATTGTATTTTTTCTTCTGTGTAGTGTCTTTTCAGTTCCTTAGCCCATTATCATTCTTTTTGCCTTCTGTGTCTGTCTTATTTCACTTAGCCTAATGTCCTTCAGGTTCATCCTGATTGTTACAAGTGGGAGAATTTTTGTCCTTTTTAAGGTTAAACAGTATGCCATCTTATCTGTATAGCATAATTTCTTTATTAATTCATCCATTCTTGGGCATTTAGTTTGCTACCATGTCTTGGCTGTTGTGAATAATGCTGCAATGAAATGGGAGTGAAACTATCTTACCGATATTTTGCAAATTTCTGGATATACACCCAGGAGTTAATTGCTGAACAATAGGATAGTTCTATTTTTAGTTTTTTGAGTAATTTCCATATTGTTTTCCATAAAGGCTGTACCAATTTACATTCTTACCAACAGTGTGCAAGGGATCTGTTCTATACATTCTTGCCAACACTTGTTATCATTTAAAAATTTTAACAGTATCCATCCTAACAAGTGCGAAGTGACATCATCATGGTTTTGATTTGTTATTGGCCCTTTTTATGTCCTTTTTGAAAATACTTCTATTCAATTCCATCTTAATCTGTTTCCTGTTACTATAAGAGCATGCCTGAGGCTGGGAAATTTATAAAGGAAAGAATTCCATTTGGACTCACAGTGCTGGAGACTGGGAAATCCAAGATCAGGTAGCCATAAATGTCAGGGTCTTGTATTGAATTATAACATAGTAGAAAATCAGAAAGATTTTTTTTTCATTTTTTTTCTTGTATAACTTTTCAATCCACTATAAATATTTTCCCATGTGATTAATGTGAGATTTACATAAAATGTCTTATAATCTATTTCAGTTAACTTCAGTTGCATATAAAAAGCATATTTTTACTCCTTCCACTCATTTTATGTTATTGATGTGTCAGAACTTATTTTTATATCATGTATCCATTAACAAATTTATTTTTGGTTATAGTTGTGCTTAATATTTTTGTCTTTAAACTTTTATTCTAGGGAAAAATGACTTTCATGCCATCATTATAGTATCACATTATTTTGCACTTTTCTATATATTTGTCACTACCATTAATACTCTATTTTCATGTGCTTTCATGTTGGTATTTAGTGTCTTTTTCATATAATTTGAGTAACTCCTTTTAATACTTTTCTAAGGCATCTAGTGGTGATGAATTTCCTGAGTATTTGTCTGGGAAAGTCTTTATTCCGACTTCATTGTTGTATTGGAGCTTTATAGTTATGCATAGTAATTTGACTCATCCCAACAAACTCATACAAGCATGGAATTTTATTTCAGTCCATGATCCCTCCTCTCCCTCCTTGTTTCTCTTGTCTTCCTCCCCTCCCCCATTCTCCTTCCTCTATTCTACTAGACTTTCTTTTGCTCATTACGATCGGTTTTTTCATATATAAAGGTGAAATTTCCTATGGTATATGTATATATGCATTTAATATGATTTTCATAAGAATCCATTCTGCATTGCCTCCCCTTTCCCATCCCTCCCTCTGCCTCTTGATCTCCTTTTTCTACATTATCGATCTTTCCCTTATCTTTATAATATCCTATCTTTTCTTCCTCCTTTCCTAGTTTCTTCATATGAAAAAAAACATTCAACCTTTGAGTTTCTGAGTTTGGCTTATATAACTTAGTTTGATATTATCCATTTCCATCCAATTTACTGGCAAATGCCATAATTTCATTTTTCTTTATGGATCAGCAGAACTCTATTGTGCATATATACCACAGATTTTTCCTCCATTCATCTATTGATGGGCACCTGGGTTGATTCCATAATTTAGCTGTTGTGAATTGTGCTGTGCTATAAACATTGGGGTGACTACATTGCTTTAGCATTCCAATTTTAGAGCTTTGGAGAAAATACCAAGAAGTTTGAGAGCTGGGTTATGTGGTGGTCCCGTTCCTAGTTTTTTGAGGAATCTCTATACTACTTTTTAGAGTGGTTGTACTAGTCTCAGTTCTATCAACAATGTATAAATGTACCCTTTCCCCCACAACCTCGACAACACTTATTGTTGTTCTTATTCTTGATCATTGTCATCTGACTGGAGTGAGATGAAATCTTAGTGTAGTTTTGATATGCATTCCCCTGGTTCCTAGAGATGTTGAACATTTTAAAAATATATTTGTTGGCCACTTGTGTTTATATTTTTGAGAAGTTTCTATTTAGTTTGTTGCCCGTCTATTACTTGTTTCTTTTTATATTAAGTTTTTTGAATTCTTTATATACTTATTAATCCCCTATCACAGGGGTAGTTGACCAAAATTTTCTCCCATTCTGGAGGCTCTCTTTTCGTGCTCTTAATTGTTTCCTTTGATGTGAAGAAGCTTTTTAGTTTGAAGGCATACAACTAATTGATTTGTGGTTTTATTTCTTGCCAACACCAATATGATAGAGTATTGACCCTATCTTTACATCTACCCAGTTGCAAGGTTTCTGGTCTAATTCCTAAATCTTTGATCCATTTCAACTTGACTTTCGTGTATGATAAGAGATAGGAATCTAGTTTCATTTTTCTACACATAGATATTCAGTTTTCCTAGCACCATTTGTTTAAAAGTCTGTCTTTTCTCCAAAATAAATTTTTGGCACTCTTGCCAAGTATCAGATGGCTGTGGTTTGGTCTCTATGTATTCTATTATGTTCCATTGGTCTTTCTGTCTACTTTGATGTCAACATCATGCTGCTTTTTGTTACTACAGCCCTGTAGTATGATTTTGGATCAGGTATTACGATGTCTCCTGCTTTGCTTTTCTTAGTTTTACTTTAGCTATTCTGGGTCTCTAGTTTTCCAAATGAATTTTAAAATTGTTTTTTTTTCTAGTTCTGTGAATAATGTTATTGGTATTTTGATGGGGGTTGCATTGAAGTTGTATATTGCTTTTGATAGGATAGCCATTTTGACAATATTAATTGTGCTTATCAAAGAGCATGCGATGTCTTTCCATCTTCTAAGTTCTTTTTCAATATCTTTCTCCAGTGTTCTGTAATTTTCATTATAGATCTCTTTTACCTCCTTGGTAATTTGAAACTAAGCTTTGTGAGGTTTAGAGTTTTCTCTTAGAGCTCGGGATATTTCATTCCAGGACCTCCTTGATTTTAGGATATGAATTGAGAAATCAGAAGTGAGTCTTATTGGTTTGTCTCTAACTGCGACCTAATGTTACTCTCCTGTAGCTTTTAATAGTCTTTCTAAAATGTGTTAGGCATTTTGATTATGACATGTCTTGTAGAGATTCTCTTTTGAATGGATATACTTGGGATTCTGTAAGCCTCCTGTATGTGAATATCTGTCTCATATCTGATATGGGAAGATTTTCTATAACTATCTCATTGAAAATATTCTTAATGCCTTTAGCTTATATCTCCATGTTCTCATCTATCCCAATGATTCTCAGGTTTGATCTTTTAATGTTTAATGAAGTAAAAAAATTTTTAAAAGGAACAATAAATTAACTAAAAGTAATGAAAAAAAGAAAGGAGGAGGAAATAAGAGATTTGGGGTGTTAGTGGGAGAAGAAGGTAAAAGAGGGGAGATAGGGTCTAGGTATGAAAAAACCAACAAGTGTAAGATCAAAACAACTTGAACCCTAATATACTGCACCTAAGTTTGAGGGAGGTTCTAAGCTAGATAATGAACATGTGCAGAAGAGAGCTATTAATGAGTAATCTACCTGTACAGTAAGAGATACACCACACACAAACACATTCATGTATACACAGAATTATGTACACCAAAAAAGTGAAGAATAATACAATGCAATAAAATCATGTTTGAAAAAATTTTATTTTAAAAAGAGTAAAAAAATGAGAATTTAGAGATAAAAAGAAAAGTATCTTAAGGAGAACAAAAAGGGTTTGTTTCCACTGTGGTGGTCAAATGTGCTCGTAGAGAGGGAGCAAAAAGTCTTTATATTTATTTTTGGCTCTGTAGTTTGGACCACTGTCTTTGTGTTCCTCACCTAGCTGCGAGCCAGTTGTAGTAGCTCTCAGTTTCCAGTCTCCCTGTATCTGGTGAGAAAGTCTGGGGAGTGCTGATGAACTGTATGATCCAGGCATCAACTCTGGAGTGCAGATGTGCTTGCATGACTTCAATGAGATCTTAGCAATACCTCTTAGTTGGTGCCAACTATTATGGGAATTTTTTCTCCCTTGGGATCCAGAGGCTAACTGGTGTAGGTTAAATGTTTTATGTGCCTATTTCAGTTCCTCTGGTTAGGAGCCTTCTTGAGATTTTTTTCATCAGCTGTTAAGTTCTTTAATACCCCCTCCACCATCACTGTTTACAGATGTGCAAGCTGTGGGGACAACTTATAGCATGAAGCAGCTCAGATCATTTTCCTCACCTGCTGCGTGTGTTCTATGCTGTGCCTGTGAAAGGCTCCCCACATCCACAGAATGCTTTCACCTCAGTGGACTTCTTTGGATTTGTTTTCACTGAGACACTTATCCTCTCAACTCTGTGTCTATTGAATTTACCATTCTAATGTAAATCCCAGGTTTCCCTAGGTGATTTTTCTTTACTTTTTAATTTTCTTTTTTTTAAATTTTAAATTTATATATTTATTCTAATTTGCTATACATGACAGCAGAATGAATTTCAATTCATAGTGCACATATAGAGCACAATTTTTCATTTTTCTGGTTGTATACAAAGTAGAGTCACACCATTTATGTCTTCATACATTTACTTATGGTAATGATGTCCATCTGATTCTATACTTAGAGAATAAAAAAAAATTCCACCAGAAAAATTATAGAACTAACAAATAAATTCAGCAAAGTAGCAGGATATAAAATTAACATCCGTAAATAAGAGGCATTTCTGTACATCATTGACAAATCCTCTGAAAGAGAAATGAGGAAAACTACCTTATTTACAATAGCCTCAAAAAAAAAAATACTTGGGAATTGACTTAATGAAAGAGGTGAAAGACCTCTACAATGAAAACTACAGAAAACTAAAGAAAGAAATTATAGAAGTCCTTAGAAGATGAAAATATCTCCCTGGTTCTTGGATAGGCAGAATTAATATTGTCAAAATGACTATACTACCAAAAACACTATACAGATTTAATGCAATTCCAATCAAAATACCAATAACATCCCCCATAGAAATAGAAAAGGCAAACATGAAATTCATCTGGAAGAATAAGAGACCTAGAATAGCCAAAGCAATCCTTAGCAAGAAGAGTGAAGTAGGTGGCATCACTGTACCAGACCTTAAACTATACTACAGAGCAATAGTAACAAAAACAGCATGGTATTGGCACTAAAATAGACTTGTAGACCTATGGTACAGAATAGAGGACACAGAGACAAATCCACATAATACAATTATCTCATACTAGACAAAGGTGCCAAAAACATATATTGGAGAAAAAAATAGACTCAGCAACAAATGGTGCTGGGAGAATGGGAAATCCATATCCAGAAAAATGAAATTAAGCCTAAACTTTTTTTTAATACCTTTATTTATTTATTTTTATGTGGTGCTGGGGATTGAACCTAGTGCCTTGCACGTGCTAGGCAAGCACTCTCCTACTGAGCCACAACCTCAGTTCTTGCCTCAATTTTTAAATTTCTTTATCAGCCCACCACGTTTCTTTGTCTCAGCACCACCTATAAATAAATGAATAAAATAAAGGCCCACCAATGTCTAAAAACATATTTTTAAAAAACGTATTTGAGTCAGGTGCTGTGGCGCACACCTGTAATCCCAGAAGCTCAGGAGGCTGAGGCAGGACGATCACAAGTCAAAGCTAGTCTCAGCAACTTAGTGAGGCACTTAGAAACTCAGTGAGACCATGGCTCAAAATTAAAAAATAAAAAATAAAAATGGATGGGGATGTGGCTCAGTGATTAAATTCCCCTGGGTTCAATTCCTGATTTAAAAAAAAAGGGGGTGGGGGAATTTATTTTTAAATTTGGACCTATTTCTTTATCTTTCAGTTGGTGTAGGGGGTTAATTTTTTTTTTTAAGTCATGGTGGGGATTGAATCCAGGACCTTGTACATTCAAGGCATGCACTCTACCAACCGAGCTATATCCCCAGCCCATGGGACTAACTTAATTTAAGATTTTAAGGAAAAAAATGTGGTGGTTCATATATTCAAAAAATGGCCCATATGAATATAAATGTTTTTGTATGTATGCAGATACATAGGCATTTAACCACATGTAGATAGGTAGTTTACTTAAGGGAAATGCTTTAGAATGTACTATTTAATTAATTAGTGCCCTCAAATACAGTTATTAAAAGGAAGAATCTCCAGTATCTTCCCTTCTTCCAAAAATTAAATGAATTTTTATATCACTAATAAACTGAATTTTTAATTGCTCAATCATATTTATTGATTTAATTTATCCAGATTATAGGAGACATTTTAGCTTCTGAAAGAAGGCCCATTGAGCCTATTCCTAAATATTGTTTGTGTTTGGGGAAAAGCAAAGTCAGAAATATAATAAAATTGTAGCTGTAAATTTTAAATCTTTAAAAAGATTAAATTATAAACAATAAGTATTTGAGTCCAGGATCATTAGAAATTCTAAAATAAAATCAGTATTGCATTAGCCTAATCATGCAAAAATAAATTAACAATATAAAACTACCAACCTATAAATTTAAGTTAGCTGTTGTCAATTACTAATAAAGGTAATAGGATATAATTGGACTATTTTATGGTGTGAAGAGGGTATGTGTTCTTTTTTTAGGCCCTCATACCTGTAAATCATAGCAGGTAACACATTTTAGAACTGAGATGACAGGGCTGATGTGCTCTTTCACACATATTTGGTGTAAATCTTCATCCTATATTCTATAGAGTGCTATAATATTTTTCAATTAATATTACTTATCCTTAAAAATGTAATCTTATTTTATTTCCTCACCCTCAAGATTGCTTGAAAATATTGAGTCACATATGATAGTTACTTATTGAAAATTTTTTTTCTATCCCTGAGTTGTAAAACTAGTTTCAGATAGATGCATGTAAACTAGCAGGTTGAAAAGAGACAGGTCTTTGTGAGAATGTCTCAAAACTCCATGCTTTCCTTTAGGTTCCTAGACTCTGATTCTCACTTGGGACCACATGAATTTCTGCAGCTCTTTCTATTAGCCTATTCTGATACTTGAGCAATGTGATAAAACTAGTTCAAACTCATAAGAAAATAAAGAAAACAAAATTCATATTCACCTCCTACTAAGATTTAGTTATTTTGTTTTAAATATTTTATATTCTACAGTGGAAGGATATTTACCTATGTGCTGAGTATTAGTCATCTGCATTGGCACTCAACAATTTTTTGGTAAAAATGCACTCCTGGGCCTTACCTGGCTGTCTACAGGCACTGGAATTTGGGGAAGTGAAACTTAATGATTCTTTCATATTCCTCAGTTTGACCATTATTGGCAGAAAAATGAGAGGTGATTAATCTTTGCATAATCTAGTGTTTTTTTGTGAATGGAATAATTTTTACTAAGTTATAGCTCATCAATTATCTTGGATCTGGGCTTTTGGCGAAATAATATTCATCAGTGGCATTAGTGTCTTTGGTTTCCCTAGTCCAGTGGTTATTGAGCAGTCCAAGGATCACAAAATGAAGCTTCTGATACCTGATAGTTGGGCTGCACTATTGAATTAAGATTAGAGTTGGGTTTGCCATTTACTGAAAAAAGAGAAACATCACATTGACTAATTGTGTTTGCAAAGATAATAGAGCTCAAAATACAGAATGAGCCAATTGTGGTGGCATATCCCAGTAGCTCAGGAGGCTGAGGCAGGATGATTGTGAATTCAAAGCCAGCCTCAGCAACTTAAAGGCCCTAAGCAACTTAGGGAGACTCTGTCTCAAAATAAAAAATGAAAAAGGGTCAGGATATGACTCAGTGGTTGAATGCCCCTAGGTTCAATTCCCAGTACAAAATAATAATAATAATAATAATAATAATAATAATAATACAGAATAAATGAGAAGTAATACTGAATATATTGAATGGAAGAATTAAGATCCAAAATCAGTTTTGGTAGATCATCATGACATAAAAATGATTTATAATAAGACCTAATTTTAAAAAATGTCTAAGTCATATTAAAAAATCATTGGAAAATAGTTTATATTTGGTTAGATGGAAAATAAAATTAACTGTACTCCAGTGGGGGGAAAAATTAATGCTCTTCCCCCTCCCAAAATTTACTTTCTTTCTCAGGTGTAAGATCAAAATTCAATTATTGATGACATTTTGGTTCTCATTAGATAATAGAGTGCCAAACGTCTACCAATTTTTACAAGGTGTGAAGAGACTTTAATATTTTTTATTAGTTAGTTCATGGCAATAAAACACACTCAATATATTGATGTCTAGGGAAGGCCTTTGCAGTATCAATGGACCTCTGCTTGAAAGCAAAACTAAATTGCCAAGCATGGGTGTCAGTTGGAGACATTTATGCTCTGAATATAGAATTGCCGTGCATTTTATTTTAATGCTGTGGTAATTAATGCTAAATTATGATGATAAAAGTACATAGAGCAATGCATAGCAAATGAGCTAATACAATAAATAGTAAATGAAGCAGTCCTTACAGAATTTATCAGATTGATAAAGTTACAGTTTTCTTTGATTACTTTGAAGTTTTCTTTTAATCTAGATTATTTTTTTTAGAGTTTGAGGTGGGTTTGCAGTATAATTTTTAAATCTTTGGAAGGACTTACATTTTGTAATATATTTCACATTTTAGGTTAACCAAAATCCATCTTACTTAATTTACTTTAGAGAATTACCAATTCTTAACCCTTACTGAATACACCTTCTTACATCATTCTTTCAGAGTATACAAAATAAATAGAAGCTTTTGATCTGATAACAGGAGTAAAGAGAGCATTATAGCACATTCATTTTCATAGCTGGTTCTATATTTTGCCTCCTTGATTCTAATATTATGTTAGTCTTCAGTTGTTCTTCTATATAAGTTTAAATTATTAAACCTATTATACTCATTATTTTCTGTTTGCTTTATTAGTCTAAATAAATATTGCTGTGCAATTTCATCAAATGTTTAAATTTGAAAGGCATTATCTTCAAAGATCCCATTTCTTAAAATTTAAATTTTAGAAATTCTAGCTTATTTTCCTTTATTTATTTCATATAAAATTTGTTAATTTAGTAGTTAGCTTGTATATGCCAAGTCAGTGCTAAGAACTAGAGATACAAAGTCTGGGCTCATAGATTCTCAAACAATGTTTGACTCTTCTCTTCACTCAGATACGACTAAAGATAAACGTTGTTCCCTTGCAGGGAGAATAAAAATTATAACATTTAATCTAAAACACACCATAATGGAAATCTCTTTGCTATGGTCCCTTCCTGCCCCTGTGGAATTTTTGTCCATTTGATTTATATGAATTTGGAGATGGTTATGACACATTTCCTTCCTGTTAGCAATATATGTGATTGGACCTCTGAAAAATCCTTTCATCAAACACCTGCTGCATACTCTGACAACACCTCAGCAACACCCCCCATCTTAAGCACAACCCTCCTACAGAGGGCTCTACCACTTTGAGTTACAGCTACCTGTTTCTCTCTATCATGCCAGCAAGGACAGGACCAGAACCAAGATGAGAAACTAAATGAGTGTGAGGGTGGGAGGACCTATGAGCAGGAAGTGAAAGGATGAGAAAGGATATTACTTCACCTCATAAAGGATTAGAATTCAAAAAGTTGTCAGGTAGATGCTGGACATCATGTCTTTCAGTGTTCTGAGATCTGCTGGGATAACAAATGGAAATCAAATTGCCAAACCAAGAAAGTGATCATGAACTAAAATCTAATGTGCATCCTTAAAAGAACTGGAGGGTGGAGAAACCAGGAAAGCAAATGTGAGAACTACTGGGACAGAAAAGTGAGAAGCAGAATTGTACTTCTGGTGCCTTTCTGCACATCCTTCCCCTCCCCCGCCGTGGCCTTGCTAGAGTGGTCTAGGCTTACTCTAACTCTGGCATTTTAAGGGTCATGGCCAGTTCATTTAGTGTAGTGTGATCCCTCACTCATGCCACCTTAAAAGTTTTAAGTTCTAATTTTAGTTATTTATTAATAAAGTTTGTTCCCATTCTCTTTCTAATCTGTCTCTTGTCAGTAAGGCATACGAGTATGCTATTAGCAAGAAATGTCCTAGTCAATAAAGGCATGCATTGATTCAGAATGCTTCAATATGGTGATTTCAATGCTCTTTCCATATTACAGAGAATTTTTTTATAGCTATGTGAGTGGGAAGTACAAAATTGCAAAAAGCCTCAAATTGGAAAGACATTTCCACTTTTATTATCAGCATTTTCATTAAAAAAAAACATTAAATGCCTGCTCCTTTTTGAATAATTCATATTCGTTTTGTATTATTAAACTTTTGCTACTCAGATTGATCTTCATTCACAAAAGCCAATTTATATAATGGCTTGGTTGGTGATATATAGTAATTTCAAAGCCACTTTTCATAAGACTTTGAAAAGAGTTAACCAACTTCCCTTTCAAAATATAGTTCTCCATGTATAGACTATATTGACATTAAATGAATATGATAGGGCAGTTTTTCATGTAACGTAGTACTAGACAAAACAATATTTTATGTAATTAGTGTTATATATTAATAACTGCTCCTCATGATGTATCTTTTCATTATTAGTGTCATTGCAAGAGCAGTTTAGACAAGGCTAAAAATCCATGAGGTGACATCAGTTAATACAGTGAAGACAGCTGAAAATGTAGAGCATTCATACAGGAGACAATGTATTGTAATGGAGATTTCTGTTTCATCTCTCTGCAGAGAGCAGCCACTGTCTTTTGTGTTTAGAGAGACATATGGATATATGAAAAATCATAGAAAGGATAGAGGACATGGTAATCTAATGAGAGTTCTGACCGAATGTTCTAACCTACAAAATTATCAGTCCATAACTACATGTTCAGAACTTATGAGCAACATTATCTTTCATTATATCAGTAAGTACATTAAAGAAAGTAGCTGGAAGAATAAAATTAAGAAAAGAAAAAAAAAGATTTTTATTTAAAAAGCTTCTTTTCAAGAATGGTAGGAGTTTTTCCCCAACTCACCTTAATTTTAAAGTGGCTATAAGAACCCAGAGAGTGGTACTAAAAGTAACTAAAAGTCTCTTAAGAGGTACTCACTTTTCAAAGCTATTGCTGAGATTCATGTTAATTTAAATGTGTGCAAAAAATGTGTGGGGAGTTATTTTAGTAATCTTGACTAATTCTAATTTGAATTCTTTAGATTTTATTTGTACTTTCCCAAAGTTCGCATCAAAGAAATATTCAAAATTAAATTAAGAATCATTAAAATAAATACATATTTCACTGACTTATTTTTTACATCTATTAAGAAAAGCACAAAATTCTAGTATATATTGCAATGGTAAATATACTCTTTTAGCTTTTCCATAGCAGAGCCCAGGTAAATTAGAATCTTCTTATTCCTTAGGGACTTAGAGGAATGTCATACTATTGGTTGCTAGGTTCTATAATAAAAGAACATTAGTAACTCAGGGTTGTTTGCATTCTTTGGCATACTTACGAATATGTGTTTATGCTGCGTGATGCTCACAACTTTACTAGTGAATGATGTAACTTGAATCAACTGAACAGTAGAAAATATTACTGAAAATACATGAATGTAAAAATAATGGGTAGAAATGTAATTTGGAGTCAGTATCATTTTATAGATATTCTTTAACCTTTCAGGTTATCTGTCAACTCCCACCACAGAAAAACTTTGGTTTGTCTAATGCTATAGGGTAACCATACATATAACTGACAGTAACAATGGAGAATTTTCTTTGTATTTGAATATCAGGTTTAGGAGGCTATAATACTGTTCAAGGAATATCAGGTTTAGGAGGCTATAATACTGTTCAAGCTTCCAGGTAAGGATTCAACTAAAGACTTTTCACATCTCTCTTTTGAACATTTACTTTTAAGATTTTTCTACTCTTTTACTTATACGTTGTGTGATCCATGCAAAGGGTGACACACTGAAATCTCAGAAAGTTTCCTTTCCTAATGGAACCTCCCTTCTCTTGGTCCAGGACAGTACAAACAAAGGTAAATATAAAAACCAGAGAGTTTAAAAAAGCTGTAGTACTAAAAAGAAAATACGATAAGTTTGTGTGGTAGAAAATGCTTAGTTAAAAGTGGTCCACTGGAGCTTCTTTAGATTGCCAACAATATGATTCTATACCTAGAAGACCCAAAGCATTCCTTCAGAAAAATTCTAGGAATAATAAATGAATTCAGCAAAGTAGCAGGATATATAAAATCAACACCCATAAATCAAAGGCATTTCTGTAAATCATTGACAATTCCTCTGAAAGAGAAATGAGGAAAACTACCCCATTGACAATAGTTTCAAAAAATAAATAAATAAAATACTTGGAAATAAGCTTAACGAAAGAGGTGAAAGACCTCTACAATGAAAACTACAGAAAACTAAAGAAAGAAATTAAGGAAGTCCTTAAAAGATGAAAAGATCTCCCTGGTTCTTGGATAGGCAGAATTAATATTGTCAAAATGACCATACTACCAAAAACACTATACAGATTTAATGCAGTTCCAATCAAAATACCAATAACATCCCCCATAGAAATAGAAAAGGCAAACATGAAATTCATCTGGAAGAATAAGAGACCTAGAATAGCCAAAGCAATCCTTAGCAAAAAGAGTGAAGCAGGTTGGCATCACTGTACCAGATCTTAAACTATACTACAGAGCAATAGTAACAAAAACAGCATGGTATTGGCACCAAAATAGACTTGTAGAACTTGTATAGAATAGAGGACACAGAGACAAACCCATATAAATAGAATTATCTCATACTAGACAAAGGTGCCAAAAACATATATTGGAGAAAAAATAGACTCTGCAACAAATGGTGCTTAGAGAACTGGAAGTCCATATGCAACAAAATGAAATTAGGCCCCTATCTCTCACCATGCACCAAACTCAAGGTAAGGGAAGGTCCTTCTTAAGATTGATATCTAAGCTGAGAACTGAATGATGAGAAAAAGCCAACCTTGAGAAAGTCTAGGCCAGGGATGCTTGGGGTTATTTGACTGCAGACACAAAGTTGTAAGATGGCGTGTCTTACGGAGGCAGACCCATGCCAGGACCAAAGTGGATAAAGGAGGCTGGTGTGCAGAGTGTAAAGCAAGGAGAGTTATATGGAGAGGAGTAAGAAGCAGGCTGGTAATAGATCATCTGCAGCCTTGTAAGCCATGTGGAAGTTTGGATTCTGTATTAAGACAATGGAAAGTTAATATATGGTTATAAGCAGGGGACGGAGAGTGATTTGAATTATAACTGTTTCTATTTACTTAATAAAATGTGGATATGGGTTAGCAGCTTAGAGTTGTGGATAAAAGTCAATGGTTTTAGAGAGAGGAAAGGGTACAAACGCCTTCCTTGCAATGTGGAAAGTGATCATACTCAGGCAAACAGGTCTTCTTGATATATTATGTACAGGATCAAATTTTATGTACAGGATCATTACATGTTGACTGTGAATCAGATTGCAAAGAATTGTCTTTATTCCTTTGCTGACTCTTATTTTCTTTATTAATCACTTGTATTACTTAATATTAAAACTTTTAAATGCAATCAGTTATTTTCTTCTGCTTTTAAAAGTTCCTTGAGGATGTGGATAACATCTTGTAATTCATCTTATGCTCTGTTGTCCCTAAAATATTGCTAGAATAGTAGACACTCAATAACTATTTTTAAGAACAATTTATAGTCCAATTGACTTAGACTTTATATAACATGTTAGAACTATAAATTTCTTTTAGTGACACCTGCAATTTTTTTTAAAGAAATTGATAAACATGTATATATTCACAGATTGAGATGATGGTCTTTAAGAATTGTCATTCCATTTTCAAATGCATCTATAGCAAATTGATTTCAGGTGTGTTTCTCTTTGCCAAACTCCAGATTAATAACACAGTTTGTATTCAAACCAAAAGTTTTAAAACTCCACCTATAATTCCCAGATAGACACTGACTTTACCTCTTTCAGATGTTGACTCTAACCAATTACTGGACAGAAGATATGTTATTAGCATTAGTTCAAAAGCCATGTGTAGCACTTGCAGATTCTTTAATTACTGTTTTAACTTCAGCACATTCCCCCCACCCCCACCACCAACATTTCATTCAGAGACCAAGGAAAAGGGAAGGGCAGGATGTTTTTGTGTTGGAGAGCAATCCCGGTTTCCATCAATTGTTGGCCATTATTGGCACAATGTTGCTCTTTCAAAGAGTGAAGCAAACCATTTTCCTGGACAGTATTTTAGTGAAACTTGATATGATGTCAGAACATCATTGAAAATTTATAGCAAAAGGGCTGCTGTTAAGTCACCCAGTGTGCATCAGTCCTCACTGAATGTTCAAGAATTGTGGAATGTGTGGCGGATAACCTATTAGTCTGAAAAACTATAAATTGAAAAATTCTAAGTGATCTTTTTTTCCTTTCATGTATATCAAAGTTTTTGCTATTTTGCAGCTGATATTTTATTAAAATATTTTCTACTATGTAGGCTATTGTTCTCTATTAACTTAAATCCAGTATTTCTTATTATATCATTGGCTGAGAATAAAAATAATTTCCCCCTGAGAAGCAGTATTTTATACACTTTAAGCTAACATTATACCCACGCTTTTCCTCTCAAATGATCTGGGACGCATATTGGGTTGTCGTGCTGTCTTATATTCTATTTCCTTTCTCTCTGTCATCTTCTTTGTTTACTGATTGAGTTATCCAGCTGCACCTATTAGCATTCTGTGCTCAATTATGACTTTAATTTCATAATATTCTGTTGCTTTAGCAGGAAAATAAAATCACTGGCTTCTGGTATCCCATTGGTACTTGTGTAGCATGTTTCTTCCCAACCCTTGTGCATCTGCCCTCTTTGTAGTCCTCGGAACATCCTGGCAGAGCGGGATAATTCCCACCCCCCACTATCCCCTCATTCTGCTACTTCTCTCACTATATCATAAAGTATAACAAGAGGAATGAAAGGGGAAGCTAGCCCTTCACTCCAGGAGTGTCACTTGTGGAGTAATGGTCAAGTGTGGCTCTGGAAGAGGGTACATCTGGATCTGACTTCTGGCCCTGCTACATATTCCTCCTGCAGCCATGCCCAGTGACTAAACTTTTGAGGTCTGTTTTCTCTTTTGCTAAACGTCTGCCGCTCTGTCCAGAATTTAACATCCAGCTCTTTCCAGAGCATGTCATACCTTCCAAACATTTCTTTATTTCAGGTTTATCCCTCTCCCTTACCTTCCTCCCTATGTGTCATGGTGCTAAGGTTTTTGAAGATCCTAGCATGCATACAACTATTCTGTGCTTCTATGTATTAGTTTAGACATTGATTCTATGTCATTCCTGATTCCAGTTCTTTCTTATCTCTCGAGTCGGATATTATATGTTTTAAGACTCCTTCCTTCTCTGATACCTCCCTAGATGGACCAATTGTCCTTCTTTCATGTTCTCCTTGCAACCAGTGCACCTCTCCACAATTGCCCTTAACAGATTTTTGGAACCTCAAGCTTCAAGGGGTCTCTTTAATTTTTGCTGATATTAGGGAAATTAGTAGAAATCTACCTCCAATTGAATGGTAAATGAATTAATGTTAAGTCATAGAGAAATGCCCTAAGTATTTTTACTCTTATCTTTCATTTCTATTTTTAAATTTTTTATTGACATATCATATTTGTACATATTTATGGGCTGTAGTATGGCAAGCTGATTCATGTATATGGTATGAAATTGTCCAGGCAGAATATTTACCTTTCAGAGTGAAGAATAACTCTGTATTCCCATCCAGTTGAGTGCAAAATCTGTGTAGCCCTAGAGTTGGATGTTCTAAAGCATTGTAGAGAAGGGATTAGATGATATGAGTAACTTCTCTTTTTTTCTGGGAATGTGCACTCCACTTTGCCCATTGTTTTAAATCTATTAAAACCTACTTATTCTGTCTCCTCACTTGCCAGTCCTGATTAACTTCTCCCTTCTTGTCATTTCCAAGATATTTTGTTCATGTCTCTATTTTAGCCTTCCCCACATTGTGTTGCAATAATCTATGTCTCTTTCTTCCTTTGGAGTGTGTGTTTCCTTAAGGCAGGAGGGGGCATATCTTCTTGATTTACATTTTGCATCTGTTACTAATGCCTAGCACATCACAAGTGCTCAGTAAATATGGAATAAATGATCTAAATCAGTCAAGTGCTATGTTTGTGTGCCGTGATTCAATATTACCTGACGGTCAAGAGAACTAAGAGTGCATCAAGATATATTTTAAAGAGCAAATAAACGACAAGTTCTTTACTATGCTTTGTTTTCAGTGCCTTCTTAAATGTCAAAGGGCATGTCAAGTTCACAATGTTCCCGTTCCCAAGGTTTAAAGGAAGAAAAAAATTCTATGAATGCCTGAGATATACCAAGACTCATATTCTTTCTAATTCAGATGTATTCTTTGTAAGGAAAACAGACTACTGATCCACATTACAGACAATCTGAATACACTGGACCCTGCAGCTACAGATGGAGACTCTTTGTGACTGTTGTGCTTGTTCTGAGGTTCTTCCTGTTCTCACTTGCCTCTTTTTTTTTCTTTAAAGTAGAATTCACCTGAAGCCAGTTTTCACACTGCAGAGCTAATTTCTATGCAAAAGTGAATGATGTCTCACATTAAATATTCCTTAGAGCATAAAGCTGACATTGAATGTATAATTTTAAGCAGCTCAAGCAGTATTCACTAAAGGGTTGACACAAGAGCAAGGATCACAGGAAAATGTAGGTGAGAAGGGAAACGATAAGGCTTTTCCCAACACCTCAGGAACCAGGTCTTCATTTATCTTACTTTTTACATGGGGTTTGAGTTTTATTTTTAAAAACTGGGTCAGATCCCTTAGGAAAAGCTAAATCTTCACACAAAGATTAGGGATATTTGGAGATTCATTAACTCTTCCTGGCCATCAGAAAGATCTTTCAAAAAGGACAATGAAGTAGTTTACTAAATGGCATCTGAATTGTCTGAAGTCCAAATGAGAGTTTTTAATTACAAAGGTTTAAGATACATAGTGACTATCCTATGCTATAGGGAAAGTTTACATGTTTAATTCTTAATTAGACTTGTGAACGAAAAGACATATTTTATAATGGACTCTGGCTCGTGGATTTCATGAGTGAGTCCTTTTAATTTTGTGGAATTGGAAGAAATTCCACATTTGATGACAGAAAGAGTTTAGATATCCTGCACCCAGGGTAAGTTTGGATTTAGTTCAGGCAAATGCATTATTTATTTAAGAAAGGATTTGAGACTGTTGACCTTTTGTTAAATATATTCACCGAAGAGGATGCATTTGGCTAATTTCACATGCAGTGAGTTATGTAAATGCACAGTAGAATGCAAAGGAAACCATGAATACTTTTAAATTCATACATAGCACAATATATACATATAGATTGTCCTTTTTATTTGAAGGTGATGCTGCCGTTATTGTCTCTGCTATTTTCTGTGTGTTCAGATCAGGCTGTTTGATTGGCAATTCCTACTGTGTACAGTCTGCATATGTGTCGACTAACAACTGCAGCCATTGCCTGGAGGGCTTGATTGCTGGGTTGTTCAATATTTATTAAGCACCCAAGAAGTGCTAGGTGCTGCATTGAATAGTGCAAGTGTAAAACTGCTGCTGTCCTCTAAAGATTCTATTTCAAGGTGACTAGTGGAATGCATATGCTTTTTATCTTTTATGTGAGTTGACTGAAAACATGAAATTAGAAAAGAGAACACCATTTAGCAGATGCTGTTCTTCAGAAGTGATATATCTATTAGGTGGCTAATTTCTTTTCCATTCACCTAAATAGGGTACACTTCCTGGGTTTGTTCAGATTATACAGCCATGTTTGAATAAACTATTATAATGGCCTAGTAGATATGAGAACCAAGAAAGGATGACATGAAAATGTGATATCATTAGGGTAGAATGAGATGAAAAACAATGCAGTGTCAGGAAAATTTGCCTTAAAGTAGAAGGAGAGCAAAGAATCTAGGAATCTTTTCAAAGTTTGGTCATAGTGAGATTTTTAGGTCAAGCTTGTTGGGTGCAGAGCAGGCTGAACTGTGTTGTCTGCAGGGCAGGCTGAACAGATGTTGGCTGCAAGATAGCCCACGCACTCAAACCCCCCTCTATCTGGTCCTTTATCACTTGTTTGCCTCAAGTCTGAACATTCAACCCTGCTTAAAGCTGAACACTTAACCCCCCCTTGGGCCAACAAGGCAGCTTGCAGACCCAGAGGCCCCATTAGATTTGGGCTATAAAAACTCCCTCCTGCCAGGCCCCCCTCTCTCTTGCTCCCTCTCTCTCTTGCTCCCTCTCTCTCTTGCTCTTTCACTCTTGCTCTCTCTCTCTTGCTCTTTATCTTTCTTACGCGTGCTCTCTGTCTCTCTCTTGCTCTTGCTCTCTCCCTGTTCATCTCTTCTCTTTTTTTTTTTCTCTCTCTTTCCTTCTTTCCTTTCTCTTTGTTGCACTGCTGCAATAAAGATCTTTTGGTTGCTCCGAGTGTTGTGGTCACTTTCCTTTCAAAGCTGAGTAACCCCAATTTTGGCCAACATTTACACTAAAGTCTGATACAGTTTTTCCATGTTTTTATCATTGTCTATATATTGATAGTGACACTGAGTTAGATAACAATGGAAATCAGTGAATGCACATGACGATATTCATTTTCAGATTTTGGCTCTACTCTCATAATTCTTTTTGTCCTTAACATCAATCATTGTGTTTTTTCTTAATGCCAATAGTTGTTTAAATAATTGTAATTCAGAACGTAATGGGATAAAAGTTTTAAAAAGTTGTTCAAAGTTCATGCAGTGTAATTTATAGTTATTTGTTCACAAAAGCAAGTCATTCATTGTGGAAGACAATAAATTACATGGTTTTTCATTTGAAGTTTCATTATATAAATAAAATTACCATACTATTAAATGCATTTCTTTTTTCCTTTTTATCTGCAACTGAATTATTTCTATAAAACACAGTCAATATATCAGCGTATGGAGTGTTTTATAGAAAACATGATGGAAGATCCTGTGTACATTCAAAAATGAATATAATGATATGTTAAATTTTCATTATAATTGAATAAAAGAACATATTTAATGTTTAGGAATTTTTGTTTTGATACTTTTCAAGTAACAAAGATGTCATTGATATAATCAAAATAACTTTAATTTTTACATTGAAACAATTTTAAGGAATTTAGCTGAAAATACTTTTAATAAGATGAGATAAAAAGATTGCTAATGTGATGTCGTTCCTTTAGTCATAATTATAACAAAGTGAATGTTACACAAAGAAGAATTGGTCAGGACATGAGTAATAATTCAGTACTGACAGCCAAACTGCGTTCTCTTTTGATGATCTTAATTTTCTGGGACTGAAGTAGGGAAGTGTAAGAATGTCAACACCCACTTGGCTGCTACTCATCTAATAGCTCCTTCCCTAATAGGATATGAATTCATTCTTTTTAACTGACTTAGACATTATCCACATATTAGTATAATTACATGTCCATAACTTATCCTATTCACTATGTGGGCAAAGGTAAGAAAAAGTCACTGTGGGTGCAAAAGATCCAGAAACCAAGTTCAGCCTTGATACAAGAACTGGAAAATTCCAATGGTAAAACTGAAGAAAGTGAGGTAGCAGGGGTAGGAGGGTGGCTTTGCAGGGTGTGCAGCAGTGAAGGGGCTGAAGAACATATGAAGGAGTTGTTTAAAAAATATTAAAAATTTGCAAACAGAATAAAATCTTATAATTTCATGTTTTCCCATCAGACATATATGGGCTCAGAGTCCATGTTCATAACATGTTGTTATTCTCAGGTTTTGGATTCATTGATAGTCAATGGTCATGTTTTTTCTCAGTGACACATTCACAAAGGCAAGAATCAGTCTTGGTTCAGAGAGGTACATGAAGTTTCCCTAAAAGAAATCTATTGACAAAAAAAAAAAAAATGGTGTATTTTCTCTCTATCATTTTCTTTCTATCAACAGCAACAATGAATAAACTAGACCTTTACTGAAATAGAAATGCCGGGCAGGAGATGTAACCCATGGGTGAAATACTTGCTTACCATGTATGCAAAGACTTTCCCTAGCACCTTGGGGGGAAAGAAAAGAAAGAAATACCTATTGAAGATGTTTATTATTTGGTCTTCTGCAACAAATTGAAACACAGCTTCAAAATCAGTAATTTTGTTTCATACTTACCTCTTGATTGTGAAGGTAAAAAAAGTGACTACTGAAACTTGGATTTCAACAATACCTTTTATGATTTAATTTGCTTTAAAATTATCATTCTATTAAAATTGTATGCATAAAAAAAACTGAATGAACGCAGAAAGAAACATTCATTTGGATCATTCCAAATATCCAGATGTTAGAATCATGAAGATGGATGTGTTTCAACTGTGATCAACAGAGCTATGGGATCTTGTGCAGCCCCTTTTAGAAGCTGCCAAGTGGAGCAAGTGAGGGTCAGAGAGTGGATGGGAGGTAGCAGTGTTCATTCCTCACTTTCAAAAGAGCAATAATCCTTTGATTGGTTTAGCATGCTGGAACTTCCATGTTCTTATCTTTTGGAGGAAGTAGCAGAATTAAACAAATTCATATAGAAAAAGTATTTAGTTTTTTTTTTACAGGTTTCTACATATCAGAATACATAACATTGTCTAGGAGTTATATATAGCTTAGATTTCAAGGGCTGTGCTTTGCAGATGAGAAAACAGTGGCACTGAGAAATAAGGCACCCTTCCCTGAGTCTCAGGAGAAGCTGGAGGCCCAGTTGAACAGAAATGTCAAGGCCAGGCATTTCTATTTCAACACTCTCTCCATGAGATGACACTACATCTTTGCTTTCACAGTTGTTTATATTTGGTTTACAGCAGTTTTCATAATGCCTCCTAAATGATTGAAATATAGTTTAAAAAACCTGAATTGTTACAACTGCATTGTTACCTTTGTCTTTATTAGTAAAACAATCTTCTTTCTTGTTTACTCCGTTAAGTGCTAATGTAAATAACAGCTTTTATTTAGCATATTTTTGCTGACTGTTTTTACACTTTTTTGCTACCTCTAGCCTAACCATATTTGTCTCATTCTTTTGCAAATCTACTAATTCTAAATTAACTGAAGCTAAGATGTATTCTAAAAGGGACAGTACATTAAGGTTCCTGTTTTTCAATTCTAATTAAAGCCTTCAACTCCCAGGCTCTTATACTTTTGAGTCTTCTCCTGCTGTATAAATGCTATTGCAGCTTACACAGGAGCAATTTTAATACAATTAAAATGATCTAATATTTCAATTGTTTGCTGAAAAACTAAGTGTATTCTCTTCACACACGCATCAGTTTAACTTCTAGCTCACATCAAAGAAAAAGTGTCATCCTTCTAATCTCATGACTGGTAAAGAGTAGTTTATTTTTATTCTGGATGTGATTATTTAAATATTTTTTCCCTAGCACTTCCTGATTGCTTGTTTAAAATTATGATTCTGGTGTTAATAAGCTGTATAGTTCCAAGAAATTTCACTTAATCTCTTCAAGGCTTTTGTTTCCCTGAAGGAAGGCAAGTCTATGAGAGCAAGCCTCTCTGTTCCCTCTTGGAATTGGGAGAGAAGAAGTGGTGCAGACTTCCTCCTCACCAGCTCTCTCCACCTCCCATTCAGAGGGTGAGGGCTCCCACTTCTTCCAAGGTAAAGCTTTCATACAGGCTAGGTTAGCTCTGAAGTGGACATGTTTGTGCAGTTGACTTGCCATAGCCAGAGACCCCCCAAAAGTAAGCCTTCCACCATGACACCCTATTGTACTCTTCTACTTTAGTCAAAACTTTCGTGTCTATACCTTATGGTTACTGGACACAAGAGGCAAAATGACCTTGATCTGATACCAAGACCTTTAAATGGGTCTAGTTCCAGTATAACCAAAAAATATATGTCAGTTCCTAAACAAACAAATATCTCTTTTTCCAGAATAACATAAATAAGAAGTTATCAGATTATGAACTGAAGTAATAACTATACAAGCAAATTAAACCAAAATGGAAGCATAAAGGTGATCGTTTTCTTAGTCCATCAAAATCATATCACAGAACCATCCTCGGGTTTAATTTCTTAGCTCCAACTCAGGGGTTGCTGTCTTGGATCAACACAGAATGTCTCTTACAGGACTGGTGCCATGTATCTAGGGACTTCTCCCACTTTCTCTTATGCCAGTTTTGATGGACACCCAGACTTTCTTTTATTGCACAGGTACCATAAAGGACAGCACCCATTTCTTGTCAGAGCTTTATTGGCAGTTCCTCTTCTTAAGCACCTGGCATTTATTCATTAACTCACAAGAACAGTTAGAAACAAGAGAAACAGATGTTGTTAAGCTCTTCAAACTGTGCACTTTTCTTCAGTTGAATCTCACCTAGCTTCAAATGGGAACGAGATGTTCTTTCTGCCATGGATGTTCTTCTACTGCTAATTTCTAATTCACATGATTTCCCCAGTTCAATGGTCTTGAAAGGCATGACATATGTAGTAAACTATGTCTATAGGAGGGCAAAAACTTCTTTGATGAAATATAATAGTCTTTAGGAGTGGCTACTGGTTCATTAATAGCAATTCAGAGTTCTCCACAATAGAAAATAATAGAAACACAGAATTGGATAACTGGAAACAATCAACAATTTTCCATGAAACTTAATCATGGAAACCACGAATGAAACCTTATTCATGAACTATAGTCCCCCCTTGTCCCGATTATACTTATTTTCCAACAAAGCCTTCTACTATAGATTCTAATTTTATAAATACTGTCAACCTTTAAATATTCTTCCTATTGGTCTCACTTTTTTTTTTCATGTAGACCTTCTGTTCTTCCTCTTGTTTGCAGGTTTCTTAATCACTGGGGTCTTACTGTCTCCAAAATATGAAAAGACATTGTGTTCTTTTTCTTGTCTAATTCAGTAGCATCAAAGGAATTCAAATTCAATATAATGTAAAATGTGAGTACAAAAATGAATAATCAGGAATTTTTAATAGTAGCCATCATTTATTAAGTAGTAACTAAGTGCACATTTTGGATCATACTCATGTATTCAACAAATGGGTGTGGAAACCATATTGTGTGCTAGGCATTGTTCTCAACTCTTGGAACATGGTAGTACATAAAACAGACAACATTAACTACTATCATGGTGTGGTAGGTAAGTTCCTCTAATAATTCTCATTCCATGTATTCACCCTTTTGTGTATGAGCTGGACCTAGTCACTTACTTTAATAAATAAAATATAGTAACAGCATTGTTTAAGGGCACAGGTTACAAAAACACTGCGGTTTTGATGTTGAATATTCTCATTCTTTTGCTTGCCTTTTCTGCGGCAATCCTGCTGCCAGGTTGCAAGTTTTTTTTTATTATTATTGATTTTATTATTTTTAAAAAATACACGACAACATGTTGCAAGTTGTTTTATGCAAAGAAACTGAAAGAGGCTTCTGACCAGTGGTCAGCAAAGAACTGAGGACCTCAGTCCAACAGCCTATAGGAACTGAATCCTGCTAACAATAAGTGAATTTGAAATCATATTTTTCTACAGGCTCACCTTTAGATAAGCATAAGACCACAGTTCTAGCATATACTTGACTGCAGCCTCATGAGAGATGGAACTATAGGAAGCTAGCCAAGGTATGTCAGGAATCCTGACCCACTAACAATGTGGAAAATTGTGTTTGTTGTTTTAAGATACTAAGTTTTGAGGTGATTTGGTATCATATAAAACCATAAACAGTACACATTGGAAAAAATTAAGCTGGGAAGAGAAATAGGTAGTGCTGGAAGGATGAAATAGAGAACAGATGGCAATTTTAAATACCATGGTTCTAGAAGAACTCACTTGTGTTTTAACATTTAAGCAAAAATCTGAAGGAGGTGACAGAGTCAGTTTTCTGGAGGAAGAACAGAAAAATGACAAACAGGTGCAAAGGTTCTGAGGCAGGAGTTATTCTACTTTTCAGAGGATGAAAGGATGCCAGTGTGGCTTAATGGAGTCAGTGAGAAAGTACAAGATTATAGGAAATGAGATCATAAAGATAAGGAGAAGCTATGCATGTGTGCATGCATGTGTGTGTATGTAATGTCTGTCTGTCTGGATTTGGGGGAGTGGAGTTGGGAACTGGTGGTAGAAATTTCAGTGCCAGTGGTTCAAAGTGTGAAGACTTTCTATTTTTATAGCAGCAAGATGGGAGGCCTTTTTATGGGTGTTAGTAAAGACTTTACAAACTGAAGAAAATAATCAGAAGCCTAGATGGGTGATAAAATACATATAAAATATCATTTAATAGACTTACAGCAATCCTGAGAAACTGATAGCACTATTCTTTAAATGCATGACAACAATTCAGAATAGTGAGGTCACTTGCTCAAATCCATGAAGCTAATTAAAGAGTGCATCAAAATTTGAACTCATGTTTTTCTGTCTCCAAATTGGACCATTTACTTTAGGTTAAAATTCATTATTATTGCTTCTCCCATATCTGCAGCATTGAGAAAGATCCAACCTGGGAAAATAAAAAGGATAGTAAGAAATAGGATGACATGCATGAAAGGGAATTATCTTACTATTCACAGCAGAGCAGGGAGGAAGTCGTTCTTTGAGCATTCTTAAGGCCAGAGACATCATACACAAAGAGTGCAGGTCATGGAAATTGACTTATGTAGAATCACTGCAGCCTGTAGAGGAGACAGAAATAAAACTCAGTTCTCTGAACTCTGTTTTTTGTTGAACCACCAAAGAAAACTCCTTTCCTGTTCATTCACCTTTGTAAGGTACTTTGCTGATGAAAAGTGCTATTATTACCTTGGAGCTTTAAAAAAAATGAAGATAAAAACATTTCTAAAACAATTATAATTGATTATGTCATCCCCGTATGTTAAACTGCTGAAGTTCACCAAATTATAGTACAACTAATAAATGAAGATAGTACTTCATTAAAGACTTTAGACATTTTCTAAAATGAATTAAAATTAACAAAAGGATCTAAAGGGTAAAATGCAAATCTTCTGTAAAATTCTTTTTCTGCAGAAGTGTTCAAAAGCCCAAGTGATTAATACAGCAGATTAGTGTGAATTTAAAACAACATGAGTGAACTTTGAAGTCAAAGTTTCATGGTTTTTAATGTCCAGATACTATTAGCTTGTTACTTGCTAGACCATAGATTGTAAGTGATAAATTTATGTCTATATAGGTACACAGGAAAAAATAACATGTCAACTCTACTGTATCTACCCCATTTTTCTGAAAAAAAAAATAGTAGTGGATGGATCCTCCTCTTTTTTATTTTTCTTTGAAGTAGATACAACCTCTGGTCAAATAATGATAACACTGTCATTGGTGGTTGCCAGTGCCCTTGTCATACTTTCTTTTTAATTCCTATAAATACTATTAAAATACCTTTAGTCTAATTTAGACAAATGAGGAAACCAAGGATGAGAAAAAAAGACCAGGAAAAAAATTATCACAAAACTTATGGGATTTTACCTTGATTATTTAACCTCCAAGTTCTATATATTTCAATTGGAGAGCTAGAATTCTGATCACTTCCTATTTATTTCTCTACATTCCTCCCCACTTTGTTTTGTTTGTGGTTTGGGGTGTGTGTGTGTGTGTGTGTGTGTGTGTGTGTGTGTGTGTGTCTGTGCATATGAGAAAGAGAGACAGACTTCAATATTTGAGTCTTAAATAATTGTTTACATCTCCTCTTTTTATGTTCACTTCCTATTTATTTATTTTTTTTTTGCGATTTTTGGGGAGTATGAAATGGAAAAAGATACTCAAAAGATGTTGCCTGAAGCTAAAGTTTTGTTGCCTGAAAGAGATCTTGTCAGTGTTCTCCAAGAAAGCCCAGCCTCACCTGAGCATATACCTTCAAGGTGTGGGCACTTTTCATCCATTGCTACAAATTCAGCCTCAATCTTGATGGTGCTTATTGAGTTTTAGTTCTTTCTGAAAATGTTTACCAATTAAGAATCTTCGATATTGTCATGATGGTTCAACTTACTGTGTTGTTCTTGTTATTATTATATGATCGACACAGGGTTGGCCAATGCAAAGACAGTGACTCCGTGGTTAGCTATGCCCCTTTCATGTGCTGTTTTCAGAGACTGCTGGGCTTCTCCAAAGGGACAGTCCATACCAGTCTTAGGAGATCTTTTTAACTATATGGAACGTGTGACCAAATAAATTTTAAACTGAAATTTTTTTTTATTTTAAAGAATTTTATTTGTAGATCTCAGAGTAGTGACTAGCATACAATAGAAGGACCAACCCTTTGCTGATTAAATAAAAGAAAAAACTGATTTGAGGATACATATATTTTGTATACGTTAAGCATATTATATACAAATATATTTACGTTATGTTTACACACACACACACACACACACGTGTATTTTTTTTTTTTTTTTTGCTTGGAGTTGAGGCTTTTCTATTCTCTTTGGTTTTCCCCAAAGAGACTAAGCTCAATCTGCCATTACTGAGGAAATACACTAGGGCAATTACAAATGTCATATCCCAAGATGTGTTCATCCATCCTCTACCTGAAGGTAACTAAGTAACTTTTAAAAATGCGGCTTAATCTGCCTGATATCATGATATCACTAAATTTCGACAACCAATGCCAGAATTTTATTTTACAATACCCTATATCAATATGTATAAAATATTGTCCCCTATCTATCAACCATCTTTTTGCCCATGAAGGCAATTCTTTAGTTTCTAAAATATTAAAGTTTAAGAAGTATTTGAGATATTCTTACAATTCTCACATATATAAAAAAGGAGAAAAGATACTATTCTGTATTTAGCATACTTTAAAATGTCATTTTTGCTTTCTTTCCACCTCTCTCCATATATATATATATACCTCCCTCAAAATTTTCCATTTCCCATTCTCTGTATTTGAATTACACTCTGAGTGCCTGCTGGTTAAGAATCTTGTCCCAACAGAGTATGAGAAGCTTTATCTTACAGTGAGAAAGCTAGCTACCTTATATTCTTCTCCATTTACTATCATGGAGCTGATGCTGAATCAATGTCCAATGGAACAGTATGGCACCAGGAACTTGCTCTGTCCCTATGGGGACAAGCATTCATTTATAAACATTTTTTTAGCATTTACTATGTGCCAGGCATTGTTATTAGTACTAATTGTAAACTGTTTTAACTGTTTTACTACGCCATAACTTATAAAGTTATCTAAAATTTCCTCCCCACCACCCTTATCCTTAACATTTATTGAGAGTAGCGGTAAATCAGGAGCTTAGGCAGTTTTGGTTTATAAAATGTAAAGAATCGGCTGGGATTGTGGCTCAGCGGTAGAGCACTCGCCTAACATGGGCGGGACCCAGGTCCATCCTCAACACCACATAAAAATAAAGGCATTGTGTTGTGTCCATCTACACCTAAAAAATAAATAAAATTTCTTTAAAAAATGTTAAGAATCTCTCACACAGCATGTTGTAAACCATGGAAAAAAAAGAAAAAGAAAAAGAAAATTCTGACAATAGTTTTTTTCTTTCATTTATATTCTTTCAGAAAATAGGGACAATGACCACTGGGGCACTAAATCCTAGAACGTTTATTTTTCCTGACTTTTATGTACTTTTCTTTCAAGTTTCTTTTTAATCTATGCCATTGGTCCTTAGATTGATTTTTACTTAGCTGCTGACAATAATCAATCTCCTTTTTTGTCTATTTGTTCCCAGGCTTTATTTCCTGAGAAGAACATCTAGAAAACCAAAAAAATCCCACTACTGGGAGAAAATGGATCTCCAAGGTACATGTTATCTCGAATGGGCAAAGCTTAGCCCAACTGTCAGCACATTGGTTCCACAGGACTTGCGGAAGGCCAGCATTCAAGGTTCCAAAGGCACATGGATGCAGAGCAAGGAGGAAGAGATTAATTCGGTTCCCTGACACAACTTCTTGAGAACTGCCCTTTTACTTGGAATCTGTACATTCTCATCTGTATGTTACTCAACTTTATCCAATAGATATTTTGAAGGTAAGTAAGAGAAAGGTTTGAAAGAAGAGGCACAGAAGAAGAAAGGAAAAAAATAAGAAGAAATGAGGGGAAAAAAGAAAGGAGAGGATAAAGGAAAATATATATTAAGACTTGTTTTTGGATACTTTGAGTTGCCTGTTTGTGGGGCTTTGCCACATATTTCTACATGTTTTGTCTCTACCTCATTAATCTTTGAAGAACACATATTTCATAAGTCCACCTACTGTCACTGATTCTAATTCACTGATTAAGAATCATTAGAAGCAAAAATTTCTTCCTGTATTCTGTTTATACAGAATTTATATATTCTATGTTTTTGAAATAAAATATGATTCATGTATTTACTTTTCCTCAAATTAGAATGTTATAATGTTTCTTCTTAATATGTGATAATAGTACAGAATGTAGCTCTGGATAATAAAAGAAAATGAAGGAGGACTTTGTCACTTCTCCAGTTTGTCTGATTACTCTGAGATATTGGTCTCTATAATTCAACCTCCATAGTTCTATTAGACATAATATCTCAATTGCAAGCAAATAGACATCTCAATTACAAGCAAATAGTCATCTTTTTTTTCCCAAAGCAAGCAAGGTATCCAAAGGACTGAGTTTCATTTTTATGTGGATAAACTTTGATAATTTTTAATATTTAATTGGTGACAAAACTATTGAAAATGTCATAGAAAAAATCAAAGTCCCAGGGAGGCTATAAACAATTTTGCTTTTCCAATTTGTGTGGGAATATTAATTCTACCTTTTAAAGATATTTTACAGATGTGTTTAAGAATTTGAAAATAACTTCGTGTACCCGTGGGCATGGCTGCTGTTTGTTCTGTACTCTATCATCTGTCATCAGTAATAAAAACACACATATTTCACAAGTACCTTCTCTTATTCTTAAACAGTTGAATATATCTGTCATTTTATAGAGAATTTTATTACTTCAACTAATATAAACAGAATGAGTAGAAAGAGTTAATTCAGAATCCAAACAGCAACAATCTCTCAGATCCCTTATGGTTTTGAGAAAAAAATTAATTTGCGATTTTGTCTTAGAAACATAACTTTTAAACTTAAAACAAGAAAAAGCTTTGATTTGGGATGAAACACTTCTCATCTATGGGCTGCAACTTCCTAAACTGTGCTCTGACCGAGTTGTGCTATAACAGCTGTAAGTTTTCTTCTGGGTCTAAAATTATTTGCTATATTATATTATATTGAATCTTCAATATTGAATTTTATATCATCCTTCATCAGTTAATACTACACTAATAATCCACTAATTAAGGAAATAATGGGGTTATCCTGAAATGTATCTGATGGCTATGCTTAAGCAAATTCTAAATTTCATTGTAGAAAGATTGATAGCAAACATGAATTTAGCAATATTGAAATAAGGTATATTGCCAAAGCCTTTCCACAACCATCTGATCTAATTCTTTCAGAAATCCTTGTGAAATACATCCTGCTATTTTTCACATTTCTACAGATGAGGAAGAAACAGAGGCATTGAGATATTAAGTAACAAATATCTCAAAATTAATCCTGAGGAGCTATAATTTGAATGCTGGTCTCATGCTTCAAAGTCTATCCATCCTTCTTCATTTATAAGATATTGTTTGAGAGTTTGTTCCTGGAGTCTATTGTTTTTTTTTTTTTTTTTTTAATCTACTT
>NW_025999900.1:29785927-29800983 GCF_001458135.2 Marmota marmota marmota | reverse complement strand
TTTTTTTTTTTTTTTTTTTTTAGTTCCACCAATCAAATTGTCCTCACTATAAAGGTTGTTGGAACAATCTTCCAAAGAGAAAGGAAACTCCAGCAATCTTTATCTAGCTTCATGGTCTTGAAATACCCTTTATATTCCCAAATCCAAGGAGCTAGGCCACAGAGCTATATCTCCCTCCAAGATTTCAGAAGTGACAGGGCTTCAAATTAGCAGATGCAGAGTATGACTTTGGTGCTCTGAATATCACACAGAAAAGGTCAAAATAAAGAAAAGACATTTCAGTTCCTGTGGATAGTTTTTCAAGTTTGCATTCTCTCTATTTTAGAGTTTTTCATTTAAAAGCCTAAAATTATGGATAATTTCTACTTTCAAATACCAATGCCGACGTTCTTCAATTGCCTTGGAAATATGACACAGGTAATATTTTTACCTCCTTTGAATTAATTCTTTGCCTCCCAAATATTTTCTTTCCTGAATTTTAGGTTGGAGTTAAGTTATAGAATTTATACTTTACAACTGGGGACAGGGATTAAAGCTCAGAATTAAAGAAAACCATCATAAAAATTTTCATCTTTGCAATGTTTTCTGTTTTCTTTTAAACAAATTGAGGACTGTATATTGATGATCTAAATATACATATAATTACTGCTTTAATTATACACATGATTGCTATTTAACTTTATAATGCATTGTTACCATGGAACTGAGAAATTTCAATTTAAAAGAACTTTTTTATATTTATTTTTCTTCATTTTGTGGATTTCTTTTTAGCAACATGTTTAGGGGGAAATGCCACCTCTATTGTGGCATTTATATATTTGTATACATAATGATCATTTAGATTCTATTTAGTGTTCTCATAATAGTGAATTGAATTTTCAGCTGTTTAAAGAATCATTATAATTTCCAAACTAAATTTAATGTTCACCTTTCCTTTCTAATTGTAAACATTAAGAAATAGCTCTGCAGGGTCATATTTTCTTTTTTCTATACCACAATGGAAAAACCTAATGTTCAGAAATCCACTCCAGCTTAGATGAACTTACATAGAATAATCAGTTATATTTTCCAACAAGAGAGGATGATTTGCCATTGCATATATACTCTCTCTTTTCCAAAAGATGATTTGTGATTAAGTATCTCCCTCAGGGATCATCTGCTTTTCCCACTTCATAGAAACAAGATATCTTGGAGAACATGTATATGTATATAAATTATTATGTTATGTAATTCTTAATTTTTTTTTCAAATAGTGTTTTCTTATAAACAATAGAAGCTAACTTTGGGCAGACTTCCAAGGTGAAGAGTGAGCAGTGAGCCAGGCTAGTTGGTGAGGTGTTGCAGAAGTGTGAAGCAGACTCTACTAGGTAATAAGGTCATTGTCACTGTAGTCCCTGCACTGGACTCCGATCTATGACTTAAATCCTTTTGGTGACTTCCTTTATTTTATTCCACATGCATAGAGCAAATATAGGCTGCAATTGCATGATGTTACCCTATCTGCCAGCCCTAGGAAGGAAACTTCTCTCTTCAGGGATAATGGGAAGATTGAAGTATTAATTACTGTTTCTGTTATCTTTATTTTATAAAATTCACATTTTTCTTCCTCATTCCTGACTGCTGGCACCTTACTCTCTCTAGGAACTACAGTGCTGTCCTTCCTGCTTCTGCCTTTGGCTGCTTTCCCAATGGGAGAAGATAGAATTAGCACATACACCCCGAGGAAGACTCGGCAGGGTGCTTCCTCGGTCCCTTCAACCACTGGCAGGGAGTATTTAGAGAGGCACCCTGGAACCAGCTAACACTGTATTTTGTGATGAGTCGTACCAGTGCCTCTGTATTCATGCATAGCCAACCCAAGGGAAATAATACACAAATATTAATTATTTGGAGATAATAATATGTGTACAGAGCTTGATCTGTGTGTACAACTCCCATTGATATTCCATTAGGAAAACAAAAACACATTCACAGTCAATGTTTTCCCAACTTATTTTTAAAGAAGTGTGGGTGTCTTCCCAGTGGAAAGGTATAAAGAGTTGCTGTTTGATAAAGGCGGAACATGCCTGTGTATAATTTTAATAGCTTAAGTTAGAGCACAGGCCTTAAATCTCTATAAATGGGAAAGAATGCTAAGCTCTTTTTTTTTCTATGTAAGCACAAATCTTCAAATTAAATAAATGAATTTTATCAGGTTTTCCACATGCATGCTGGATCTGTAGATGACGACTAAAGAGGTAAAAAAATAAGTTTTAATTATTCATATTATTAGAGGTCAAACCAAATTAAGAAATTTTGGTAGTTTTTTTTCCCCCCAAGACATGGACTACCATTTTCTAAATGGCGTAGATTATTTTTTCATCTTCCCCAACTTTACTTTGTGGGGAGAGTCACCAGAATTTCTAACCAGTGGGTCCTATTGCTTGCTCCTGCTAGCACAGGTAGATTCTTCTCCAGACCTCGGTAGATAATGCAGTTGCACCATTTCACATCTTTGCTTCAGCACAATTCCATGCTGACACATCTTCTCTCCAGAGAGCAGAGTGTGGCCTAGTGGTAGCAGCACACATTCTAAGAGCCAGGAATCATTGAGTTTTAATTTTAACACCAGGTTCCTCAGTGACTTAGGAAAATTACTTCCTTATCCCTCAGGTTCCAAATCTGTAAAGGAGAGATGACAATGCAATGATAGTGTGAGCAGTAATTAATGTTGGTAAAGTGTTACCGTAATTCTAAATATTATTATCATTACTTCATCACGGTTGGTTTATTTGAGCAACCTCCCATGAATTCAAACATGCTAGCGAATTATAAATATACACGGCATGCATTTTTTTTTGTATCAGGTACATGCCAATAGTCTTTTAAACTTATACACAGAACATACTACAAAAAATTGAGAGAAGCTCACTTCTTTTTAATTTGAAATGCGATTTCCTGCAAAAATAGTAGCTATGGTCATGTAGGCAAAACTATAATGTCCTATTTATGTTGTTATAAAAGCATTGGAAATGATACTAGTTTATGGTGAAGAAGAGATGATAATTTACCTTGACTTTTCATATATGATAAAAGAATGAGAAAATAAAAAATGTAAAGATTTCAAGAGTTTATCTGATGACAAGGGTGTAGAGAAAACATTGATTCAACATTTATTACTGAATTTATTATTTAAGATTTAATATTTGAGTATATTTATGGGCTAAGTGCTAGGTGGCATAGCAGTAGGTGAAAGAGGGCAAACAGACAAATATATATTCAGATAGACACAAAGACTATGCAAAATAACATAGCAACATAGGGTGGGGACTGAGAGTGGAGAACTAGTCTCCATAGGGTGCTCACACAGGACCTGCAATTGGATGACATTTGGGAAAGCCATGCTTGTAAATATCTGCAGGCAAACACTCCAGGAAGAGAGTAGAGTAAGTGCAAAAGCTTTGAGGTAAAAGTACATTTGGTTTATTTGAGGAACAGCGAAGAAGCCAATGTAGCTAGAACACAGGAAGTGAAGAACTGGCCATGGTAGATAATGCTACAGAGGTGACAGAGAGTCTGATCAGAAATGACCTTTAGACTTTGGTAAGTGCTCCCTATTTTGTGCTGTGAAAATGGGAAGCCCAGGATTGGAGTGGTTTGAATTTTATTCTAGCAGTTCTAAGAATTTATTATAATGGAGTGTGTTGGGCAGAATAAGGTCCCCTCCATGTCTAATCTCCAGAATTTTTGAATATCACATGTATGGCAAAAGACACTTTGTGTATGCGATGAGTCTGAGAATTTTAAGATGGGGAGATTGTCCTGGATTATCAGAGTGGGTCTGATATAATCACAACAGTCCTCATAAGAAAGAATCAGGAGAGCACAGGTAATATGACCATGGAAGTTATATGATGGAAATAAGAATTTGGAGTGATGCAGGGAAGAGGTCATGAGCCCAGGAATGCAGTCTTTGCTTCTAGAAGCCATAAGAAGAGAGGAAAGTTAACTTGTTCTCCCTTCAGTGCCTCCAGAGAACCTAGCCATCCCTTCTCCTAACTTTAGCCAAAAGACCAATTTTGGAAGTCTGACTTCCAGAACTGTAAGTAAATAAATTTATTTGTTTTAAGATACTAAGTTTTAGATAACATATTACAGTAAATAAGGGTGTAAGCTAGAAGTCCAGTTAAGAGTCTAGGGCCTGAAGATTTGATGGCTTGCTTGAAACTGATACTGATGGAAGTGTTGAGAAGTCATATTTATTCAGATTTATTTTGCAGATTGTGCAGAATGATTTGCCAATGGGCTGGATACAGAGTGAGGAAAAGAGAAGAATGAGGGTTGACTCTAAAGATGTAGATTTGAGAAACTGGCAGAATGAAATTTCCATTTGTTGACATGATAATGCTGGGGAAAGTCAAGAAAAACATTTTTTTTTTTTTGAGTATATACTAAGTTTGGGCATCATTCTGGAAAATACCTGTGGCTTTATGAAATTTACAATCCAGAATAGCGTTTCTCAAGTGTGTCCTCTGGAACACCTGCATCAGAATCATCAGGATGATTAGTTATTATTCAAAATTTTAGACCTTAACCAGAGAGGATGAATTAGAATCACTTGGGCTAGCACCCAAGAATATGCTTTATAATAAGCTTCTCAGAGAGAAAAGATCTTGTTCACTGAGGTTTGTGGAATACTGATCTAGTGGTTCTTTATTATTCTAATTTTATTTCAGAACATGTAGTTTTCCTTTATTAGAATGGAGGCATATTATTATCTCTGTAAGAAGTTGCTGTTTGTTCACAAATGCAACAAAAGTGTGTGTGTGTGTGTGTGTGTGTGTGAAGGAAAAAGAGAGAGAGGAGAGGAGAGAGAGAGAAATATATATACAGAGAGACATTGTGTTTTTTCTTTTTCTTTTTTTTATTTAAGAAGATTGAGGTAAAGAATGGAGGGATGAAAGAAAAGAAGAAATAAGTGCAACTATTTGCGTAAATGATATTTCTCAGGGTAAAATTACCAGAGATGTGAGCGGGTCAGCATATGCATAATTTACCTCAGGAAGGTGAAGGGGAAGCTGTGAAAGATTTGAGGGTAATAGAACCATTACATGTGAGTCAAGGGAAGAAGTATAATGCATGTTTGTGGTATGTATAATCTAAATATTTATAAATATGAATGTTTAATCTTCTCATCAACTGCCTGCTATGGTTTGAATAAGTGTTCCCCCAAATCCCTGTTCTCAGTGACCTGTAACCAGCATGGTGCTATTGGGAGGTGGTGGGACCTTTGGGTGGTGAGTCTAGAAGGAGGACTTAAGTCACTGGGGATCTTCTCTCTAAGGATATGATGCAACTCAGATTTTCATCTCTCTCTCTCTTTGGCTCCAGGCCCTGAGGTGAGCATTTTGCTCTGCTACACACTCTGCTATTGCCATCCAGAATGGCCATCAAAGCCCCAAAGAAGTGGGCCTATCTGATCTAGAGTCATAACCTCCAAAACTGTGTATCAAAATAAACCTACTAACTGATTTATAAGTTGATTATCTCAGACATTCATAGTGACAGATGACTGATTAATATGTTACCTAAAAGAGGTTGGGATAATGGTGACAACTATGTGGTGGGAATGAAGTTGAGGTGAGAGGTTTACACATCACCCCCCATGTTGTAGATGAGAACTTAGAGCTATGAGAGATGATGCAACTTAGTTTATTCCCATAGTGTTGAATTCACAATTTTATGTTAGTTGGTTTGTTGTCAAAGGTCAAAATCAGGGGAGAATCTGTTGAGTTCCATGTATTATCTGCTGACTTTTAATTTCCTGGTAGTTCCATGTGCTCTGCTCCATTCTTCCAACATCAGGGACATAGAACATTTTGCCTATCCCTGAGGTATAGTTACCTATGGTGAAACGTGGGACTCATATTTTGCACATGTCACACTAAAGTTTCTGAAAAGGAGATCCTTATTTCACTTTGTCATTTTCTTCAATTATCAGATATTTCTCCCTTCTTATTACCCAACTAAAGTTCTTTTCCAGTTTATCTATTTTCAATCATGTAGTACTGTCATCTTTTACTGAAAATGAAGGTATGTTTTCAAATAAGGCCTTTCACAATGAAAGCATGATGGTTTTTCTGTTTCACCTATACCACTGTGTTGTATGCACAACATTCCTACAGCACAGGAAAAACCTCTGCCATATCTTTAAAAAACCTCTGTCATATCTCTGAAATAAAATATTCTGTAACCTATATATTCACATTACTGATACTGGACATTTAGTCAAATAGGATTTTTTTTTGCAATTATAGCTTTAAATGTATAATTGGGTACCCATTGCAAAAATCGTTATAGCTGAAAATACATCACCAAGAGAGAAAAGAAATAACTATTATTACCTAGTTGAGGCTATTTGAGGTACGTACATGTTTTCCTGCTATAAAAAGCTACCCCAAAAGACTATGGCTAAAACAAGATAGTTCATTTCTCGGTCTTGGTAACCAGTCAGGAATGGTATGACAGCTTGATGATATTAGAGATTATACTTCTTTCCATCTTGTTCTGTCATACATTTTTTTGGTCATATGTGTGACAAAAAATAATGGTTTCCCAAAGTCTCTGTATGAAAGAAAAGAGAAAGGAAGATATGTTTCCTCCTCTTAGAAGTACATCCCATTTCTCTCACATTTCCTAGATGCAATCCTACTATGCAATGGGGTCTCTGGATAGGTTAACCTATGCCTAAAAGTTCCTATAACTACAGAAAAGAACAGATGTTTGAAGAGTAACTGTCCTTCTCAACCATAGAGGCAAAGGGGACTATTTCTCCATTATAGACCGCTGGTTTTCCTGCCTTTGTGTTCTGTTTTCTAGACCTTTAATATGCTTTACAAACATTACATTTGTCAAAATTTGACTCAGTCTTTAAGTTCTGGTTTAAATTTTATTTTTCTGAAGCCTTTTATGGTAAATACAATAAAATTTATCAAGCATTAAGTCCATTTATCCATATTTCTCAGCCATCTTGCAGTAGAAGACATGTGGGAGGTCAAAGTGGGGGAAGAGTCTGGCTGGTTCTTGCCACTGATCTCTGATCTGAGATCACACAGACAGTTTTTCCCCTCCACGGTGAATATGGAGCCAAGTTCTATATGAGAAAGTTGAAAGAGGGTAGTGCCTTCTCCATTTTGGATGCCTAATCCAAGACCCAATTTGAGTTGAATATATATTGTGTGAGAGAAACTTGTGTGGATTAAGATTCCACAATTTTGTGGTTATCACAATAGAACCAAGTCATGTTTGAACTTCACAGATAGATCTGATGTTCCCTCCTGTGTGTTCTTTGTATGTGTATGTATAGATTTTGTCTTATCATATTACATTCCTTTTTGTCTCTATCTTTCTTGTTTCTTAGGAATGCTAATGAATTTTTCAATGGTGTCTGAATATGGTAAATCTCAATAAAGAGTGATTGCTTCAGTAATACCTGGAGCTAAAATAAGTAGAGAGAAGCATGGAAGTATCAGAGAAAATGAGACATTGAAAGTAAAAATTTATCCATCAGTGACATGAAATGGTGTAATATTTCAGATGGAGGATATTTGACTAGAAAATAACATTCCCTTTTAATGGCCTCTGCAGATCTTTTTGAAAACTTGCAGAAAAACTTATCTTTTCTGCCATTTTGATTAGATAAAATATCTACTTTTTAATGTCCTATTTAATTCTTTTACAAATTTCTAAATTGCATTTATATTGTAGGGTTGTAATAAATTGCTTCGTGCTATAAGGATTTACTCCCAAACATATCCTAAAATTACAGAGTTATTCTCTCTTCAAAGAAGTCCAAAGTGCATGATATAACATTCCAAATAAATATAGTACACTTTCTGTGTATTATCTCATCAACTGTTCACCATGACCCAAGGATTTAGGAGTTATTGTGATTCCCTTTTGACAGATCAGGAAATGGAATGAATTTTAATGTTTCAAAATAAGTGCCCACATTATCATGGAACCATTCAATATTTTGTGCAATTATATATTTCATGCAGTAACACATAAATTTACCATAATATAAATTTCAACATTTTAAGTATGATTTTATTTTCTCCAGATGCTAAATAGATTTTATTTCAATTATTGACTTAATTTTTCCTCTATCAATAATAAAAATTTAATTTATTAACTCCGATTCACCACTTATACCTGAAATCTAAAATACTTCCTACACAATGATGAACACATATAACAAAAAGCAAGCCCAGTTTCCGAGAGGGGTGTGTTTAAATTATTTATCACATTAAAGTACTTACTGAAAGGCAGAGAGAAGAGTCAAAAGAAGTAACCTGAGAAGTTAAAATAATTTTTTGTTTCAGATATTTAAAAAGAGCATAGAAGTTTGGATTAGATTAAAACTTTGCGAGTTTATCTACTCCCTGTACATAGTGGATTTTGTAATTTGTGTTTACCTACATAATGTACTGGGAAAAGCATAGGTTACACTGTTGTTTTTATCAGCAACAGCACAGTTGTTTAAGGTTAAATTAAATGAGAGAATTTGGAATTGCTTTTCAACTCAGAGTAGGAGAAAACATTTGAAGCAACTGAGATGTAATTATTTAAACATAAGCTTGCAAAAAAAGATAAATCGGTCATTTCATCCAGTTTCTTTTTAATGTTCATTTGGTGTGACACAAGAATTGTCCTTTATCATTATTTATATCTATCCTTTCTATTCTATAAAAGTAATATAGGGTGTTGAAAAATTATTGTTTGTAGCATTTCCACAGATAAAGAGAAAAATGAATATCCCACTCAGAGTAAGATTTATGCTTGCTGAAGCCAAAGAGAATTGCTTGTGCATATTTTAGAGAATATTTTGGCTTCTTGCCACAAAAGTTCCTTGCCACAAAAGTTCAAGTGACCACCTAGGAATTCTCATTGAGAACTACTGTATGCAAACACATGAGCTGTGGATTGATTCGTACTTAATTACCAGACCACCAACTTTGCAAGTGCTATTAGCTGCAATACAATCTTGGACACTGTGCAAAACCATCATGATTTCCTTCTGATCTCTCTGGTGTGTTTCAGACCATCTATGGAAGGCTCAAAAGTAGCACATATTATTTCACACTTATGTGTCAAGTTGATGGAAAAAATGGGCATGCTACAATGCTTTCAGAGTTACAATTCAAGTGAGAAACTCAACTGCATATTAAATTCATGGATGAACAATGAAAACTTGAAAGCCATAATTTCAAGTTTTATTTCTGCAGGTATTGACATATGACACCAAATTATTAAATCTAGCATAATACAAAATTGAACACATGAAAGATTTACATAGGGATAAGAGGGCTTTGTGTAGTTCAAGAATGTGAAAAAGCTATAGAATACATTCATAATACAGTAGTCAGTCTTACGAAGCATAAACTGAACAATAGTTTTCAAATAGAATCCCCACCTAATTTCTATGGTAATTTGCATACACACAGCCTTCACACAAATGGGCATGGGCAATAAAGTGCTGAAATGTAGAAAGAGTGTGAGGTAGAAGATAGACAATAGACTCTCATTAGCTTTGGTTGTGAATATACATGGATAACTCATATTCCAACACAAAAACTATCTTTAGCATACAGAATTTTCTAGGTAGGGGAGATGATTAATGAACTTTGCAAGTAGCACTCCACCAGAAGTTGTTTTCTTTGTATTTTGAACTATGGAATTTTATAAATCAGTTCCCTTACATGTACTAATAAAGACAATTATGTCATCTAAATGAAATATTCTTGCACTTTTATAAGACAGCAAGGCAGGCATATCTGTACTAAGAAACAGCAAAAAAGTTAATAAGAAATGTAATTGACAAGAACTTTAAGGTGCAGATGATGGATCAAAAGATTTAATATTGATAAGATGGCAGGATTCCCCAAACTGATCTACATATTTAGTAAAATCTCTATCAGAATCCTAGTTGACATCATTACAGAACTTGGCAAGCTGATTCTAAAATATATCTGAAATTGGAAGAGACATACACTAGCCAGAATAATCCAGGAAAGAAAGGACAAAATATTAGGATTCACGTTTCTTAATTTTAAAACTTAATACTAAGCAGGGTAATCAAAACAATGTAATAATGGCACAAGGATAGGTAGATATATTACAGAATAGAATTGAGAGCCGAGAAATAAGCCCAACACATTTATGTTCAACTGATTTTTGACAAGGCGCTACGACCATTCAATGAGGGAAAGAATATATATATTTTTTTTCAACAAATAGTGTAGAGAAACTGGATATCCACATAAAAAAGAATAAAGTTGGACAATTACCTCATACTATTCACAAAAATTAAATATAAGAGCTAAGAATATAAAACTTCTAAGAGAAAACACTGGAGTGAATTATCTTTAATTTAGATTTAGCAAAAAGATATTTTTGACACCAAAAGCATGGGCAAGGGTAGAACAAAGGACAAGGTGAACCTCATCAAATTTAAAGTTTTGTACATCAAAAAACATCATCAAGAAAGTAAAAGAAAAAAAACTCAAAGAATAGAGAGATGTTTGTGAAACATGTTAAGGGACTTGAACCTCGAATAAATAGCCATCATCAAGAAAGTAAAAGAAAAAAAAAACCCAAAGAATAGAAAGATGTTTGTGAAACATGTTAAAGGAATTGAACCTAGAATAAATAACTCCCAGCTTAATAAAAAAAAGACAAAAAAGTGAAATTTTAAAAAATGAACAATTTTAAGTCTTTTGGGTATAAAACCAAGGAGTGGAATAGCTGGGTCAAGTGGTGGTTCTATTCCAGGTTTTCTGAGGAATCTCCATACTGCTTTCCAAAGTTGTTGCACCCATTTGCAGTTCCACCAGCAATCTATGGGTGTACCTTTTTCCCCAACATTTATTGTTGCTTGTATTCTTGATAATTGCCATTCTTACTGAATTGAGATGAAATCTTAGAATAGTTTTGGTTTGCATTTCTCTAATTGCTAGAGATGTTGAACATTTTTTCATATGTTTATTGATCGATTGTATTTCTTCTTTGTGAAGTGTCTGTTCAGTTTCTTAGACCATTTATGGATTGACTAAACTATGGTACCAACCTAGATGCCCTTCAACAGATGAATAGATAAAGAAAATGTAATATACATACACAATGAAATGTTACTCGGCCTTAAAGAAGAAATGAAATTATGGCATTTACAGGTAGATGGATAGAGCTGGAGAGTTTTACGCTAAGTGAAATAAACCAATACCAAAAAACCAAATCAAAGGTCAAATGTTTTCTCTGATATGTGGATGCTAATTCACAATAAGCAGGTGAGGGCTATGGAAGAATAGAGGTACTTTGGATTAGGCAGAGGGGAGTGAAGTAAGGGGAGGAGTATGGTAATAGGAAGGATAGTAGAATAAATTGGATATTATTACCCTATGTGCATATATGATTTCATAATTGGTGTGATTCTACATCATGTACAACAAGAAGAATGAGAAGTCATACTCCATTTGTGGATGATGTGTCAAAATGCATTCTACTGTCATGTGTAACTAATTAGAACAAAAAACAATGAACAAACTGTCTCAATAGAAACTTTTCAAGGGGAGACACACACACACACACACACAAACCAACAAGAATGTGAAAGGTTTATAATTTCATTAGTTAAAAAGGAAATACAACTCCAAACCACAATGAGATGTCACTTCATATGCATCATATACATAGAATTAATGGAATCTACAAGTTAGAGAATAACTAGATTATTGTGAGTATAGTGATAGTCAATGAGAGTATTGATAACTTGAAACCCTCCCTCCCACTCTGCTGTAGAAACATAATCTAGTGCAGTTACCCAATTATTAAACATAAAGTTACCATAGGATTCAACAATTCCATTCCTAGGTTTACATGTAAGAGAAATACAAACATATCTCTACAATAAAGCTAATTCATGAATGCTTGCAGTAGTATTATTCATATCAGCCAAAAGATGGAAAATTGTTAATCAGCAGGCAGATGGATTTTAAAAGTGGCATATCTATACAATGGAATAGTTTCATGGCCATAGGAAAAAGTTCTAATATGTCTGGCAGTTTGTATGAACTTAAAAATATTCCCCTAAGTAAAAGATACCAGTCACTAAGGTTCATATAGTATATAACTCCATTCATATGGAAGTCCAGCATAAAGAAATCAGTAGAGATAGAAGGCAGATTAGTTTGTAGGATGGGAAATGAACAACAAGGGAATGAGAGCATAATAGATAAAGGGTATATAGTTTATTTTTGAGGTGAGGAATATGCTCTAAAATTGTGGTAATGGTTACATCTACTTGCAAAAATAGTAAGATCTATTGAATTGTACACTTTTAAAATCAATCAATAAAAATTCTATTTATCCTATACATGATGTTCTGAAATACATACACATTGTTGAATGGCTAAATTGAGCTAATTAACACATACATTACTTCAAATGAATAAATTATAGCAAGTGAATTTTATCTCAAATGAATTTTATCTCAATAATGCATTTTTATTTTTTTAAAGAAAACTAGTGGATTTGTTAACTCATGCTGTACACTTAACTCAAAGGCTAGATAGCAACTACACAACAGACGAATAATATGACTTCTGGAAAAAAGACATATGGTTATGTGTCAAATCTTACAGAATTGAACTGAATATTCAGTTCTTATAGATGAACAAGAATACAAAATATTCAGCATCTTTTATACTGAAGCGAATTATTTGCCAATGCTGAAAAAAATGAAGGAGGAATACTAATAAACCGAGAATTTGATTTCTATTGAGAAAAGGAAACTTAAACTGGAAGCTCTCATGAATCTTTATTGACTTACATTAAAATTCAAAAGAGCTATCAGAGGTGCCCTTTGCAATATTTCTTCAGGAAAAAAAATTCTCTAGAAGAAGAAAATGAAGAGAAAATAAAAAGTGAACCTTGGAAAGGAAAGAAAAGGTGGCTGAGATATAAGTACTGAGTATCCACTGAGACATCAAGAGAGTGTGGTTGACTGTTCTAGATGAGGAAGAACAGAAGATCAGCACAGGTGGGAGAATTGCAAATAAAAAAAGTGGAAATTAAAAGTTTCTATGTCAACAGAATAAACCTGAAAACAAAGAGCTACATTTAACACTATCAGATTGCAAGGCAAAGTTGCTTGCTGCCTAAAACTTTAAAATAACTTGGTCATAATGATCTGCAGGAATGACTGAGGCATTTCTAAATAGGGGGTTGGGTATTTTGGGGGGAGACTTTAGTTTCATTTGGAGGATAGGATTTCATCACTGAGAGCCCTTTCAAATATATTTAGAAGAGTATGCTTCTCAGAACCAAGATTTAAAACTTTATATGAATAAAACAGAAAATCTTGCATTAGTATTATATTTCAGTAATAATCCAAATATATGTTGGAGATAGTTAATAATATGTAATAATAATATATAAATATATTAATATAAAAGTTTTATTAAAGACAGTGAACAGAATTTAAAAACATGAAATATAGAATAAAGTATTATAAAGAAAAGGACAATGCAGGAATGAGAGACATTATATGACTTCAAAAGTATTATTTCATTATAAAATTCATGTATAGATTTTCTCAAGAATGCACCCTAATACTAACTTAAATGAAGGCTGGCTAGGTGCTCAATCAATGCAGACCAAATGCATGAATTTTAGTTACCCTACAAGAGCTTCCCTATGTGTCAGGATTCATTACTTCCACAGCAAGGCTGCTCAGCCTTCTCTTTGCTGTCCAGTTGTCTGCTTGCTTTGCATCAGACAGGCCTAGATTTCAATTTCAACAATGACTTATTGGCTTTGTGGTCCTAGTGATCAAAGTAAGGGATTGCTTTATTAATGTAGTGTGCTTACTCTCCCTATTTTGCAAACATGGTAGAGGTAGGGGTAAGAGAAGAATCAAAAAGAGATGACAGGTTGCAATTTGAGGGAACAGTAAGACACACCATTGAGTTAACAAAATGTTTTGATGTTGGGGGTACCCCACTAATTAGAATCTTCTTCACTGGTTTTTGCTGATTGCACTTGCCTCTGACACCTCGTTTCTATAGTCTGTTCAAGCCTTTCCCTCTCCCCTTAGATGCTCCAGACTTTTGCTGGGAGGACTTTCCTTCCTTCCTTTTATCCATAGAAACTGTGGCTTACCCTTTGTATCAGTCAGGGTTCTCTAGAGGAGCAGAACCAGCAGAATATATGCAATTATAAAAGGGGATTTATTAGATGAGTTTATGCAGTCGGAGGCTGAATAGTCCTACTAAGGCTGTCTGTGAATTGAAGTGCTGGGGAAACCTGTAGCTGCTCAGTACAAGAACGTGGAACAAGAGGGACTGATTATGCAGCTTAAGTCCATGGCTGACGGCCCGGAAGCAACACATAAGCTTTCCTTTCTGTCTTCAGGAGTGATTTTTACATTTTCAAATAGGGTTGAGAAGGCAGTGGCATGGTAGTTGGGAAGGACAGCTATTTTGGAGCTGTTGGGGACTTTGCTGGTATCCAGTAGTCATATTATTTAGGGGGCTAACACTACTTTCATTCTTTCTAGGAGAATATGACATAGAAGGTCTTTCTGTTAAGGGATAACTAGAGATATGCAAATGTCAAGCTTCTTGCTATTTCTATGAAATTTCTCTAGGTCAGAGACCAGATGAAAATAGGAAGCATCTATACTCACTGAGAACGTGAATAGGCATCTGAGAAAGTCCTGTGAATTATTTCTCCAATTTCACTAATCAAAACATTGTTTGGTAAGAGCTAGTTGATAGTCAAGTAGTCTTTTAAATGATGTTACTTAAATCAAGGAAGTTGACTTGGAAAGCCTGTATTATAACACTGTTGAGGTGATTAATGGTATTATATACCTGCTCAATCAAAATTCACTTCTCAGACAAAGTGCTATTCATGTAATACCTCTTTTCATTTTCACCAAAGTGCTTTAACACAGAAAAAGAAAATTTTAGACTCAAGTCTTATTTTTGCATGGTGTGATCCTTTTTTTTTTTTTTTTG
>NW_025999900.1:29779987-29785903 GCF_001458135.2 Marmota marmota marmota | reverse complement strand
CTTTTTTTTTTTTTTTTGGTGGGGGGTAGGATAGAGCTTTTGGTTTCCATTAATAAAAGACAGACAGTAGATGGAATATTTTTCAAATTATAAGTTTTTTAAAGTAAAGAAATAAAAGAAAAAGAATAATTCTTGCATTATTAAAAGAATATTCTGATGATATTCATGCAAAAACTAAAATTATGTAAAAATTATATCTGCTTTATAAAATTCCATTAGAAATGTACATATGTATTTATACAACACAATTCAATTAATTTTAAAATACTTTAACAATTTTTTCCCCAGGCTTATTTAGGATTGCTGAATTAAATGCAGACGTACACTTAGATTAGCATCTCAGATAAATGACAAAGTTTTTGTATCCTGAGTATATTACATGGACCATACTTACACTAAAATTAATTCCTATTTACTTCACATTCAAATTTATTTGATTGTCCTGTATTTTCATTGCTAAATTTGACTAACCCAAGTTCCAATTATTCTAATGGAAACTCCTCTATTTAGAGAATGTTTTTTATAGGTTAGGGAAAGTATGAAGATACATATAATCATTCTATTTAGGAAATCTATACAATGATCAGAGGAGACCTTATATTTTTAATTATTTCAAAGATAGAATAAGGTCTGAAGGTTTCCAAAGGAAAGTGATATTAGGTCAGAACTTTTAACACTTAGGGTAAGTTACTAATCTTTTTTGAGTTTTGTTTAATTGGAAGTGACAGGAGATATTTAGCAATTAGAGGAGAGAATGAATAAAATAGAGAAGGCAACGACCTATCCAAGGGACAGGTATAAACAATTCAAGGTGTGGTAGATGAGTTAATATATAATTCTGAAGTTCATTTTCAACTCTATTCATACGGTATTTATTACATCCCAGGACATAGTGTTTAGTACATCCCAGGATTTGTTATAAATACATATTTATGAGCTATTGACTCAAAACAAGTCTTCAAATAGGTACGGTTATTAGCCCAGTTTTACAAATGAGAAAACAGAGACAAGGAGAGATTAAGAAACATGTTTAATGTTGGATATCAATTATGGTGGATATGGAATATGAGATCCACCAACATGGCTCCATTGCTTTATTACAAACCAATATTCTATTCTGCTTTTATTACTATTCAGTATTTTTTTTTTTGAGTGGGGAAGTACTAGGGATTGAACTCAGTGGCACTTGACATCTGAGCCACATCCCCAGCCCTATTTTGAATTTTATTTAGAGACAGGGTCCCGCTGAGTTGTTTAGCACCTTGCCATTGCTGAGGCTGCCTTTGGACTCATGATCCTCCTGCCTCAGGCTCCCCAAGCCACTGGGATTACAGGCATGCATCACCGCACCCGGCTCTATCCTGTATTTTTATGAATAAGATATTATAACTGAAATTAGAAATTAATTTGTATATTGGTGTGTAAGACATTCTTATAATTTGAAATAGCTGGTATCAGAAAAGGACGGAAAATGACTACTTAAAAAGAAGAATGATTTTTCATGCTAATGACAAAAATAATTCTCAATACTTTTCATGAAAAATGAAACCACAATGTATGTAAATAAACATAATTTTGCCACAATACATATTTTTTATTATGGCAATTGTATTTTAACTCTTAGACTGAAAAATTAATCTGTGATTTTTTTAGAGGGAGGAGTTTAGGCATAATTTTTCAACCAGTCTGTAAAATAACTTGTGGTAACCTGTAATTGGTATTTTTTTTATCTTCAGACTTTTTCCAGTGATCACAGTGATCACAAGCTTTTACACACACATTTACTAATTCATTAACTTTACCAGGAATTAATTTTTCGGCTCCTAAATCATTCTCTTATGAATCATCATTCTTGTTGATTCACTTTCCTTCACGTTCTAGCTGGTATAATTGAAATTCTTTCCTATAAACTCATTATTTTCAAGATTTGTAATTTTACTTTGTAATCATTTTTTGTTGCTTTTAAAATTATTTTTGCAGAACTTTTGCAGGATCAGGCAAATACATAGAAATTGGCCAAAGCCTGCTACAATGGTCAGATAAACATTAGCTTTAAAAGGAGAAATAGGCTTGAGTGGATATTAATTTTATAACTCATAATTTCATTAAATAATATTTTAAAGATGTAATAATGTTTGCATTCAGTATAAGCAACATGGCTGTTAGAAAGGATAATGGATTTCATGATGAATCTATTAATTGCTTATACTGATGTATTTGGAATATTTTTCAGATATTAATTACTATTCACAGAATTCTCCCACATGAGCAGAAGCTATTGTAATTAACAATGTTTAATTAAGTGAAAAGAAGGTTAAAGTTTATGTATTTTTGGCAATACAAAAAGAAGTTAAGAAGTAAGACCTCTTGCATTTGAAATTTAGTTTTTTAATATACAGCTATTTTAAAACTCAAACAGAGCTATACCAAATTTAAACAAATCTCCATTGAAAACTGCACTGAATATATTTTAGCTATAAAATCTTATCAAAACTCACATGAAACTTAGTGAAAAACTTATTTTTACCTTGCAAAGTTTTAGTGTTTGTCTTATAAATGTAGAATGGTTACCAGAGTCATTCCCTAAAGGTTGAGAATGCCTCTATTAGAAAGATCTGGAACATTGACTAAAAGCCTTCTCTCTCCTTCCCCAATTCAATCTATGAATAAAAAACAAACAGAAAACCAAATTCTAATCCACATCTGCTCTGAATAGGGACTTCTCTATCCACTAAATGCCCATGTCATATATACACTTTTTTTATTTTTGTCTGTTGATTTTCTTCTTTTCTTTCTGGTTTTGGTCTTGTTCCCTCATCCTTTTCCCTTCTCTTCTTTCCCTTCTCTTTTGCTCTACCAAAAATGATTTTCATTCTCTACTTATGTGAAACTTACCTTTCTTTCACATATAATCAGTTCCAGACATAACTCATTTATATTTTTTCCTGATCTTTCTTAAGGTTAACATTTATCATCAATTAATGAACTCAAATTAAACTTTAGCATTATATTTCATTATAGAAAGATGCCCAATACACCAAGAAAACAAGGTATTTTGGTGAATGAAGGGAAACTATTTTTAAGACCCTACCTCAAAGATGATCAAAGCAGAAACAAAACAGTCCTAGCTTTTGTCACTTTATAAAATATAAATTCGTACTGAAAAGTGGATATTCAATTTCCCTGTTATAAAAGACCATTTATTCTTGGGAGAAAGATAGGTGGTGGTTACGAACTGTGAGCTTATATTCAACCCTGCTCTTGAGTTGATTTTGTGCAGCACAAAATAGAATCTCTTGATGTGCTCTCAAAGATCAGGCAAGTGCAGCTCACCTACTGTCATTACCCCTCCTTTGTCACTTTTGCTTGGGTAAGACTCCAATCCATCTTAAGTGTTTAAGGAGACTCTTCCACATGGTTCTTTCTGAACACAACTGCAGGGTTAGTTTGGACTTTTTACTCTTAATTTCAAACTTAAGGTGACAGTACATTTTGAACAACAAATCGGAGTCCAAATCCCTGTGCATTCAAGCAGCCTCACGTGTCCCTCCCCACTCTAATCATCCTATCTACCTCATAGAGGTAGGAAATGAGGTGGTGATTAAGTAATTGGCTGCTGTCAAAATTATAGTTTTTTACTACTTGAATTTTCAGCAATAATAGGTCCTTCTTAGATTCTCATGAAGTGGAGAACTGATGTTTGTTGAGCAATTTGCATACTTCCTCTGAGTAACTCTGTGAAGTTAATAGTAGTAGTAGTAGTAGTAGTAACAGTAGTGTGTGAGTGTGTGAGTGTGTGTGTGTGTGTGTTTGGTGATTTCTCCAAGGTCTCAGAGAAATTAAGCAGCAAAGCTGGATTTGAATTCAGTTTGGGGATGTTCTATTTATTGCAAAGTCTGAATTTTAGAAATTAAGTGGAGTGAGAAAATATGGAATAAGGAAATACTTAAGTGGTAGGAAGAGCAGGAAATTAGCTGTGAATGTTTCTAGAATAGGGGATTGAGGAGGGGACTATAGGAAGGGAGGAACCTTTCTCTCATTCTCTCTTCCTGGGGGAGCTATGGCTAGAAAAAGTGTCACAGTGAATTTTACCTTTATGTATATCCATAATACACTAATTTAAAAGAACTATAAATAAATAGAATATCGGTAGAGAAAAGGCAACAGGAAGAGAAAAAGGGAGAAAAGGGGAAGTGTCTCAGTATTTCCAATTCACACTGAATTGGAGCAAATTATATTACATGCTTTTATAATTATGTCAAGATGAACCGCCAATATCTATATATAACTATAATGTACTAATAAGAAAAAAAGCAAACACATTCAGTGTCAAAAGCAATTACCATGGCTAGATTAATTTTTTTTTTTTAATTTTAAGCTGTTTCCAGAAACTGGATTGTTTTATGCTAGTGAGAGTTGGTAACCCTTTTAGTATAGGCACTAAAAACTGTGAAACTGTAAGAAGAGATAAAAAGAAAAAGAAAAAAGAGAAGAGAGAATACAGAAATGACACATAGGGAAAATATCATAATTCCCTTTTAAATTTTTTTGCTAAATGTCAAGAATCATGGTGGAATAGAAAATAAAAATTTTAAGAAACTGTGGATTCTTTCACCTGTTCCTATGGTATATAACTTAGAAATCAAACTTTTCTGGTGTTGTGATTGAGACTTGGGGGAAAGTACTCATTGTTACTAGCTTCTTCCACCTAATATGCAGGCAGGGCTGCAGCCAGTCAGTTGGGAGACTAGGAGGGTAACAAGGACCCTTGAGAAGGGCACAGGATGCTTGCAGAAGGTGTCAAGGTATGCGTGCTGAGCTCTATGAACACCAGGGAAACCATTTCCCTGGCTGAATATGACTGTGCCTCATACTCTATAGAAATCTGTTGGCATCTTTCTGTCACACTCATCATTGCCTGGTTGTGACAACCACACAGGACCACAAAGGACAATGCTGAGCTCAATGCAGCCAGAAATTAACTTTGCACCTTAGAGAATGTGTGGTGGTAGGCCAGACTGTGGCTACCTCACGCTCAGAGGTCCTTCATAATCCCTCTACTACCAGATCACTGGCATTCTCGATTCTTGATACTCCTGACTATACCATTTGGTGTTCTTCATTGAAAAAGGATTTTCCAGTTGTTTCTGTACATAATGCTGTGCTCATTCCTCACCTACCTCTTTGAGTTCTTCTGATTCATTTCATATTCAAGACTGTGGATGTTTTCCAAAAATAAGTCTTTCAGTACTTGTTCTTCTTTGATATACTTATTATTATGTATCCACTCTCATGGCTTTAAATCTTATTACTCTGTATTAAAACTATATACATATATACATATATCTGACCTTTCTCACAATTTCACTAGAATGTCTGCATGGTAATTAGTCACTTCCTATGATCATTTTGCTTTTTAATTCCAAGTCTATATATCTGAACCAAAAAGTAACATGTACGCCACCAAAATATGTCCAGACAAAAACAGGAAATGTACAAAATTTTAAAAAAAGACAAATGCTTAACAAACACAAAATGCTCAGAATCATTAGTTATCAAAAAATGCCAATCAAAACAAAAAATTACACCATTTACACCTATAAAGTTGTCAAAGACTGTTTTAAAAAGAAAATTATAATAAGTATTGACAGGAGTGCAAGGAATTGGTCACACTCATACACTATTGATAGAAGAATAACTTAACAAAAGTTTTCTGAAATGAAATTGAGCAATATGTATCAGAAGTTTTAAAACAACACCTAAATTATAACCCAATAATTCAATTTCTCAGCATATGTCATGGGGTAAAATGTTATATATATATATATATATATGGTATATATCACAGCTTTTTTTTCTAATAAAAAGTGAAAATAATGTAATTGTGCAAAAAAAAAAAAAAAAAAAAAAAAAAGG
>NW_025999900.1:29692343-29779700 GCF_001458135.2 Marmota marmota marmota | reverse complement strand
CTTGGAAAGTCCTTGCCTGCGCCACTGCCGCTCACGCAGTGGCAGCCGCTGCACCAATTCACGCACCCTCCAGTAATGAAAAGTATTCAGTAATAGCCTTTTGCTGCAACTTTTTTCCTGATAATCCTTCTTCTTCTGAACTTTCTTTTTCTTTCTGACTAGAGTTCCTGGGCTGTTATCAACACATGCCCTAACTATTCTTGGTTCCACTGGGTGCCTCCTTCCCTTAGTAATTTATTTAATACCCCTTCTATATTTTCATCACAAAGACAATACAACATTTCAAGACAAAACAAGACACAAACATACTGTATCAATCTTTTCCATTTTCTCAAAATGGCCCTTTTTCCTCTCGCCCTATCTAGGGACAAGCAGATTAGCTCCCATCGTATCTATGGACGGGCAGCTTTTTTTTCTGTCACTTACCCCCGAGTGTCCCGGGGATCCTGGTACAGGCCACCATCTGCCGCAGTCTGGCTGCAGCAAAATAACCAGGGGGTGACGAGCAACTTGTGTAGATTGATACAGCAGGAGTGGGAGCCCTTTATTGTAGGACAGGAGGGGTATATATACATTCCACACAGCTTATCTTAATTAACATAAACTAGATACAACAGTCAACCAATAAGGAATCTCCACACTTAATGGCTTGCTGGAGTTACTTCACAAACCACTCCCTCTGGCAAAATGCCTGGCGCCATCCTGACTTGTTTACAGACCCTAACATATTCACAGAATTGTAATGCTAATCATTATGGTCAAAATAAGTTCATGCTAATTTTATATTAAGTGAAAAAACATAGGGGATAATGCAGTACATAAACTATCACATTAAATTTGTAAAAGCATGTGTCTGTATGTACACAGATATGAAGAGAATACAGTAGAGTGAAGACTGCTTTTTGGTATTTTTCTACTTTCTCCATGTTGTTCTTTCCACTTATTTCCATAGAGAATTTGTGTTTGGCTTTATGGTAAGAAAATGATATTTCAAAAATTAATACATTTATTTCCCACCCCAATAGGTGTTATTCTGGATTTCTAGTAATGTCAGTGCCATCCTCATTCTTGGTCATCCATATTCACAGCCATTTTATATTTCCTCTGCTTGATACTCATCTAATATTATCCAAATATCCATGTTTGTGGATTTGTTTCTATTTTCATTTCACTGACAGATTATCTTTATTAAATATTGCTCTTGCAAATAAATTTCCATGCTTAAAATTTGACCATGTAGAAGGAGGAGCATTTTGGATTCCACTCTGCTTACTGTTTATACAGCTTGTAAAAATTTATTGACTTGTATAAGTATGATTTGTGCTGTATAGAACATATTATGCTTTAATATAAAATAAAAATCAAAACAAAAATCTGCTTATTATCTGATACAGTTCAAAATCCTTAGCTTCACTTTCTCAAATCCTCCTATGATCTGATCTCAATCCTCCTTAACAGGGATCATATCTGGTATTCCTCATAATGAGAACTGCTAATAGCATTGGTCAAGCTGTTTCGATATTTGGATACTAATTTTGAGAGTAATAATAAAGAGACTGATGGTTTCACTAAAAGAGCACAATGTTTATTAGTCCTTACTGCAGACCCACCAGAGCTGCCAGCTTCCTGCCCGTTGGTGGGAGATTTCATTTGAATCTCTTGGTTCCTGCACATCTGTGGATAAGTCCCTTCCCTTCCCTTTTCCTCCTCTCTCCTTACCTTTCTCTCTTTTGCATAAATCAGCCAAAGTATGTTTTTACTGCCTACAAGCAAAACAATCTAATTGCTCAAGATTATTTACCTGGAGCATGTGGTAGGGCTGATATTTGAGCTCAGGTAGATGGTTGCAAGCCTTATCCTCTTAACACGACCATTGGATACTGTTGTAAGATTCCAATGCAACCCTGGTTTAAACTCACACTTGTCCACTTTTATTAAATTTCACTAAAGCCACTTTTCTTCCTAAAATATCCTTCCTTTGCTTTCTTTGAGCACTCCCAATGCTATTCAAATCCTCCCATTGACCACTTCCTCTAAAATACTCAGTAAACCCTTTAAACCATAGGGCACTCTCTTCATGACACTTATTAACTGCTGGAACTTGAGACTTAGATGATTCAATACCAAGAAGTACTCGCCATTGGTTCCCTATGACTTGTAAGATAAAATCTAACCTTCAGAAACCACAGGCAAGGCACTCTTGAGCCTGCTCTAGCTAGACTTCCTCCCTTTCTCTCATCTCCTCCTCTGCACAATCCCACCCTCCCTCTCCATCACACGGACCTTCTCCTTCCCTAAGCAGCTGGACATTTGTGAGTTTTTTAAAATAATGGCCCCCCAAACACTGCTTTTTTAATATGGTTAACATTAATTTGTTGTAAAACTTTCTTGTGACTTTTTTTCATGGTCATACTTTGTAGAGTTCCACGGAGAGAAATCGTCATTTATTCTATAAATAAATTGCATGATATCATTGATTAAATCCATAAGCAAATATTGTAACTGAAAAATGTAGAATTTTATATATTTTCTTTGACATTTGAGGACTTTGTGTCATTGTCACTCATATTTGCCTGGGGGGGCGGGGAGGAATCTTACATTGTACAAAATAGAAATGGAGTTCTGTTCCTGTAAGTTAGAAGAACACTGTTGGAAACAAGTCAACTGAGAATAAATATATTAGGAGATACAAAACAGCCCTTTTATGCCTAGAGTTTATTGTTAATGATTTATACGTTAAATATAATATCTTAACTTGTCTCTGAAACACAATGTCTTTTTAACTTAAATTTCAATAGTTAGCTGTTACCTCTTTTTTTTTTTTTTCTAACAGAAGATCAAACAAATGTTGCTTTCTTAGTTGAAACCTACTCAAATAGATATTGGCATATTTTAGATTTCAGGATTATTTTGAATATGAGGAGTGAACACAGAAATTCTTCGTGGGAACATCCCTAGAAGTTATGGCTTTTTCACTCTGCCCAGAGATATGGATATATTTATGTGCTGGAGTGACACTTCTATAGGAAGCTTAAGACTTGTTTAGTACATGGTACCCAAGTTAAAGTGTAAGTGTGGGTAAATTTCACTGCTTGTTTAGGTTTTACGAATATAATTACTTACCTTTAGACAATAAGAAATGGAAAACACTTAAGTGGTTTCCTTATACCTGGATCTGTTGATTTTGTTTTGTCAATGGGAGCTTTCATTATGAGCCACCAAAGGTTAGCCTCTCTCAATTGATGTAGTGGTAACAATTTACTCTCTCCCGCCGCCACTGTAAAGATACAATGAAAAGAACCTGTCCTTCAGTCTGTTTGTGGTAGAGATTTTTTTTTTTTTTTTTAAGTATAAACATTGAATTCCTCTGCTTACTTGGAGATGCAAGGTCATTAACAGGGCACTTGAGAAGATTGGAATTACAGTCAATTGAGACGTTGAAACATCCTAAATGGCCTAATGCAGCAACTAAGTGCTTCTTAAATTCCAAAACTTTTACTTGAGCACAGCAATCATGAATTTCCATTGCCTTTAGTAAATGCTGCTTTACCTAGTTCTGTGTGAAGAAGCAATGCAAATTTAAAATACCGTGTTTATTTATTTATTTATTTATTTATTTATATTTTGCTTTGCAACATTCATTTGTCAAGATGTAAATATAAAATATGATTTCATATTAAATTAGTAGAAAATTAATGGAAAGTAAACTTGGTGGTACAGCTAATGCCAGTGCAACTTACTTTGTAATTTTATAGCTAAATATGTGCAACATGGCCATTTGTAGACACCAATCAAATTAAAAATATGGTTCTCTCTCTACACATACACACACATAGGTACACAAGTGTCACCAATGATCAAATTTAGGCCATTTACAATTCAGTGTTTGAAAATAATACACAAATAGATTTTTATCATAACCATAGCAGACACAACAGTAAATTACTCAGGAGACTTACATTTTAGTGATCTGATTGTCTCACCAACAGCTCAAGGTCACTTGATTTTTCTTGTTCTTTCCACATTCACTGAACAAAAGGATATTATTAAATGACCCTTACATTTATGCACATCCCTAAAACTCGATGATGTTGGATTTACTTTTAAATTTCATGTAATCAAAACTCCATTCTCCAATACATACAGTAAAATTTATCCACACTTGTTTTCATGTAACTCATAAAACAATATGAGGAACGAACACAGAAATTCTTTGTAGGAACATCCCTAGAAGTTATGGCTATATATCTAACAAATACTTGTATAGAGTTTATACTGGGGCAGCAATGCATACTTCATGAACACACAAATTCTCAAACCTCATACTAGTAAATAATATGTTGCAGAATTACTTGTGGAAGATTTTTAAAGTATGTATTAGAGAAGTAAGTCTCCATTAAGAACAAAGAAAAAGTGAGACAGAGAGAAGAGCAGATTGTGAGGAAGGAATATTTAGATTTATAAAGCAAACTCAGAAACTGAGGGAAATATGTTGATAGATATTTTATTGGTAATTAGCTCAGTGCCAAGAGGTGCTTGAAAGTCTAGACTTTTGTAGGAAGAAACTGTGAACTAGGAAATAGGATGCCAGCAGTACAGGTGTAGACATCTTTCTGAGATTAGAGTTAAAGGAGCAACAGGAAATGAGGTGGAAATTAAGTAATCAGTTGCTGTCAAGATTCTATTTTTTTTCAAGAAGACAGTCTAGGTCAAGGTCAAAGGTAAAGGTAAGGTTGAACAAACTAGAAATCCGATTTTTTTCCTAGATAAATATATCTAACAAATACTTGTATAGAGTTTATACTGGGGCAGCAATGCATACTTCATGAACACACAAATTCTCAAACCTCATACTAGTAAATAATATGTTGCAGAATTACTTGTGAATACCTGGCATTGCCCCAGAATAGTACTGAGAAAACAACACCTCTTTGATCACGCTTTGGTACAGAGTCTACTAAATAATAATATGCATTTTTTGAAATGACTAAATATACACTTACAAAGTGGTCTATTCAAAGCCATTATAGACTAGTAAGCAAGTAATAAATGTTGAAAAGTCCATAACTACACATTCATATAATACACAGCTGTCACCTTGAATAGAGTAAATAACGCAACTCCTCAACTATGGTTTCTCCTTCTCTCTCTCTCTCTCTCTCTCTCTCTCTCTCTCTCTCTCTCCAGTGCTGGTGAATCAAGCTCAGGGCCTTGCACCTGCTAGGCAAGTGCTCTTCCCACTGAGCTAAAATGCAAGTTCCTTAGCCATGGTTCTTTAACCAATATCTACTTATAGAATATGGCTTAAATTGATCATTTTTAAATCTAACATTGCACATGCAGAGAAGACTTCTTTACCATTCTTAAGTAACAATTACTGAATTTAATATTTAGTTGTTGTTTGTAAAACATTTTGGTGCCAAATGCTATTGCTATAATATATTCTTTTATTGCAGGTAAGCTATCCTATTTAATAATTCAGTCATGAAATAAGTTACTAAAAGATACAGGAAGAACATCATTTCTAATATGTTTGTTAATATTCAGTGGAATTTGTTGAAAACCAAATTGTTTCTGCTAACCATGTGAACTCTAGTCACTACCTGGATAAAGGTATAAAATAAGAATTTACCTCCCAACAGAGCACATCGTATCATAATGGTTGCCTATTTTCAAGAATTAAAGAGGACATGTTTCCAGAAAAATTTTCATGGGTGATTAAGGCATTTAAATCTTGGAATATTTTCAAGTTTATTTTAAGAAATTCAATTTATTATTTCATTCTTAGGATTTGTGAATACTCTCATTACTCATATTTCATGATAGAAAGTCAAAAGATCAAGCTGCCTTTTTATAAAAAGTCTCCATTATTACTCCAGTAGACAGCTGAACATTTCATAGTGCTCTCTCTGGGGGTAAAATAATTTTATTCATTGCATTATCTTATCTGAAACTCTGTAGAGTAAAAGGTGGCATGAAAAGGGTAAAAAGCCATGAGTTGTTTTCAGTGACCTCAACCATTCTGCCTTTTCGCTTTACAGATGCCTCAGGAACCATGGTTGGTTACTGTTTGGGGTTGTGGGTTGGCAATGGGTAGCTTAAACATGTGCATGGTGTAAACGTGATAAAACTCAGTCTTTGAGAACAATAGAGTGTATTTTCCCCATCCATCTCCATCAGAGCATTCTATCTTTGCCACCATGTTTTTTTGCCATTTGGAGTTTAGCTAATTTAATTCTACATATATCATAGAAAAGATTGCTTATTAAGTTAGAAAAAAATTTATTACCAGAAAACTTTTCCAATAAAAATGTAATATGGCAAAAGACTGTTACTGTTTTAGGGAGGAAAGGCCATTAGGAATGATATATATATATATATATATATATATATATATCAACTGCCTGCCCATTCTCCGAACACCTCATTCTCCTACTCTCTCAAACCTTTCAAGCCTCGTTTCTCTAGGGGTTCCTTTCTCTCAGTTTACAAACTTCCAGTTCTCCCACACTAGAGCTACTTCCCTTCATCATGCATCTTCTGGAAAATGCTGTCCACCGTCTCTCTCCCACTCAACACCACTTACTGAACAACTGGTTTTATCTGAGATGTTTGTTATCACTTCCCACGTGCACCCTTAGCCCCTGCTGTCTAGCTTCTGCCTTTCTCAGTCTGCAGAGCTGATGTTTTATTTGTCCTCAGTGATCAAACCCAATGAACACTCTTTATTAGACAGTTCTTCAGTGAACAATAATGATTATTTTTCTCCTTTTCAATTTTTTTTTTGGTTCCCTCATTGTCCATGGCACTATACTTATTGGTTCTTGTCCTTCTCCCCACCCTCCTTGTTTTCCCTCTCACCTAGTTTGGCTCTAATGTGTCTTCAATTAAGCATTACTTTGCTTCTTGTGAGATTTCTCCTTTCTCATGATTTCAAGACTATGATTCCCAAATTTCCACCTCAAGCTCAGAAATTTATCAGTATTAAAGGTATACATTCTCTATTGCAAATGTGCCCCAAGCTCTTCCAACTAAAGTCCAAAGTGAAATTTACTATCTTTACTGAAATTGAGCTCCTGTCCTAATTCTCTGCCTCACGTGGCAGAATCAATTTCCATCTCATCACTGAAGCTAGAAGTTAGATTGTTGACTTTTTTCATTGTCTTTTCCTCTCCACGCTTGAGACTTAGAAGTACAATATTTCATCAGTTAACACGTACATCTTATATTTTAACATCTCTGAAATCAGATGCACCATAACAAGCAATCACACAAAATGTATTATTATAGATTTTAGTACAAAAGAAATGTGTGTCCTAGGGTCCAGTCCATGGTGCCTTACTTTAGGTGAAATATTGTACTTCATAAATCTATCTCAATATCTCCATTTCACTACCAATCCTCCAACAGTCTTCATCACACTGAGAACTATCATACACTGATGAAGAAAATTAGATAATAAAGAAATGGAAAGGAATCCAATTTTCATTCTCTGGATCAATAAATACTGTCAAAATATCTCTTCAATTCAACGTGATCTACAGATTCAATGAAATTCCCATCAAAATTCCAATAGCATTTTTCATAACAGTAGGAAAAAAATCGGGAAATTAATATGGAACTATAAAGATCCCCAAAGAGCTAACTACTTTTTTTGGGCAAAAAGAGAAAAATTGGAGGTACCACACATCCTGATTTCATAGTATATTACAAATATGCAGTTATCAAAGCAGTATGTATCAGCATTAAAACAGACATATAAACCAATGCAACAAAATAGAGATCCCAGAATAAACCCACACATGTATGGTCACCTGAACATTGACAGAAGTTCCAAGAATATACACAGGGAAAGGAGAATATTTTAATAAATGGTGCTGGGAAAATGGATACCCACATACAAAAGAATGTACCCTTCTCACACATCTCAAAAGTCAATTCAAAATGGATTAAAAGATTCTCCATAATACCTGACACTATAAAACTTCTAGAAGAACACATGGGGGAAAAAAGCTCCCGGATCTTGGTCTTAGCCATGATTTCTTGGATAGAATACCCAAATCACAGGCAATAAAAGGAAAATAGTAAAGTGGAGCTACATTAGACTACAAAGCTTCTGCACAGCAAAGGAAATAACAAAAAATATGAAACAGCACACTATGGTATGAAATAAAATATCTGCAAACCATGTATCTAGTATCCAAAATATATAAGGAAACTCCCATAACCCAGTAGCAACAAATAACTGCACTGAAATAGCTAAAGGGCCAGAATAGATATGTAAATGGCCAACTGATAAGTGAAAAGGGGCTCAGGAACTCTAATCATCAGGGAGATGCAAATAAACCACAAGGAGAAATCATCTCATACCCATTGGGATCTCTTTTATTAAAGAAGCAAAAGATAATAAATGCTAGTGAAGACATGGAAAAAGGGGACCCTTGTACCCTGTTGGTAGCAGTGGAAATTGGTGAAGCCTCTATAGAAAACAAGACTCCTGTGCTGTCCTATATCACCTACCTGCTATGATGAAATGATGTTTGTACTAGGATCTGAAGGATGTTGGCTAGATTAAAAGAGAAGGGAAGACTGTTTTCAATAAACAATCTGACTGTGCCAAGTTCCTGTGGTGGTTTATCTCATTAAAAAATGACCAGTGTGAGGCAGAAGTAGGAACCATGTGGGCAGGTAGAAGATGAGGCTGAGGGGAAAATTGGGAACAGAGACCACAAGGCTTCAAGGATCCCTTTAACCTTAGGGCAATGGAAAACTAGAAGAATGTTTTAAATGCTGGGGATAGAGGGTCATATGATGAGAAATGCATTTTGTCAAGGTCCTTCCGTCTTGATCTAAGGTGAACTAGTGAGGACTCGGGAAACCAGTTATGTCTTTTGCACAAATTAGATGAAATGATGTGGTATATAGAAAGAACACAGAATTATTTACAGTTGGGCAGGCTGCAGATAGACTCGGACCCCTGCATACCTACAACAGTGCAAGAATATGAGAGAGAATTATGGAGAGCTTGACAAACATTAGCCCTCTTCTACCACTTTGAAACCAGGTCTCTTGAAGCAGGCTGTCAAAGAGCCATATGTACTGTACAAAGCACATCCACTTCCACATTTTAAAATCCACCCCAAAGCTTATACTTCAGATCTACATTCGTATTATATTACTCTCAATGGCTGTAGCATTACCTATCTTTATACTTTCTACTATTAACTTTGTTATTTGTTTAATTTAAAAAGCAAATTCCAATCTTAGGAATAAAAACAAAAAAACACACAAAACTCGTTCTATAGACTTAATAAGTAGGTTGAGGTAAGTCAAGAAGATTACAATTGGGTCCAAGCAGCATAAACTCTAACCCCTTGAACAATGCCTTCTTTTGTGTACTGCACTTCCTATGGGTATCAGAGTAGAACTGTGTAATGACAGCCCTAATAGCTACCAGTCATAAAGAAACAACAGAAGAACAAATGTTGAGACTTGAAAGTTGGAAGGATCAATAGCTAGATAGCATTTGTTATATGAGAGCTGAAATCAGATCTTCAAAGAAATTCTGCCGAAAGCAAAATAAATTAGGTCATTTAGGATGCTCAAAAAACAACTTATTTTAAGGTTTAAATCCCAACATACACAATATATTTCTGTCACTGCTCGTCTGGTTTCAAGGATTTATCCAGTCCAGCCTTTGTTTATCCTCTGGCCATTTTACAGTTGAGGCTACTCTATCTAGTATAATATTTTTAAAGCTCATGAGTGCATGAGTTTCAACTTCTGGGCATGTCTTAAAAATTGACATTATTCATCTTTTTATTCCTAGCATCTAGAAAATCCTGTCGAACAAAGTGAATACTTCAAGTTATTTGTTGGTGGGGTAAACATGAATTAATGTAGCTCAAATATTATTCGATTGTTACCTTTTCTGAGATAATCTTACTACCTGCTTTCATCTATTTTCTTCATAACACTTACTGTTTTATGAATTTATAGCATTTGTATCCTTATTCTTGTTATTTTCCTCATTAACCATGTATTGCAGAAAGAAAAGGATTTTGACTGGGCCCTAGAAGACAGTCTGGCACAGACTAAGTTTACAACATATTTGATAGAACAACCAATAATCGATATTTTGTGATTACTTTTCTACTTATCAGTACTTGATAAGGTAACTTTATTATGTTGGACAATTATCATTCTCTAATTGTAATCCATAAGGTCTCTCCAAAGAAACAAAATTACACACACATGTAGATAGATAAATGTCTGTATCCAACTCTGTATCCACCTATAGAGATTAATTTTTAGCATTTAACTCATGCAATTATGGGTAGTAGAAAGTCTGAAGTGTTCATAAAATCTTCAGGGAAGACCTATAGTATAGGAATTCTAGTATTTTTTTTCTCTTCTGGGGACGTCAGTCTGTTTTAAAATATCATCAACTGATTGGATGAGGCTCACCCACATTACAGAAAATAATCTGCTTTACTCAAAGTCTACTGATTTAAATATAAATCATATCTTACAATACCTTCACAGTAACATCTAGGTTGATATTTGACCAAACAATCTGGGAACATAGTCTAGCCAAGTTGAAATAAAATTAACTATCACATGTGGGACAAGAAGCTTAACCCCTAAATCTTGTTTTTATCCCACACATTGCCAACATGGAGCAGATATGCTGTCTGCACAGATGCTGCCAGCAGAGGGCACCCTCCAGCATAGATTTTGAGAGTCTCAAGTATGTGCCAGGCCCCAGTGCAAATTTAGTGAATTAGAAGCTGCACATTGACATGATTGACAGGGGGTCCCAATACTCATTAGGCAGCTGCCATGCTCTTCCTAGGGAATTTTGAGTGGAGAAATCTTCGTATTCCACACACTCCAGTTCTCAAAACTATTTGCATTATGGGTGATCAAATAACTCATTTGAGGGTAGATAAGGGACTTGTGTATGTGGGCTGTCTTGCTTTACTCTATGTAGAGAGAACATGTGGACAAAATGAAGACCAGCACTGTGTCAGAGGCTTTCCAAAACATAAGATGTGCTCTCAGCCTTCACTTTGTCATAAGCCCAGGAAGAAAGAGTAGCACAGCAGAAGACGGTCTGCACTGCCCTATGGAGACCTCGGCTCTTTGATCCAAGTGCAACGGTTTCTCTCTAGGTGACCTTGAATAACCACTCATGTTTGGTTGAAGTTTCTTTCTCTAAACATTGGGAAATTTGGGATAGAGGATAATCTGTGAGCTGACTTCAAGCTCTGGTAGTCTGCTATCAAATGAGATGATATCTATAAAAATACTCATAATCTGTGAAAATGCATGGTGAAGACTGCTGAGTACAGCACCAAGGTGTTCTCATGAAAGAAGTGGCTCGCCCTCCCCCCACCACACAACATGCTTTATTTATTGCACAAGAAAAATTTCAAAGTCTTATAAAATGGATTCCCATCAGGATTACCAAACACTGAAATTCCACTTTCGGAGATTAAGGAAAAAGCCAGCCACTTAAAACTATGAATAAATGAATAAGAAGGTTTTTGACCGAGTACAAACAGAGAGAGCAGGCACATACTTTGAATCAGAGGGTAGAAGAAAAGAAGTTTGGGAGTTGGAGTAGAATGACACATAAATTAGATTAATGGGGCTTGTAAATCATGGTTTGCCTAGTGCAACTGTGCACGTGGCTATATATATTTTTTAAAAAAAAGTTCTTCGCTAGGCTGTTGGGCTGAGGGGCATGGGATCAGCTGAGATAAAATGATTCTGCTATATGGTGAGTATCCATGTTCTTTAGAGTCAGATTTAACAAAATCCAAACTCTTATGTGATGTTTAAGTCAATTGTGATTGGAAACACTAGGATCTTGGGTCAACCTGTTCTATTTACATCTTAAAAATAGCTCATGGGAAGGGACTGGTCACGAGGCAAGGTAGCATTACCCACACTGTCATCCAGGCATACCAACTCTAGGGATTTCTTTTGTTCCCTCACGTATCACAACCACTCAACTAGCAAATCCCTCTACTTCCAGGCTGACCCTGACTGTCTTCACATTTATATACAGGGCTACCATTGAGGAGGGGCTAGGATTCCACTATCTCCTCCTTGAATGAACTTTGTAGTTTCCAAACTAACCTCCACACTCATTCCTACTGCTCTGCAGTCACTTCCATACAACATACAGCTGGGTCTTCTTACAATTAAAATATTATCACATCTCTCCATGTTTAAATTTCCCATCACAGTTAGAATTATAACTAAATTTTCCTCCATGACCTATCCTCTCTCCAACCCTACTTACATCAATTTCCTAATCATTCAATATCTTTTATCTGACACATTGACCCGTCATTTTCCACATACTAGATTCTTCTCTGTGCAAGAATTTTCCTACATGTTATTAATACATCACAATTAATATTACTTTTATATATAATTCTAATGCACCAATTAAAAAATAAATTAAAAGAAAGAAGACCAACAGAATAGGAGTCGGGGATTTGGGGGAGAAAGGTAAGAATAGAAGGTGGTAGTAATGGAGAACAAATTATGTTATATGGTTTTTAAAATGAACCCCAAACCTATGTAAAAATGTAATGACACACTAATACAAACATAAGTTAAAAAAAGAATATTCTTACATGTTAGTATCTGCCTTAGACATTCTGCATATAGTGACCCACGTCTCATGATTTAGTCTCAGAAATGTCTTCTAAAGCAATCTGTATCCAATCGTGATAGAAAATACACAGCAGAGCAATAAAAAATAAATAAAAGTAAAGAAAAAGAAAACACAGTAGTTTAAACTGTTACCTATGATTAAAGAATATCTGAAAGATATATGAAAACTCTCTGTTACCTTAGCGCTGGGAGGAAAATTCAAAGATGGAAAGACTTGGAAGTTGTTCAGATCTCATCAGAGGAAGTGTGGCTTAGCCACCAGAGTGCAGAGAAGTTTGTTTGTGTCACTAGGCCAAAGCTCATGTGGAGTTGCTAGGTAAACTATTGACAATCCTCCAGAGTACAGGAGAGGAAGAGTGTGATCAGCAGTAGGTAGCTGAGCATGTGTTAGAGGTTTGGCAGCCAGCGGTGAGAGAAAGCCTTCACAGCCTGAAGGTCATGGGAGTTGGAGGGTTTGCTGAAAGAGTGATTGCTAATGACTGTGGGACACTCTGGGCCAAAGGCATCTGCAAATGCAGACTTCAAGCAGGGATTTTGCCAGGCCAAGGCTACAAGATCACAGAGGAAGAGAGTCCTGATTCCTTATCTAGATCCTCTCTATGGGCTGCCCTTACATTCCTACCATCTCCTTCTCTTGCCAGCCCCTCCCAAAATAAGAGAAAGCCTCTTCCTTCTGCAGTGTCCTTCCAGTAATCCTTACCAAGCAAGCTTGACATCATGCGCATCTTAAAGTATAAACACTTCAAAAATTATTTTGCTTAGCACAGAACACATATTGAAGGGTACAGTCAGAGCTCTGCAAGCTTAACACATCACTCTGTATCTCATTCCTCGGTTCCCCCCCAACCCCCAGTATCACTTATACATTTTTATTAGGGTTTTCTTGATTATTTTCCTTTGAGTCTCTAATCAGATTATAAGGATTCCAAGAAATTTATAATATTCTCAGAACCATAAAAGGTACTTAAGATGTTGTTTGAATGAATGTTCGATTAATTTCTATAATTGACACTGAAAGAAGAGATCTCTTTTAGACTAGCAATGAGATGTTTCCATCTCCAGGTTTAATAGGAAGACAGAATTGGGAGAAGAAAGAACTCATATGGACTTCTCAGTCTTCAACATATCTTTCTAGAATACTTTAAAAAATAAAGAAAAGAAAGATATTGTTATAATATTCATATTTTGTATCTGTTTCTCAGTATAAGGATGATATTCCCATTTAAATATTATACTGATAACTGATTTGAGTATAATCCGTTGGTTTTAAATTTTATGTAAACTGATTCTGGCCACCTGAGGGTAGAGGTAGCACTAAAGCTCTGCAAAGTATTTTGCTATTTGAGTTTACTTTGCCATGTTGTGTCACAGCAAATACTGCAGGATCAACATACCTTATTATTAGAAAGCATTTAAACTTACTGTTTTAGTCAACTTTTTCACTACTGTGACTAAAAGATCTGACCAGAACAATTTTAGGGAAGGAAAATTTAGTTGGGGGGTCACAGTTTCAGAGGTCTTAGTCCATAGAAGGTCAGCTCCATTCCTCAGTGCTTGAGGAATGGAGAAGAGTGTCATGGAGGGAAACAGCTCACCTGTTGATCAGGAAGCAGAAAGAGAGGCCTCCACTTGCTAGATACACATTAAACCCCAAAACCACACCCCCAATTCCCAACTCCTCCAGCCACACCCTACCATTTCAGTTACCACTCAAGTTAATCCCTATCAGGGGATTAATTCACAAATTGGTTTAAGACTCTTACAATCCAATCTTTTCTCTTCCAAACCTTCTTGCATTGTCTCACACGTGAGCTTTTGCAGGACACCACATCTAAACCATAACGCTTACCATCCAACATAATTTAAATAAACAACAAGATAGCTGTTTGGTTCCAGATTTGGTTATCTCTGAAATATGATTTCATATTTTCCTTTGCATGCAATCATTTCATGGATGGACACTGTCAATTACCAGTGTTTTATGTTGTTTATTCTCATATACTGAGATTGCTTTTTTCTCAAAGTAAACAGATTTAAAAAGTAAAGACTGCATGAAAATAAATGGAAAGAGACTATTATGATACTAGTTAATTAGTTGGACTCTTGGATCTCTAAACCCCTTGAATGATGTCTAAAAATATCCCCTCCAAAATCAGGGTGGATGTTAAAACTGTGAAGAAAGAATGGCAGCTTGGGAGGAACTCACTTTTCTTGGTTTCAAGGAAAGCTTTTCTGAGTGATATTGAAGTTTAGACTTAGAAGTTAGAAAAGGAGTCAGCCAAGATAACAAAAAGGGAGGATGTATCAGGTCAAGAAAAAGCACACTTGAATGTGCTGAGAAGAAAAGGTGTCTTGCCATTCCTAGGGTCTGAAAGGAGGAGTGTGCATGAAAACCAGGGAGCACAGGGATCAAGGGATGACTGAGAGGGGCTGAGGCTAGGTGGGAACCAGATTCCGAACTTCCAATGGTATCATGTTAGCTACTCTAGTATTGGGCAGGAAGTGACATGGTACACAATATTTTATTTCTAAAATCCCCACTAATTTTTATTCACAATTGTAGATAATTATAAATATAAAAATTAACTTCTCTTTCATAACATAATTAATAATTTATGTATTAAATATTGACAACGTCTAATAATTAATTGCCGAAGTCTGGCTGGGCACACAATCACGAGCCACCACACAGCTTGTAGATTCAAACAGCAACTCTTTATTCCCGAACTCACACCAGCCGTCTACAATCACGTTCTGGGGAAATCCACGTTCTCTGCCCAAATCCACCTCCACTGGGCTTCTATCTCCCAAAGAATATACTGTCTGAATCCCGTGAGAACTCAAGGGGAACTCAGGCAGCAGGATACGCCCTATTCCCAGCAGGAATAATCTTAAACCTTAAACCTGGAACCTAAACTGGGAACGCCCTAAACCCGATTATTTTAAACCAGGAACACCCTAATCCCGGATCCACCCTGGTCCTTGAGCAAGGTCACCTACATTCAATGTCACTGCAACATGTCAGCAACATGGGGTACGCTGGCAAGGAAATTGTCATACCTACTTGGCTAATGGCTCCCAGCAATTAATATTCTTTTTTTTATTTTTAGTGAAGACTGTTTTTGAGTCCCCCAAAACCAGTAAGCATTGGAAGTTAGGGGAAAATAAAGAAAATAATATCCAGATACTTAATCTATTAGATAAAACCATCACCTATACTACCTATTTCTGTTTCTTCTTTAATGTTCTATTTGTTAGCACTTTAAAACAATCATTTTACTGTGTTTAAAAACACTCTCTTTTTTAAAAAAAAATTTAGAAATGAAAATGAAAGGGGGAATTCAGTGAAGTAGCGGAAGAGATTGAGGAGAAGGAACAGGAGAAGGGAGGAACAGTAGATTGAATGAATCTGACCTAACTTCCCTGTGTACATACATGAATATACCAGGGGAAATCTCACCTTCATGTACATGCATGACACTAATTTAAAAAATCTGCAAGTAAATAGCAGAAAGATCAGTAGAGCAGAGGGAAGGGAACAGGGGAAGGGAGAAGGAGAGGGAAGAAATACTGAGGAATAAATTAGAACAAATTATATTCCATGTGTTTGTAATTATATCAAAATGAATCCTAATGTTATATATAACCAAAAAGAACTAATAAAAAATTCCCATCTGGCATATGTTTCTTCCCCAGAAGAACTTCCCTTACCATTTCTTATAGTATTGTTCTGCTGTCAGTGATGAACTCTCTTAGTTTTTATTTTTTTAAAATTATTGGTTTTGTCTTACAAATAGCTTTATTGAGGTATAATTGATATGAAATATGGTGCACAAATTTGATAATCTTTGACATATGTTGATGTCTACAAAACCATCACCACAATATAAATAATGAACATATTCATTGTCCTCCAAAACTTTCAGACTTCCTTTTGTGACTCACCTACCTTCTTCCTCCCTGTCCCTGCCACCTTGAGCAAGAACTGATCTACTTTCTATAAGCATAGATTACTTTGCATTTTTTTAGAATTTTATGTACACCGAATCATAGAGTATGCACTAATTTTTATCTGCAATCTTTCAGCATATGTATTTTCAGTTTCACTCACATTGTTTGTATTAATAATCGATCATATTTCATAATTAGTATCTTATTCAACATCTGTTAATGAATACATAGATTATTTCTAAAATTCAGCAATTATAAATAAAGCTTCTGTGAACTTATGTATTTAAAAATATTCTCCTGGTTAATCCTAAACCATCATTATTATGGAAATCAGATTATGTGATGTACATATGTATCGTGTATTAGTGACTTAATTTAGCATTTAGGGAAAGTTAATATCAACTAAAATTACACCTTCTTAAAAGTTATTATTGATGTGTTTAGTATTCCAATAGTGTACGTATGTCATATAACCAAAATCATGTGTATTAATATAGAAAATTGATTATATATAATACATTTTTGGCCTAAGTATAATTTTTAAAAATCTGTAAACATATTCTTGTTATCCTTTAAAAATTTTCCATTTTGTATTGCTTCAACTCTTAATTTAAAAGCAAAAAAAGTATATTAGCTGAGGTCTGTTCAACTTAGTCATATATACTTTAAAAATAAATGCCTTTAAATGTTAAAAAAAATAAAAAAAAATAAAAATATTCTCCTTTTAACATACATACTACACAATAATTTATTAAATGGCTATATCATACATTATTATAAATGCAACCTTCTTCGTGTCCTATAAGGTCTTTCTTTTAAAAATACCTTTGATTAAAATATTTAGTGTAAATTATTTGTCAATGCATATTTGTATGTATTTCTAATTATTTTATTAGCCTAGATTCTTCAAAGTAGAATTGTTGAGTCAAATATTACAGATACTTTTCCTAAAAAGTACTCATTATTCTTATGTTTTAGCATGGATATTGAATCATCCCACTGTAAGCAATGGATATTATATCTACCTTACAATATTGTATTCTATCTTTTGAGTTTAAAAACTTTGTGTTTGTTACCCATTTATACTCCCTCTTTTCTAAATTATTTATTCATGCCTTTTGACCATTCCTGGAAGAGACTTAATGTTGTATTTGCTAGTTTGCAGGTTTATCATAAATATTTTCAAGTAATTTTTGGTTTGTTAATTTTTTTATAAAATTTTTGTGACCTGCATTCATTTGTTTTATTTTTGAATACGGTCAAATCTATAAATTTCTTTTATGACAGTATGTACTGCTATAAAATGTAGAAAGTTTTTCTCCAGCAAAAAAAAAAAAAACTCATTGTTATTTTCTTAGAGATTTTTAAATTATGCAATTTATTCAGACTTAGTCTTAAGAGTATTGTGAAAGTTGATGGTCAAAATTTACTTCTTTAAGCCATTTTTAATTCAACACATATATAATACCCATTTATCCTGTGAAAGTAATCTTCTAGGCATTGAATGGAATAGCAATGAACTAAATAAAGATCTTGCCTTTTTAGACATTATATTCCAGTGAAAATGAGATCCAATTGCTGTGCAAAAACTTTTAAAATTGATATGGTTCCCTGATTGAATCTAGGTTTTATTTCTCAAGTGTTAGGGCTCTTGTGAAGGAAATCAGTGCCTGGGCCAATATGTTGGAGTGTTGACTGTTTTCTTACAGCAGTTGCAAATTTTATGTTTTAATCTTTGAGTTTTTTTATCCACTTTGAGTTGACTTTTGTGCAGAGTGAGAGATAGGGTTCTACTTTCACTGTTTTACATATGGATATCCAGTTTTCCCAACACCATTTGTTAAAAAGGCTATCTTTTCTCTGATGTATGTTTTAGCCAACTTTGCTGAATATCAAATGACTGTAGTCTGTGGATTTGTTCTATTCTGTTCCATTGGTCTTCATGTCTATTTTGATGCCAATTTCATGCTGTTTTGTTACTATAGCTCTCTCGTATAATTTGAGATCAGGTATTGTGATGAGCTCAACATCACTCTTCTTGCTCAGAATTGCTTTTGATATTCTTGTTTTTTTGTTCTTCTAAATAAATTTTACAACTGTTTGTTTCTAGTTCTATGAAAAATGTCATCAGTATTTTGATGGGGATTGGCTTGACTCTGTACAATATAGTAATATGGCCATTTTGACAATATTAATTTTGTTTCTCCAAGAAAATGGGATATCTTTTCCATTTTCTAAGGTCATCTTCACTTTCTTTCTTTGGTGTTCTGTCGTTTTCACTGTGGAGTTCTTTCACCTTGTTGGTTAGATTTATTTCTAAGTATATTATTTTTATTTGTTGAGGTTATTATGAATGGAATTTTCTTGATTTTTTTCTCAGTGGATTCACTATTGGAGTATAGGAAAGCTATTGATTTTTGTATGTTGATCTTGAAATCCTGCTACTTTGCTGAATTTATCGATTATTTCTACAGGTCTTCTGGTGGAGATTTTTTTGGGTCTTCTCTATATAGATCATGTTATAAGCAAACAGAATTAGAGTCTTCTTTATATATACGTGTACCTTTAATTTTCTTTTCTTGCCTGATCTGGCTATTTTCAAGAACTATATTTAATAGAAATACTGAGAATAGACATCTTCATCTTATCCTTGATTTTAGAGAGAATGTTTTCAGTTTTTCTCTGTTTAGTATGATGTTGGCTTTGGGTCTTTCATATATAACCTTTATGATATTGAGGCAAGTTTCTTCTCTCCCTAGTATTGTCAGCATTTTTAACCTAAGTTAAAAGTGGTATGACATCAAATTTAAAAGTTTCTGCACGGCAAAGGAAACAATAGCACAAAGAGAGAACCTACAGAATGGGAGAAAATCTTTGCCAGTTAATCCTCCAAGAAGAGATTAATATACAGAATATTAAAAAAAAAAACTCAACACACACACATACAATCAATATGTGTGAAAAAAGAACTAAACAGACATTTCTAAAAAGAAGAAATACAAGTGGCCAATAAATATATGAAAAAAAATGTTCAACATATCTAGCAATCGGGGAAATAGAAGTCAAAATTACATTGAGGATTCATCTCACTCCAATTAGAATGGCAATCACCAAGAATGCAAATAATGAGAAATGTTGGCAAGAAGGCAGAGAAAAATGTACACTCACACACTGTTAGTCAGACTGCAAATTAGTACAACCACTTTGGAAAGCAGTATGAAGATTTCTCAAAAGACTAGGAATGAAACCACCATATGATTCTTGCTATCCCACTCGTTGTCATGTTGTCATTTATCCAAAGGAACTGAAATCAGTGCACTCCAGTGATACAAGCATATCAATATTTATAGCAGCACAATTCACAATAGCCAAATTAAGAAATCATCCCAGGTGCCCATCAACAGAAGAATGGATGAAAAAAATGTAATATATACACACAATGGAGTCTTACTGAGTCATAAAGAAGAATGAAATGAAAGCATTCTCTGGTAAATGGATGAAACTGGGAAAAATCATGATGAATGAAATAAGCCAGACCCAGAAAGGCAAAGACCAAATGTTTTCTCTCATATGTGGATTCTAGGAAGAAATAAGAAAGTAAAAAGGGGATATTCCATGAAAATAGAAGGGAGATCAGTGGGGTGGAAGAAGAGGATTGAGGAGGAAGATGGAGGGATGGGAAAAGGGAGGAACAGTGGAATGAAATGGAGTAAATTATGCTATATACATATATCAATAGATAACAATGAATTCTACCTTCATCTATAAAGCACAAATTAAAAAATAAATAAATAGAAGGAATACCAGCAGAGTAGAGGAAGGGGATCAGAAGAAGAAAGGAGGAGAGAGAAATTGGAAGTACTAGGGATTTTAATAGAGCAGATTATTTTCTATGCATGTATGAATATGTCAAAATGAACCCCACTATTATTTGTAACGAGAATGCAGTAATAAAAAAACATTAAAAGAATACCCATCACCATTTATTAAATAGCCTCTACCTTCTTGAATAATTTTATATTATTTTAAACATAAATATTTTTCATATATAAAAATGCTTGTTTCTTGAACATTTGTTCTGCTTTCTTGATATGTTCATTTTTTCCAGCACTGCACCTTTCATAGTGCTATGACATGCATATTAATATAAGGTAGACCAAGTCTGCATTATTATTATTCATTTAAAAAGTATTTTGTATAGTCTAGCCAACTTATTTTTCAAAAAGGATTTCAGGTTTTTTGGAATCAGTTTGAAAATACTCTTTACTAGAGTTTTAATTAATGTTAATTATACCTATAAATTTATATGAAAATAAACATTTTATAAGCAAAATGTTTTTATCCATGAATATTTTATTTCTTTCCATTTTATTATAATATATATCAAACTGTACTGGTTTTCTTCAGCAAGATTTCTCACATCTGTTAAGAAGTCTCTTAGATTTGGTGGAGTTTTCATTTATTAAAAATAGATTTTTTTCCTACTACGTACACTAATTTATTAATGATTCTTCCATAGTAAAGCCTTTAGTGTCAGATATTTGTCATGTGTCAATTAATTTTACTAAGCTTCTATTAATTCTATGTATTTTGCCTACTTCCCGTAAGTTTCATAACACAATGATAATATGTGCCAATTGACCTGTTTTATAGAGTGAAAGCTTTGTTTCATACTTTGAGGATTGGAATTTATGAAATATTATCAAACAGTAAAGGTTTGATGACAGAAGAAAACCTACTTATTTAGAACACATATTTTTTTCCCAAACCTGATCTAAAATGAAAATTAAAAAAAAAATACTTGCCTGGAATCTATAAACTATGAACTGGATAAAGTCAAAGAATCTATAGTTATCAAATTATAAGTAAAATTTAAAGAGAGAGTATAAGTTAAGATTGCACATTAAGAACTGGTAGTAATTTCATATGCAAATATGCTCACTTTAAAAAATAAATAAAGAACTAGTAATTATTCTCCATTATATAATCTTAAAATCTTATTCTCAAGAAATAAACTTTTTATTTCCACAAGTCACTGGTTACTGGATTGTTCACCATTTCATAGTATCATAATACTAAAAACTTACACTGGCAAAAAAGCAGCCTGTAATGATGAACCAGTGTGCATACTTGAAGAAATATAATCTGAAATGTTTCCACAGTTCTGAGGACTAAAACCACTTATGTATAAAAACATGGATGATTTTCCATTCCTGTAGCAGTTACTGTAGCAGATGGAATATTTTCACTCTTTTCAGGCATAAAGAATTTTTTATGAACTCAACAGACATATTTGATGAAGTCATCCACCTTTTGGATATTAATGGCTTCTAGAAATATAGAACTGAGCCATACGAATTTCTAGTTATTTGGGGTTGGGGGGGAAGGGAGGGGGCATGGGGTTAGAAATAATGGTAGAATGTGATGATCATTATTATTCAAAGTACATGTATGAAGCCATGAATTGGTATGAATATATTTTGTATACAACCAGAGATGTGAAAATTGTGCTTTATATGTGTAATAAGAATTGTAATGCATTCTGCTGCCATACATAAATAAATAAATAAAAGAATTTGTAGTTATTCTATATTGATGTTGACACTTGTTTTCTTTACAAAAATATCCATGCCAAGGTGAGGGACAAGACCCCCAAAGTGCAAGAAGGGAATCAAGAAGGGAATAAAAGAACAAGACCTTCAGGACAGAGGCTTTGATAACATGCATCAGGGCTAATTCAAGATAGGGGGTCTTTGAAATAAAAATATGAGTAGTAAGAATAAAAAAATCTAGAGAGCATATTGTCATAACACAAGGAGGTGGATTTCAAGAATGAGTATGTAATCAACAGTGTCAAGATGGTGGTCTTAGGTGATATGCTTACCATATAAATAAGGCATTGTCTGCTTTCATGGTGGAATATGCTAGAAAAAGTAATTAAAATCGTACTAAAAGGAAGGCTATATCTTATTTTCCCTTAAATAAAATATTTAAGTTGACTGTTAGTATTGGAAAGAAGGAATTGGTGTGGGAGGAAGGAAGTTGGGTGGTGTTTCAAAGGAAAAATGATTTATCCAAATGTACTTATATACCCAGAATAGAGAAAAGGATGGATATAGAACTAAACAAGTTCTGTCAGTGGACTATAATTTTAACTGCAAATCCCCTTGAAATGGTCTGCAACAAGAGAAGTGTTCCACAGAATTCAAATATATGACATATGTACATTTGAACATGGGTTCATTTATCAGGACATAACAGTATTTTTAAAAGCAAGAAAAAACATTCATCACTGCCTTTTTAGGAGTAACTCACTACTGAACAGTTATGTATGTTTCTGAGATTTCTCTGTTTTTGCAGGTCACTCCCCCATCCCTCTTCAGGAGAGAAAGTATAATTTTTAATATGTCGTGTTACGCCAAGAGTACTGAGTATAAAATAATGATTACAGCAACAATAGTTTTGGAAACAGATGAGGTTGGCAATGAAAATATGCAAAGAAGAATAAAATCAAAGCACTTATAGTACTTTTGTTTATTGATACCAGACTCCCATGTTATTTTATTAATTGTCACAATGACTTTCAGAGGTTTAGTTATTTTCATCTACAGTCTAGGGGAAGTTACTAAAGCACAGAGAGGTAAGAACAATTATTTCTTAGTTGCATGGCAAAGTAGACAAGATCTGGTATCCAAAAACTGTTAGATCCTGGAAATATATTAACCTCATACTTCATTAGTTATTTATAAATAGAGATAAGAGATCTTTCAAATGAAATGGAAATATGACTCAAAGTAATAAAAATATTTTTATTTCATAAAAGCTACCAATTTCATAAAAACCATTAAATAAAATTTCTTAGTGTATCTTTTAAACATTGCCAAAAAAAAGAGTAAAGAAAAATTTAGTAGTCCAAGAATTAAAATAGGGTATAAAATGATCCTGGGATGATTCCAGTACCTTTTGTTTATCCATGGGTGGATTATCTGCCTTGTGAATTATTCATGACTAATTTTGAATCTTAGAGCTGAATTGCCCCACTGCCTGGTTAGCTCTGAGGCCCTTTCCTCCCACTACCCAGCTGGTGTGTACTTAGGGAAGACAAACTCTTTTTTAATACTAATCCAAGCAAAACACAATTAGGAAAGCAAATGTGCTGGAAAAATAACAATATCGTGGATTACAAAGCCAAATAAGAAATATTTGAATGTCACCTATTCTTCTGAAGTATCTAACTATTATTTATATGTGGTACTTAAAGGCTGAGTTGGACCAATTTGATCACAAGGAGATATTACATTTGCAAAAAAAAAAAAAAAAATCAACCCCATCTTTCTTTGGTTTGATCAGAATGATTGAATTGCAATGTAGCTGCAAGTCTGATTCTTTTCCAATGGCCTGCAGCTCCTTCCAGAAGAAATAGAAACATTTACCAGAAGAGTCATGGTCATAAATTAAAACTAGATTTATGTTCCATGCTGAAAATATCCAGAGCTAAAAAGAATTTGATGCCTGCTCCCATCCATATCACAACCCATCTCCCCCAATATGTGCACATGCACACTTTGGAGTGCCCATCTGTAAGGCAAGATGTATATATATAAAGTTAACCTTCGTCAGAAAAGCAGCAGCATCCCAGATTTGATTTATATTTCTCGATATTTACATATTTTTTTGAAAGACAGGATAATCAAATAGCTCTTTTGTCAGTCTAGTGAAATAACTTGATCTTTATTTGGATAGGATGGAGATACATCTTTGTAACTTAAGTAGGTAAGCTAGTTTATATAGGTAACTGTAGTTCCTTCAAAGAAGTCAGATTCTTTCACTTTTATGAATATTGTTCTTATTTCCAAATGAAGGGAACTTTTGGAAAGGTTGTATCCAAATGACTCCCTCCCTTAAAAAATCAATTACTTGTACATACAGGTACATAATAGGATACAAATTTCCACTGGTTTACACTATGAAAGAATACCAGTAAAGTATGCTTTTTAAAATTAAGAAAGAAATATGTCCTCATTGTTAAAATTAAATTCTGCACCTATTGTAATTTCATTAGTGACTAAATACATCACATTATTTTAAAAATAATTGACTAGATAAAAAAGTCTTCAAGTTTCACTGATAATTTTAGGATATATCTGAACAAGTGATCATTCTTTATACTACGCTCTGTCTTTTGCAAATAAGATTTATAATAACATTAATGTTCATATTTAAGTTAGTGTTTATTAACAGGTTACTATTAGCCACTAAAAGTAGAGTTTCAGTAAATGACTCATAATGTAAGGGACTTTAATTAAAGCATATACTATAAAATGTTTCTACAGTAGTTTCTTCTTTGGAAATAAAATGCCTAAAGATTAACATAGTTTATTTTGAAGAAATTAATGTTCTTCTGCAGAATAATAATTATTCTCATTTTGACCTATTGATCTTGCTTCATATTTACAAAAAATAATGAAGAGTTGATCAGAATGTGGCATCTTCTGAGGCTTCCTAATAAACAGCTTCACCAATTCAAGCCATTTCTTTGCTGACCCAATATAAATATACTTAACTAATGAGTTACAGACCTTCAAGAATATTTTCTTTTTGCATCAAACTCTTATAAGAATTATATCCAATATTTTTATTCATTTCACAGATGTATTTTTTTCTTGTTCTATCTCAATCTTTTATTTTTCTAGTTGCCCAAATGAACCTTCATATAATCTTAAAAAAATTCAGACTATTAATCAGAAATTAATAAAACCTTCTCAAGGTTATAGAGGTAGGCCCACTTAATTTATTATTAATTAGAAAACTTCTGTTCTAATTGTAATTTTTAACAGGAGATTTTTCTTTTTTGTTAATACTCTGTAAATTTTCATGTTAATCTTTAGAAGTACTGAAGCATAGAATGTGAGAAACGTGAAGGATCAACAACATTACATTTAATCCTATCTAACTGATAAATGTGTTGATTGAGGCCCAGAGAGGTGAAGAAATATGCATAAAGTCACACAGCTAATTAGTTATCAAGCTGGTATGATGTTTATATGTAGTAAAATATTTCCTGTATTTGTTAAACATTAGTCATTTTTACATATACATACATACATGCAAAAATGTATTTTATTAACTTTATGAATAAAAAATAACTATTGTCTCAATTGCTATTTTACAATAGATGTATCCTAGAACAAGCAGAGTAAATCAATGGAAGAATGGTGAAATTTGAATGCAGTCTGGTGGTTAGTTCGTAGGTATGAACTAATATTCATTTCTCAGTTTTGGAAACTGTACCATGGTAAAGTAAAATGTCAACATTAAGGGAAACTGACTAAAGAATATACAGGAAGTGTCTCGAGTGTTTTTTTGCCACTCCTCTGGGAAACAAAAAATATTAAAAAATAAAAACTATATTAAAATTGTTTGCTATGATAATTCAGGAATTCATTCAGATGAGGCCATTTAATCTTAAGTATTTAAAAGGAAAAATAAGATTCAGATTTTCTTTATATAGAAACTAGCTTTTCATTAATAAGTCACAATTCTATTTTGTAAGTTAGAAATGCCAAATTTGTTTCCGGGAAGCAGACTCTGAGACAGAGTTACCTGCAGGAGGTTTAGTGGGGACAGAGCTCAGCAGTAATATCTGTTACATAGTAAGGGAAACAGGAATTGGCAAAGGGAAGAGTTGAAATGCAGTGAAGTTATAACACCTTCAATGTGGAGATCCTAACTGAGAAAGCCTTGGAAGGTGTTCCAAGCAGAGACCAGGTACCGACCATGCTCACAAGTGGTTGGAAGTGGGCCACCTGGGGCAGGGCATCCTGTGGGCAGGCAGCACTCTTTAGTGGGGGACAATTCCTGGGGAGGGTCTCAGCTGGAGTTCTCAACCTCAGGAATGAATGTCAAGGTCCTAAGGGAAAGATCTGCACATTGTGCCACAGAATCTGCTAAAATGAATCTAACCCTTGGGCCCAATATTTGGCTGAAGAATAACTATGGAATTAGGAAGAGAGACAGTTTTGCCAGGCACAGGCAGTCACTTGAGTTTCACTTAAATTTTTCTTGTTCCAAGCAGTTTTTCTCTTGAAATTTTCTTCATGTTTGAACTTGAAATTATCTGTACATTTTATAACTTCTACCCCCAAAGTATTAGCTATTTGGGTTGAAAGGAAATTTAGAATAAGACTTTTTAAAGGAATACTGTATTGGATATTTAAGAGTGTAGTTTTAGGTAGGAGAGATATACATAGAGGGTTTACTGAGTTTGCCTGTGCAAACATATAGCAAGTGCTTACCCTACCCCTATCCACCATGTTTTATCCAGGAGAAGTCATCTTTGTGTTCATCAACCAAGATTAAGTTATGGTAGCAAATCATCTTCTAAATCTCAGGGACTTAACACATCAGATCTATGTGTCTCATATGGGTTAGCAAGGGTATGCAGGAGCCTCTGTCACCTTGTAGCACTCCACCTGGAACACAAAGACCTCTGCAGGAGAGGCAGAGAGGAATGGAGGAGGCACACCTGTTCTGAAATGCCTAGAATCAGAAGCCGCTGGTCTAAAACATGTCCCATGGTTCAACCTAACGGCCAGGGATTTTAGAAAATGTAGAGGAATACATGAGATACTAACAGGGCCTGCCAAAATGGGCTAGTGAACCTTCTGGAATATTCACATACATAGCTCCAACCCAGCAAAAAAGAACACTCAATTTATATGTCAATCTTCTTTATTTCACTACTGGCTAGAGTCTTTACCATCATTATAGCTTTTCTGAGCAGAAAAAGAAGGTCAATCTTTGTGTAATATATATTTTTATATTAGCTATATTGGTTAGGGACGCAACAACTTGGACATTCAGATGGTTCACATTTTTAAGGACACACGAAAATTGCTTTGGTGAGTTGCATAATCATGGGAAGAAAGAAATTTCATTTAAAAATCTTTTGAATCTATTATGGAAATTAGCCTTAGAATTCTAAAATTCTAGGCTTAAAAATAACTAGGGAGGGATATTTCATGTGCTGGGTGATTTTTAAGGAGCCACATGTATTAGGACGAATAGTATATGTAAAAATTGTCAGCAAATATTCCAGGAGCACATTAGTAAACAGCATCAGAGGGGGAGGCTTTTGTACAGAGGCATGTATTTCCTTACCATATGGTCCCAGTTTTTCAGTGAAAATGTTTGCCTCTCTAGAAAAAAAAAATATGCCTCTCTTTCTTGTTAATGGTAGAGCAGACCTCTTGTTAAAATTTAAATTACCATTTGTCCCAAATACTGGTCACTAGAACATGAGTCTTCTTATTACAGATACAAAAAGGCTCTGGAGTCAGACCATCTGGATGTGGTTCTTGGCTCTGCAACATACTCTTCTTGAGGAATCAATTAACAGCTCTGTGACTCTATTCCTTCATCTGTAAAATGGACATCATATTATTGTCTGTCTAACAAAGTCGATGTGAGAACAAAATGATGAGTAAACAAATGTAAAATGTTTATTACAAAGTCTGGCATATGGTAAACTTTTTGTGTTTTTCCTACATCATCATTGTTTAACTTTTAAAAGCAACAAATTAATTATATACCTGAGGAAACCCTCATAATGGAGAATTTCAGTCCTATATAAGATATAAAAACAATCATACTAATAAAATTTTGAATGCTAAAATAAGTTGTCAATATTATTCATTTTTTTTTTCTTATCCCACGACTTTCTCAGGCAGAAAAATCAGTTCAAAGGGGAAACGTTCGCATCTTCTGTTTATTTACTAATATTCTCTCTTATTGTGTGGAAAGAAGATCTTTCTTCTTTCCACACAATAAATTATGCATGACCCTCTCCCACATGATCCAGCAAGTCCAGGGTGCCACAGCAGCACCCTGGTCCCCACTCTGGAAGGGAAAGAAAGGCAGAGAACCATGGGAGAAGGGACCAGAAGAAAGGAATTGAAAGAGGCAGAAGAATTCAAGCTTAAACAATTGATAATCAATGGAAAACAGCATTGAGAGGAAAGCTACAAGGGGCCTTCCCACTCCTCTTCATGCCCTGGGATATTCTCTGCAGGCAGTGGAAGGAAGAGAGACCTTCAAAGCATTTAGAGACTTTAGAGCTCTCAATCTGAGAGCTTCCTTTTCTTTGATATCCATGGATAGGACTTTCTTGCTCCCACAACTGCCAAGCGAAAAGTCTCCTGCTCTGATTGCTGATGGGCAGTGTAAAGATTTTGGTACCTCAAAGCTAAGAGAACCCTAACTCCAGACATGTGCTATGGGCTGAACTGTGCACCACCCCCGTGATTCACATGTTGAAGCTCTAACCATCAGTACATCAGAATATAACTGTATTTGCAGAGAAAGTCTTTAAGTGGCGATTAAGTTAAAATGAGAGTGTTAGAGTGGGCCCTAATATAATCTAACTGCAAAACTTAGAATAAGAGGAAATTCAGAGAGAGAAGAGATGTAGTCAGGGAAAAGCCCATGTGAGAAGGTAGCTATGTGCAAGCCAAGGAGACAGGCCTCAGAAGAAATTCAATCTTCATCTCGGACTTCTAGTTTACAGAACATGAGGAAGTAAATTTTGGTTGTTTGAGTCTATTGTATTTTGCTGTGGCAGCTCTAGCAAACAACGACAACACATTTTTAGATTCACTGAAGCCAAACCATTGACTTCTGCTTGCACACAGTTGGCTCAGTCTTATGGATTTGTATCCATGTTAGTACTTACGTCCATCAGTCTCTCCTACAAAACAGTTCAACCTTAACCTTCTCCAGGAATGCTATCCAATCCCAATCCGATTACCCTTAAAGTATCTGCCTCTTAAGAAAATAATACTCAACATATTTATATACAACCAGAGATATGAATATTACACATATGCTATATATGTGTAATAATAATTGTAATGCATTCTGCTGTCATTTATTTTTTAAAAAATCAATAAAAAAGACTAAGATTAAAAAAAGAAAATAATACATTCCTATATGTGTGTTATCTAAAAAAATATCTTTCATTGAGTTGTTGCTATATTTTCTAGCTATGGAAGAAATATTTTTACCTCTTATGGTATGATTTACCCCTGATTCAATGACTATGGAATGGAGAAAATCCACTCACTGAAAAGCACTCTTACAGTTACATAACTTGTCTTTTGTAATATTAGTCCTTGTGCCTGAGAAACTAAGTTGAGTGAAAATTTATAAACTTTATTGATCTATTTCTTTAAGAATGTCTCCCTCTGAAACTTTGAGGTAGTGATAAACAGTTGCATTTATGTTATTTAAATTCTATCACAGGTTTATTCATATTAATTTTTAATTTTGGAAGAAGTGCTGTGGAAATTGTGTTCACATTATCATTCTTTGCCCCCTCTCTTCTACTCCCCCGAGTTAAGTTTATTAATATCAAAGATTTCTATTCATTCTATGTAAATTTACTAAAGTCTGTTAAATCTCCTGATTGCTGACATTTTAGAGTTTTATACACTTTTTGTCTCTCTTTTGACAAATCACACACATATCTTCAGGGACTCTTATTACAGAGCTAAGTACATTGTCTGACAAAAGCTGAAGAATTTTAATAGATAAATGACAAATTTTAACAAAGAGTTCTAGTGAGTTAATTTTTGAAATCATTTACTATATGTATGGAAAACTGGCAGAAGTAATTTGATGAAGTGCAGGTTTTCTATACATAATAAATGAAAAGGGAAAATTATTAGTAGATATATTCAATAAAATCCATACTTGATGGATAATTATAAAAACAATCTACCAGTACAAATATGTCTTCTTGCTTTTTTGTTACATTCTTTTTTCCCCTGGACTAAAAAAATAATGTCACCAGCTATTAGATCTATAATTTCTATCATTACATTGCTGCCTTCATAGTATTAAGAGTGAATCCAGAAAGGTCAAGTTCAGATATAAAAAGAAGCAATTTTATTACTGCAAAATCAAGGACATCTCAGACTACAAAAATAAATAAACTTCATAATTTAAATATAGAGGTCTGGAATGTTACATTTCTGTTTGAATACCTAGCTACATTTTGTAGGACATGTGTGTGTGCACATGTGTGTCTCTTCATGTGTGTAGTATGTGTGTGAAGGAATGTGTTTGATCAAATCACTGCATGATCTGTTCTCTGCAGGTGCTGGAAAAGGTCAAATGGAGAAAATCATCATCACAAAGTGGAGTGATTTTCTTCTTTATGAGCTCCTTATGTAAACAGACTGATGAACACAACACAATCCTTATCCGCATGACATCATACACAATCAGGGCTCTGCGTTTCTTCAAGGCCTAAAGAGTCACTACCAGATTACTGCCTCATTGGTATATAACCCCAAATGGTATTCCCCAGTAATTAGTTAGTCAGTGCTTATTTTGCAAGATTTCTAGGCCATGTGGGGCAGGTCAAAGATAGTGAGCACAGAGCCAAGGTTACAGTTTGCCAGCTCAGAAAATGAGCAGGCTGTGTTGGTAATGGAGCAGTAACGTTATTGAACATTTATCAACTGTAGACCAAAAAAAAAAAAAAAATTTAAAGCAGACATTTCTTATTTTAAAATCAGAAATAGCATATCACATGCTTTGGAAAGAGAAGATCTGTAAGCATTTGGTACTTAATCTTTGTTCATAATTTATGCCCATGTTCAAGACATTTTTAAAATCCATTTTCTTACAAGCTCTAATTTTGCTGCCAGGCTCCATTTAGTGCCAGTTAAGCAGCAGCTTTTAGTCTACGGAGGCCTCACTGAAGAGTCACCTTCTGAGTTTTCCTACCCAAGACATTTAAGTCGGAATCTGGACCCAATCTGCTGTGTCGTAGCTAGCAGCAAGTGACGAGGACTCAAAAATCCTGCTGGTGTAAACACTACTTGAGTGTAGAAGTTTGCATTTTTTTTTTCATTTTAAGAAAAAAGGAAGAAATCCATGGTTAAAGAAGATTCCAGCGTCTCTTGAAAAAGAGTTTTAGCTAGTTTCAGGGAAAAATAAATGACAGTTTTTAATTAAAAGTGAGATGATGCAGTATACAATATGTATTAAAAAGTCAGATAAGGAGGGGGTGGAAGATGAATTTTCCCATAGCTTAGGATAATCTTTTCTTCTAATAATCAGACTTTAATCTTATGAACCACTTATTTCATATTAAAGCTGTGAGCAGTAGGACAGACTCTTATGTTTATGACTGTCTAGAAAAATGAAATCGAAAATTTGGCAGTTGAGTAATATAGCTCACTTTAAGCATTGCTAAATTTTGTTATGGCGTCAATATTCCTATCTGACTAAATACTAAAGTATAAGTAAACAAGAAGTGTAATGACACAAATCATATATGAATATGAATGAATTAAAGTTCCCTGCATATTATTTGTTATTAAAAACAACAGAGACTAGAGCAAATATATTTTCTCTTCTGTATTTTCATCCTTAAATAAGAAGTTACCAACATATTTGAAGAAACTTTGCATTATGCTATCATAACCCACAGTGACATCAGATTTTTGGGTATCTGTAAAATATTTTTAATAGTTGTCTTTTTTTTTTTAATAGTATAGATTTTCACCTAATCGCAAGCTAAACCAATTTCCTAGAGTCGACGAGCAGTTTTCAGTGGTCTGAACTTTTGATTGATCTGAGCCATGTTTAGCTTTAATCTATCCCTGCACATGACTGGAGAAAGAGATGTTCTATCAGATGGTGTCCTGGCAGCTTCATGTCTTTCTCTGTGTGCATCTAGAGTGGGAAAAGTAGGGTCAGGATTTAACCCTTATTTGGATTTTATTGTGACTGCAAGGGGAGGACTGGCAATTTTCACAAAGGAAGGGGTCGAGACCCAGAGTAAAACACACAGGGTTGAGGAGGGGTGGTGACTCTTGGCTTGAGCAAATACAGATTCAATGGCTTCAAAATGGATTTCCACTTACACTCCTATGAAATTCAGGGTTGAGTCACAGAAGAGCCAGAGCTGACAGCTCCAAACAAGGATAGGGTTGGGAGCAGGGCAGAAAGAAAGTCAATGCTAAGTGGAGAACAGCAGGAGCTTGATATGGGGCTGAAAGAGATAGAGCATGTTATGAGTTAGGAGAAGAGCAGAGGGGGTGTAACTGCCAGCCTACTGCCTAATTAGAAAATACTGATTTGTTAAACCTGAGGTGCAGGAGAAAAGCCCTTAATGTGTACCACTCAAAAAAAAAAAGAACAATTGCTGATTTTTTTTTTAAATTAGCACATTCTGAATTATTTTATAATGCTACTTTTACTTATTATGTCTTGAAACATTCTTCTGGGTAAGGAAAAACCTTTTGGAAAATTTTCAAAATATATTCCCAACCAGAATTTTTAATGAGATACAATACCCTTGAATATTATGCAAAGAGTAAGACAAATATAATTCAGAATCATATTTGTTATTGATTAAAAAATAAACTTTGGCTCATTTAGAAATAACAGTTTGAAACTGGAGATAAACCATGACATTAGTGGGAATAAACCCATCAAACTTTTTTTGGTGTGTGATCTTCTTGTCTTCTTGACAGATGAGAACATAATCTACTACACGATAGTCTTGATAGTCTTACAACTTGAATTTCAATAACAATTCAATCTGCTTTATAAAAACAATAGTTTAATGTTGACAGATTTGGGGCCACATAAGCGATGGGTAAATGCTTGATTAAAGCATTGCCTGACATTTGCTTTTTATTCTGTTGAAAGGTAGTCCATACCTAACAGTTAACTCTAGCAGGACCTACTCATTGTTATCATTATAAATAGTAATCCTAGTAGTGGTATTGGCTTAAATGGCCAGAGTTGTTAACTTTCTGTTTGTTTTTTTGAAGTGCTGGGCATAGAATCCAGGGCCTCATGCTTGCTAGGCAAGCACTCTACCACTGAGCTTTATTCCCATCTCTAACTTTTCAAATATTTAACCTATGGAAGACATAACCTAAATAGATTTTTATTTTGTTATTCCATGGGAAACAATTCACTAACCTGAGCATTCTTGTTAAAAAAGACAGGAATATATTTGTACAAATGATGGTGGAATGTGATGATCATTATTATCCAAAGTACATGTATAAAGACAGGAATTGGTGTAAATATACTTTGTAAACAACCAGAGATATGAAAACTTGTGCTGTATATGTGTAATAAGAATTGTAATGCATTCCACTGTCATATATAAATAAAAAAAATTTAAAAAGAAATTAATGGATAAAGAAAATATGGTAATATGCAAAAAAGACAGGAATATATACTAGATACTGAGGCTTCAATTGTCTTATTGTTGAAGACTATCACCCATTTTGGATCATAATTGAAAAAAACATTTTACTAACTCTCATTAGACTATATTAAAGATCAATTTAAAATTTATTGAAATGCTTCTCATTTATTGCATTTGTAGGCAGATATGGATTAAGACAACAGTTTTCTGGAGATAACATTTTAAGATATTGAACTTTAGGAAATTAAAAATATTTTCCTGTTAATGACAGTAAATAAAAAATTTTAAAAAACCTAAAAATACTGGCATAGTCCAGCAGGTAATGATGTTATTTGACCTATGAAATTGAAACAATAACCCTGGAGAGAAATCACAAAATTGCAATAACTTCTTTTTCAATTTTCATTGCAATAGAAGGGAATGGAATCAATCAGGAATTTAGGGTTTGACTAAACAGCAGACATGAAAAGACTTCAAATTTATGATAAGAAAAAAATAAGAAAATTGTTTAGCTAAGAGAAATCTCAAATTGTTTGGATCAAACTCTGCATTTTATTAATGAAGAAACCAAGGAACCAAGTAAAGGTCTTGATTGCATAACTTCTTCACCCCTCACTTTCTCCTCAACCTCTCCCATTAGGCTTTTGTCCCCACTGTTCCACCTGAAAATTTGTCACGGACATAAGTGACCTCTCATCTGACAACCCAGTGGTCTGCTTGATCTCTGTCTTCTTCGTGCTCCTTCTCTGCACAATGAGGTGGAGTTGCCTGCAGTCTCCCTATGGAAACACTTCAGGATTTACCCTGGGAGGCACCCTGCTGGTTCCTTCCTCTGGTCTTGCTGGGTGGTTCTCTACATCTACTGTCGGTATTTCATGTGAAAGTGCCCAGACTGAGTTCTCGTTCAATCTACAGTCTCCCCCTACCCAATGTCTTCTAGAGCCACAGTCCTAAATCTCATCTACATGCTGAGTTTATCTAAAGCTTTTCCACCAGTACAGATTAGTCCCCTAATTCCTAGATTGCTATATCCAACTACCTGCTCTGTTTTCCCCATTTATAGTCTAATGCACATCAAAAGCTCAGCACTTTTGAATTAGGACTATTTTTATCATTTTCTTTTCCCCTTCCTCTAATCTTTTCCTTTCTATTTTTCCTGACTTTAGAAAGTGATATCCCCATTCCACTTATTTATTTGCTTGAATCGAAATCCTTGGGGCCATTTAAAAATGTGAAACAATTCATATCTGTTGTCTTTACAGAAATCAGAATAAATCAGGATAAAAGTTAGTCATTATTATGGTTTATGAAACCCCATATGATTGGCCCTTACTTCATTTTCTCTTGTGACTTCCTTTCACTCTGGGTTAGCTCTTGCTTTAACAACAGTGACCTTCTTGCTTTTCTGCTATGAACCAAGTTTAATTCTACCTCAGTTCCTTGCATTTGCTAAGTTCTCTTGCTAGGAATTTTTTCCTAAAATCTTGGTGTTATTCACTATCTAACTTCTTTCACATTTTTGTACATATTTCACATCTTTGCATTGGCCTTTGCTGAGCACCAAAAGGAAATTGTACCCATCTGTCTCACTAAATGCCATCAATATCTATCCTCTAATTCTCCTTTAAGTCTCTGTTTTTTAAAATTTATTTTTATTTTCAAATGAACTTCAGCCTAGAGCAGTTAGACATCACTTCCCATATGTTTCTGAGAAGCACTCAGTATTATCTGAAATATACTGTGTATTTACTTCTTTACTTTTTTATTGTGCCTCCTGATTACAGTGTAAGTTTCATAAGGCCAATATCTTCATCCTGTTCAGCACTAATTCCACAATGTAGACCAATGTCTCACACACAGTTGTTCTCAATAACTATGAGTAGAATGAATGAATGAAGAATGGATGGATGGACATATTAATGAATAGAATATGCACATTGCTTGAAAGTTCTATTTGAATTTGCTTTTGTAATTAGGAAGTGTAGGTGTTTCCCAGAAAGCCTGGAGATTTTGTGGACATTGTGGTTGCGATCATGACTCTTTGGGAAGTGGCTCATCATTTTTGTCACATTTTCTCTTCTTTTCTGCTTACATACCCTCTCACCCATCAGTATAATCCTTCCTTTCTTCACCAACCCTCTGATACTACTTCTTTAGCTGTGTAAATGTATGGGAGAGTAGAATAAAGCTGCTCTGTTTGGCTGTGAGTGGTAATGTCACTTCAGGCTGGATGGAAAAACTCTAGCTTAGAACTCTGCAGTCCCAGTCCAAGATGATAGGTTTTGTTGGCCCACCTACAGCATGTTTCTCAACTTCTCTGTGCTGGCCAAAACAAGTAGTGCATCTCAGTTTTTGAGTTCATCCTTCCTCTTTGCTTTCCAAAGTTTCTGTTTTCCACCCCCCTACTGCCACTGCTGTACATTTCTTCAAAAAAAACTCATAATAGAAAATTGAGTTCCCAACAAAAATCCCATACCATATGTAAAAGAGCATGTCCCTCTCTCAACTGGAGGTGTATTTTGGAATAAGAAAGTAACAGCTCAGCAGTCATTTGCCATTGCTTGCTGAGTAAGCTGGGCTCAGGTTAAAAGGGGGTTATAGGCGGCCAGCCAAAACACTGACAGCATTGCTGAATTCAGAGATTCAGAAACTCTATGTCCCAAGGATTCTGTGTGACTGCCATTAATTACACTCCCTTCTGCCTACCACTGAGACTGTCCCAAATCAGTGCCTTCATGTGAATCAAAACAGATATGGATTTTAGCTATAGACGTTGTTAACTTCTGTTTTACAATTATACTCAACATTAGCAATAAGATCATTGGCAAGTTTTGTTATCAAAGTGAAAACTGAATCAGAAATGGTCATAATCAACTTGTTTCCCATAAAATCTCTCATCAAGTTGGATGGAAAATGATTTGTACAGATTATGTAGTTTCTTATCATAACTGACTCAATAGTAACTCTTCTTCTTCCTGCAATAGCGACTTTTAATGATGTAATGTATATGTAATTATTTTGAGAAATAACAATAGAATTAAAATAAACAAAAAGGAAATCACTGTAAAAACTCACATGGAATATATAAAAAAGTTACTGCTTGATCAATAATAGATACTTCAATTGTTATTATTTTTTACTTCACCAGTTTTCTACAAGTTCTTGCAACTGATAAGGAACTTTTGAAATTCCAAGAATATACTTGGAGGAGTCTGTGTTACCCATAATAATGGTGCTATTCATTGTCATGTGTGACTCTCTGAGTAGTAAAGGTCTTTGCTTTTGAAAGCATCCTACTTATTTCTTGTAAAACTTCCAATGACAAGAATTCTTCATGTTTTTTTCCCCTCCTAAGAATATATCAATGCAGTAAACTTTGACAGGTTTGAAAGTGAAGTTTCATTTCATAGGAGCTTTTAAGCTGTCTCCAGTTTGTAACTGGGAGACATTTCAATCAGCATTTACATTTTTAAAAAATCTCATGTTGTAAGAAAATATTTTGCTTTCATGTATTTCAGGTTTAGTGTTATTTTCTATTAGAAATAACATTTAAAAGGATAATTGAGAGGAAAGTTCGCCTCATGAGTCAACACTTACTTTTGTGATATTTATCTAAGATATTTAAAAAAGTAAATGTTTAACTTGTTATCCGTATAATCAAGTAGACAATATTTTTCCACAAGGTTACATTTGTTTATGCTATTTTATTATCTGTTGAATGGTATGATATGAAGTCTTTTTATTGCAGTTTAGCTAAAGAAGCACCAAGTCTGTGATGGAGCTGTCAATCAGCATTTAGTCATACAGTATCTATTTCTATCCCTGTTCTTCTTAGCACAGAAGGGCTATTATAGTCTACATTACGGCATAGCTACTTTAGATATAGATATCCTTGAGGGGCAGGATTTATTTTGAAAGAAGATACTCAACATAGCATGACACATCATTTAGATATTTTTTAAAGTACACATGCAGGTATTTCAAAGTAAAATATAACAAAGGCTAATTTTAAACATTTACTTTAATGTTCCTTAGGTGCATTTCCTTTTTTGCTTACCTTAATAGCACAGGAAAAGACCAAATGGGGTCATGTGATTATTTAGTAATTGAAAATGTCTGTTTAAAGAAATTCTTGTGCAAACCTTCATTGCATTATCACCTATGAGGGTTAGATGTTGGAAGATATTATGCATGTCAAAATTAGCAAGGGAGAACCACTCAAAGAAAGAAAAATAATGCTGAAATGCATTTATAAACACCTGAAAAGTGAAAATCTTCCAGATGTCAATAATGCATATTTCCAAGTACACTAGTATATATGGAATATGACTAAAAATTAACGAGACTGATTGCAAACCACAAACATGAAAATCAGTCATGCAGCTGTATACCACACTGGATGTGCTTCCAGATGTGATGATAAAAATGGATACAACCTTTTAAAGCATGAGCTTTGGATATGCTATGCATGTGGCACTCATTAGCTAAGCAAATGGATGTTAATCTTTATGACAGTCAATTGCTGTGCTGCATTTCCACTGAGAGCTTATCAGCTGGTCTGACCCATCATCAAGAGCATCATGACTTAATTTACAGGAGGATTATTCTCTCTTTTTTTTTTTTTTTGCACTTCTATGAATTTGAAATACATAAGAAAGTTTTAAAGAAAGAAATGGATGAAGCATTTAAATTCTTTATTCCCCATAACTTTTTGGTAAATAGGTAGTGGAACAAAAATTTTAAATTCACAGATCACAAATCAGCAATTCAGATTATCTAATTTTTCATGTTCAGGATTGAGAAATTAATTTCATTTTCCCAACTGATTTGATTCCCAGTAAAGAGCTAAAGATGTTCACATAAGAAAAGATAAGGTCTTTTAAAAGAATGGGCATTTTCAATAAGTAGCATATAAATGGAATCCTCAGTAAATAAGTAGATAGAAGAGAATATTATGTTCCAGCTCAGGAAAAATCAGAACCATCTCTAACACCCTAACAAACATTTCCTCTCTTAGGAAAGTTGTGTTATCACATTTGCCAATATACTCATGATGTTACCATAAGGAAGCTTGTTGCTTTGGGCTACCTTGAGTTAATTATGAAAGGCCTGATAGAAAATCAGATACCCCCATGAAACTGAGAGCTTGACATGCTAGACATAATGCAGGAAAAGGCAGTTCAAGCTTCTCACGTAACTCTGCCAGCACAAATCAACCAGTTTGACAGCCACTTCTATTTCTTAGGCAATTTTAGCTAGCGAAAAACATTGTGCAAATATTTCAGTATTTTCTCTTTGTGATATGCTTCATTGCCACCACCCCCACCCCCCACCAATGGGTGGCAGATACCAATAAGCTACATTTGCATTCTAACAATACCAGTTAGGAACTATAGATGGTCTCCTCAGAAAGAGACTGAATCATCTCTATTTTTAGTAAAAGCCTAGAGTATCATGAGCACTTAATTAATGAGTTCATGAAAGTAAGTAATCACTTCCTCTAAGAGTTTTAGGTGCTTTGGGAGAAAATTTAACTCATTCAGTGCGGTACAGAGCTAAGCAATCTTCTAATATGTGTTTGTGTGTGTGTGTGTGTGTGTACATATATACATATATATGTGTGTATATACACACATATATACATATGCATGCATATTTTGGTGGCCTGAGTTAAGAACTTCTTCAGAATGTTTGACATTTTCATGGACAAAGTAATGAATAAAGTCTACATTATTAAATATTAACAAAGAAATTCTGAGTTTTAAAAATAGTAATGTATTGCTTTTTCCCTTTATGAAGAAAATTTAATCTAAAGTTGCTCAGCATTTATTGAATGTTTAAGGGTGCAATGGATTGTGATCATAACCATGGAAAAATGAAAGGTGAGTGGAGCACGTCTTTCTTTCTTAAGAAATTATAAGGAATATATTGTGATTCATGGTTTAGTGAGGGCTTTAGAGGGTGGAGCAGGAGTTCTGGTCCTGCAAACAATGAAGAGCACAGAGGAGCAACTGCAGCACATCCAGGGTTGTTTACGCAATAGTACATTCCAGAGAGAATATGATTAAGTAATAGATTCCTAAAGGCAGCACTTCCTGGAGCCTTTTATGTGCTAATATTCATTATGCATTTTTGCCAAACAGGCTCTAAGATAGAACACTGCTCAAAAATTTTTGATCCTCGAATTTCTTTTAAGAAACATCTCTTGATATGAGTCTTCCATAAAAATTTTACTTTAGGAAATGAAATTGTATCAAACTTATTTTGAAAAGAAAGCCTCAAGACCAGAGATATAAATAACTATGACATTAGATTCCATTAGGGATATTTGAGTTCTAAGCTCCAATAGGGGCACTGGGAAAAAAAATGGCAAAGATTCTAGATTTATATCCTGGGGTAGATTTTGGTAGCTAATTGGTAAGACATTTGTATGGAATTGCTAAGCAGAGAGGTGCTGCTTTGTAAGCACAACTTGAGACTTATTCAGAGAAATAAATATATGACATTACTTGGGTTGATGAGGTTGTTGAGAGCTTGAATGTAGAGTGAGGAGAGAAAGAAGTTATTCATTCGGTAGAGAGAATAGAATCTTATCTTTAACTTTGGAAGTTGGCCTACTTTGAAGGGAAAGACAAAGGAGAAGAGCTATCTCCATAAACTAACAAGTGAACAGAGTATATTAGCAAGGTGTATATAAGAAAAACGTGTATATAAGAAGAAGGGCAATGAGAATCAGTATTAAGTAAAGGTTTAAGGTGAAATGTGGTTGCATTATGGGGTAAGAGAAAGACTAAAACTAGATAATGAGTTTGTGTTTTTGAAGTTAACTGGTGGAAACAGAATATGGTTTTATGAAGCTTCAAGGAGTGAAAATAGATCATAGATAAATGTTATGGTTTGGATATGAGGTGTCCCCAAAACTCATGAGACAATGCAAGGTTTGGAGGAGAAATGACTGGGTTATAGCCTTATCCTAATCAGTAAATTAATCCCTGATGGGATTAACTGGGTGGTAAATGGAGGCAGGTGGGGTGTGGCTGGAAGAAGTGGTTCATTGGGGGGCATAGCTATGGCGTATATATTTAGTACCTGGAGAGTGGAGTCTCTCTTCTTTCTGATCATCATGTGAGTTGGTTCCCTCCCCCACGATGTTCAGCCTCACCTTGACCTCAAAGAAATAGAGCCAGATGTCCATGGACTGAAACCTCTGAAACCGTAAGCCCTCAAATAAACTTTTTCTCCTCTACAATTGTTCTGGTTGGATCTTTTAGTCACAGAAGTGAAAAAGCTGAATAAAACAATACAGATTTTTTTTTTTGTCAGAGTAGATAAAAATTTCCTGACAAGAGTATTGGTTTGAAAATGAGATTTTCATATTATCATCTGTTTTGTTTTCATTTTTCTTTTGGTAATTATATAGTTGCACTAGCTATACTTTCATTTAATGTTTACACATAATCTTTTACTATCTTTTCTCTTTCTGCAAACTTATATTTGTGTCTTTTTAAAGCTGTGTATTGTTTTTCATTTAAATCTAGTTTGATAATTGCTAAATTTTAATTGGAATATTTAAATTGAATGTAACTGATGATATATGTTCAGTCTACACTTAGTTTTCTGTTTGTCTTAACTATGTTCTGATTCCTTTCCCTGTTTTGTCTTCATTTGTGTAATTCAATTATTTTTTGTTATTCAACTTCTCCCATGCTATAAATATTTTTGCTAATCTTCTCATGATAATTTTAGAGATTATAGTATTTATTCTTGAATTATTAGAGACTAATGTTAAGTTGATAGCTTTTGCTTTCTGGGCAACATAAGAACTTAGAACCCTTGAATCTTTTAAACACTATTCTCCTTTTCTGCTTTTTTGCTCTTGGTATCATGAAGATCTCCATATGTTCTTTAGCATTTAGAAATTTTAGTTTAACTTGTATAATAAAATAGATGTGGTTATTATAAAAAGTTCTATGACTGTAGAAATAGCTACAGTGTTTTTCTGAGAGGAAGTCATTGTAAATAGTTTGGGTTTAGACAGCTTTTCCCCCACATGAATACCCATTTTCTGTTGAGGATTCTACACATAGGAGAATTGTTGGATAATAAAATAGGTATGCATTTAATTTTAGCAGCTAATACCAAACAGATTTCTAAAGTGCTTATAACAATTTATATTTCAATCAGTGATGTATTAATTTACAAATTGACTTATTCTTTATGTCATTTGATATTGTCCATCCTTTTTACTTTGGTCATTTTTATGGGTATACCAAGATATAGCATTCTGATTTTCCTCTTCATATCCTTGTTAGTAATAATGTTGAATATACTTATATATATTTGTTGCCTATTTGGATATTTCTGAGTGTGAGAGATATGCCTGCTGAGCCTGGAGTTTCCCCCTCATTTTAAAACTGAGTTGTCATATTTTCTTGGTTGGAGTCCTAAATATGCTATGGATTTGAGTATTTGCATTGAAAATACTTTTTCTAGCTTATAATGTATTTCTTGCACTCTTGATGATGTCTTTTGATGAATGCAAGTTATCAATTCTAGTGAAATATAATTTATCTAATTTTTGATTTATCACTGTTTTTTTTTAAATTTATTAAATGAGAAATATTTGCCTGACTCAGATTCATAGATCAATTCTTCTGCCTTTGAGAGGACTTAGAATTTTAATTTTCAAGTTTCTCTATGATCCATAGACTTCAAACTAATCTCTGTATATGTTGTGAGGCAGGAAATAATTTGTGAATTTTCCTTGCAGCTATCCACTATTCCATTACCATTTATTTGGAAATACTATGCTTTCCCTCTAGAATTACAGAAGTACCTTTGTGCCAATTCTTACTACCAACAACACACTGTCTTAATTATTGTACATTTGTAATAGTCTTGATAACAGATAGTAGAAATCCTTTAGTTTTATTTTTCTTCTTCAACATTGTTTTGATAATCTTAGGTCCCATGCATTTCTATAGAAATATTAGAATCATTTTTTACATTTCCACCCTCCATAAAACCTTCTGAGATTTTGATTAGGATTCTGTTAAGTTTTGTTACTTTCAGTGACAATTGTTGTAACAACAGTATTAAGTCTTATAACTGGGGAAGATGGTATGTTCCACCATTAAATGAAATCTTAAATTTATTTATATAATGTTTTGTAATTTGTGTGGAAGCCTTCATCTTGTGTCAGATAAAGATATTTAAAACCCTGTAATATTATTATTATCATGGATTCAGACACTCAGTATTAATTTGGATCCACCCATTGTTTAGGGTTTGTTTGTTTGTTTTAATATTTCTTCCTGAACTTCCTTGCTCCCAAATGTCTAAAGAATTTCTTTAACAGGAGTTCAGTTTATGAAAATATCTTTATTTATCCTTTGTTTATGAAGGATATTTTCTGTATTAATAGAATTCTAGATTGGTACATTGAAAAAAGTGTCATTTCATTATAACTGTAAAGTATGGATTGTTAACCACTGTCACTACTTTAAATATGATTATTCATAATATCTGGATTATGACTAACCATAATCTCCAGATGCTATTAAAATGTTCTGTCTTTGATTTTCAGGACTATAATACATTGAATTTTTCTTTATGTTCATTCTTCTTGAAATTGATAGTTTATTCTTTTGTGACTCAATAATATTCTTCAGTTTTGGAAAATTCTCTTCTATTTGATTTGGATTTACTTTTCTCTGTTGTTTTTCTTTTCTTTTTCTGATATCCCACATATGCATACTTTAGACAATACACCGTGGCCCATTAATTTTATATTTGGTTCCATGTTTTACATCCTTCATTCTTTCTGTGCTCCAATTTTTATATTTTCTCCTTAGAAAAATTTATTTATGAATCTTGTAATTTCCAGAAATTTCATACTTTAAAAAATTGCATAATCCAATGAAATAGTTAAAAGAAGTTACTATTAAGTTTACTATTTAACTTATCTATTGTTCTCTAATTTATTATTTTTCAGATTTAGAATATCCATTTGTTATTTTGTGTAGCCCACTCTTCTGCTGAAAATTTCAAGTGTCAACTATTTTCTTTAGCATCTAGTTTACACTTCTTTAAAACTCTCTAACTCCAGTATCTGGTTCATTTGAGGATCTAATTCTCTTGTCTGTTCTTTCAATTTGGGGACATTGATTTTTATGGCCTGTTATTCCTATGATTTTACGTTTAATGTCAGACATCATTATGAAAACCTATAAAGATAATATGTGTCTTAGGGTCTGATGGATATATCTTCCTCTAGAGAATACTTTTTTAAAAAAATATTGCAGGCAATCAGGTTTGGGGTAGATTTCTTTAATCCAATCCAATTACTGACTTCTCCCTAACTTGGTGTGACAGTTTCTCAGTCTCACTCTAGTGGGAGAACTTCAGACCACTGTTAGGATTAAGATAATTTATAGATGGAGTTCAGGTTTTTGAGAGATGCTTTATATCTGCTATTCCTTGAATTCTGCTGTATGTGCCCAACCAAACACTAGAGGTAAATGTCTTTCTTCCTCAGACATAGATACTTCTAATATCTCTGATGAGCTTCTTGGTCTTTCAGCTTCTCATTGGTAATTGAGGAATTTCTCAAGAAGACAAGCCAGGCTAAATACTAGGCTCATCTTCCAGTGCTTTCTTTCTCTCCAGGATCTACCTTGGTTTCTAAAGTCCTAACTGTTTAGGTAGCTCTGCAATGTCCACACACACACACACACACACACACACACACACTTTCTACATGTATAACACACATACGTGTGTTCTGCATATATATGTACACCATACAGTCTGTGAAGTTTTTGGTGGGAGAATTACTTTACAATCTACCATCTCCCAAATAATACTTAAGACAGAATAGTTAAGAGTTCAGGTAAATTAATCTATACTACCCCAAAGCTCCAAATTAGAAAGATAGAGAAAGATACAGATAGAAAATAAAAGGATAGAATAAATAAAAGGGTAGAGAAATTGGAAGAATGAAAGGACAAAAAATATATTGAGGTGGATTGATTTCCCCTCTGGACATAGTAGATGGAATAATTATAAGTAAATTTGCACTTGACAGAATGTGATAACAAAAAATAAATGCTTGGGAGAGGCATTTGAGTCAGGTGAATATCTAAAAAGAGGGAAATATTGTAAGTGAGAATGATCGGGAACTATTCAGGAAAGGAGATGACCATTCATGTGGGCCGTAAAGTATGGCAGAAGTTAGACATGTAAGAAAAACATTAAATTTTTTTAAACTTGCTCAGAAGATTTTATTTTTTAAAAAGAAAATCATTTCAATATTTCAAAACATTATGTCTATAAGAGTTTGAGGTTTAAATTATCATACAGCAGTTAAACTTTAAATCTTAGGCTTTGTCTTATCAATGATCAATCAAATTTGGCACTTTCTCTAACTTTCATTTTGTTCTGACCTGAATATAAGACTGGCATACCAAATTTAATTGCACTCAGCTTAATTGCTCCTTGAGTTTTGACTCATTATTTGAGTTGAATAAGTCAAAATGTTAGAAATGGGCAGGGAGTTCTGATAAGTGAAACTTTAAAAGCATGCCTTGTGCAGAATTGGAGAGTCAGAATTGACAGAGGTCTAATTTTGACCCTCTGCATTTTTCAGATATTTGAAAAGATATATGAAAATTGAGCATTCATTTTTCTTAAATACATTCTCTTCACTATTTATCACAATGAGGCAAACATTATACATCATACTGACCTCTGATTGCAGATAAAACGTGGGTGCTGATGCAGAATATGCCCTACCAATATATAAATCTGTGTCCTCTACTGAAAATATGGAGAGGTTTTTGGTTACTCCCTTGATTTTTTAAAAAAATTTCCATCTTCATGAATTAGAAGAAAGCAAGATAATGCATTCATTGTATGATTAATGAGTACAACTGAATTTTGACTGCAACTGCGAAAGAACTAAGAGACAACTTCATAAAGAAATTTATTAATGTAAATAGTTACTATAGGTAGAATAGCAATCCACTAATCTTTACGTCCAAAGGGACTGAATTCCAGGTTGGAGTCAAATGTTGTTCAAAAATTAAAATAATTATTAAAATTATTTCTTAATGAAGAAATCTGTAACACTTGAGAAATTATCTGTTATCTGTACTGCTCAGTATATTTTTCTAATGAATTATAGGATTGCTTTGAGCAAAATACATGTTGATCCAAAACCCAAGAATTTCACTTGTATGAGAATAAATTGAATTTAGTTGTGTTTTGTAGTATATTGGAAATCTGCAGATTGAAAGATGAATGAAGGGCTGGGATTGTAGCTCAGTGGTAGAGTGCTTGCCTAGCATGCATGAGACACTGGGTTCAATTGTCAGCACCACATATAAATAAATAAAATAAAGGTCCATTAACAACTAAAAAAATTTTTTAAAAAAGATGAATGAATATATGCAGGCATGTTCTTTTCAAGTACTAAATACTTCAGTAAAATATTAGTGGAGAACAGTGAAAATTGTGAAATAAGGTTCTAGCCTGAAAGGAAAGTAACATCCATGTATTTCTTTTTTTTTTTAATTTTTTATTGTGGGTTGTTCAAAACATTACAAATTTCTTGACATATCATATTCGACACTTTGATTCAAGTGGGTTATGAACTCCCACCTTCACCCCATACACAGATTGCAGAATCACATCAGTTACACATCCATTGATTTACAAATTGCCATCCTAGTGTCTGTTGTGCTCCGCTGCCTTTCCCATCCTCCACCCTCCCCCCTCCCCACCTCTCCCCTACCATTATTTTTTCATGGGCCTTTAAATGTTCTTTAGACGTGTGTGTGTGTGTGTGTGTGTGTGTGTGTTTTAGCTTATTCAGATATTCAGTTGGGGAGCAGATAGACATGATTTTTATTGACAAATAAGAGACTGTGAATTCACAAATTTCAGCTAGCTTTTCACAGATCATCTCTTATAATTGATGAGAATCTTTTGTTTCTGTTCTTATTACCATTGCCATGAATGAATATCTATAATACAAATTCATGAGAGTTTTGCAACTTTCTTGCTCTTCTATGCTTTACCTCATAAGACAGAATTAACTTTTTTTTTCCTTTTGAAATACTTCTATTTAGATTGGTCATACCTCTCTCATGAAGCATTGTTCATATGAGAATCATGGTATCAATTCTTTTGAAAAACCTCCTCTTTTATCCCACTGGCAATGGATAACACAGTATGGAATCTGTGCAAACGGAAACTCCAGAAACCAAATTCTCCTGGATGCTAACAATGCTTCCCCTGGGCATAGTGAGAAGGGTCTCAATTAACCTCCTCTCCATGTTCTAACTAGACACAGGAAGCCCTTTAGCCACCAGCAACAGAGTTTCATTAAGGCCACTTCACGGTAGGTATAACAAAGCTCCTTCCAAGAAGCAAACCAGAAACTCTAGGCAGATTGTAGAATTGCCCAAACATTGGAGTCCCTGCTTTTACACAGCACAAAATTGTGTAATAGCACCAGAGGCTCCTTAACAAGCTAACAGCCCTAGGGAGCAACAAAGATCAGGCTAAAAGTCATGGAGTTTCTGATTGAGGCTGAAGTTGAATTGCCATTTCAGTTCTTCCCTCAAGAAATTATCCAATTAATCTGCATGGATCTTTTTGGGGAAAAAAAAGTCCTGTTGTTCAAATGATTGCATGGGAAGATGAATGGTATATATATATTTTTTTTTTCCTTTTTAAACCTGATGCATTTTAAAATTTTTACTTCTCAGTGCCATCAGGAATGGAAACTCCTGGAAAGGGTATTTCTCAGGCTTCTGTTAATACTTAACTGGAATTCAATAAAGCCATACAGAATATTTTAGAGACAGCAAAATCTGAAGGAGGAGCATTAAGGAGGGGTCAGACATATACCTCAGATAGGCCTTCTTTCTCTTAATCAGACTTTGAAGTCAGCCCTACTGTGGAAAGAGACAATGTACATTTCATTTTTCTAAAAATCTCTGTTTTTGGTCAAGTCCCCTCTAGGAAAGGGCAAAGACTAAGTGACAACCAGCATGACTTAAGTAAGCAGCGGTGATACTTTCTGAAGATTAGGATTCCCAGAATAGTGACAGAAGCAAAGAAATCAGCCAGTGCTTCACCTTTACTGATGAGAGAGAGGGAGGAGGGGATCACATTACAGCAGTTTTTACCAAGGGAGCTTTTACAGCATATTGCAAAATATCTAATGTCCTAGCACCTCCCCTTCAGGTCTTTGGTGTATAGAGAGACCATTTACCTTTGATTCTCTGACTGCCAAGAGCTTAGTTGGTTTTAGTTCCTCTCTTCTCCTCGTGGTGTGGGTCAGATTGCACTATATGTTATTATTTTTTTACCCTTAGTAAAAGTAGGAAAAGCAAAATTATTATACAGAGGACCTACATAAGAATAGTAGCTGACTTTAGCAAGTAAAACTGACATGAATCTTAATCTGAAATTTCATACGCAGTTGACATAATACATACCCCCATGCTCCAAACTAGCTTTTCTTCCTTATTCAGTTTGTATCCAACATCTGAAAATTGATACTAACATTTTGGAAAAAAAATAACTGCCTGCTTTTGACTTCTAGGATATGTTCAATTCACAAAACTCTTTTATGTTCTACTCTGAGATATTTGCTTGTGTGGAGCATTGAAGTGATGAAAGGACATATTGTTGAAGTTTGTATTAAGACATTTGCAGTTATTCATAGTGTTATGAAAATTAAATTCTAGCAAATATCCAATTGTGCAATTATGAAAAATCTAAACAGTAGTGTAACACTACATTTCAGCTAGGGTACTGACAATGCTCCATACTTACACATGAATAAAAAAACAAAAAGCATATGTAAAATATTTCAGCAGAGGATATTTTTATTTCTGATGACAAAAGATAAGTGCTAACTCATAAAAAGATTTCACAAATGAAGATTTAAAAAGAAAACTATATAATTTAGCACACTACATATTATTCCTTTTTATTGTAAATAGCAAGTAATCAATAATCACACTATTCTATCTGAGAAAGGAAGAGATGGTGTGCATTCTATTTGTAGAAACCAAGGTGATAAAATATGCTTCGATCAGAAGAGTGAACCTTTATCTTTTGCATTGCTGCTCCAAGTAACACAATGGTTTTACCTGCTTACTGTGTTTGATATACCTATGTCTGTCGGTGTCTTTCTTGTATACACCTGCCACATAAATTTGAATCCTTGATCAACTAAAATTGGCATTGTTACTATGTGGTGAATGTAAAGCAATTATAAGATAATTGGTTATAACCATTCCTTTCTGATGATATTAAAATGGAAAGATATTAGAAATTTTTTTCCATAGTAAGGATATTCTTTTTAATTTTTTTCCCCTGGACCCGATACAGTAAACAGGAATCAAACACATGCAGAAATATATAATTTAAAATTTTATGTTGCATTTCATTGAAATGTTAGCTGAATAATATTGCTTTGGCACATATGTTATATTCATGTCAATATGTTTCATATGCTAAAAAGATCTGTGCTAGAGTGCCTAGCCTTCCCTGTTTACAAAAGAACTAAACAGCTGTGTAAGTTTATGGAAGAAGAGAGGAACTGAATTAAGTAAGTTTTAGGTCAGTTGAGATTCTTAAGCCATGTGTATCTAATGAATGTTGTGGTCAGTAATATTCACTGTCTGCTATAATTGACAAAAAGAGTCATTTAATTGGACAAAAAGAGGCCCGTGTCTCATTGTTCATTCTCTTTTTAAGGCAATGTTTGCTAGACATGGTGGCACATGCATATACTCTCAACTATTTGGGAGGCTGAGGCAGGAGGATTGCAAGTTCAAGGCCAGCCGTGGAAATTTAGCAAGACCCAGTCTCCAAATAAAACGTTGAAAAAGGGCTGGGGATGTAGCTCAGTGATAGGGTACTTGCTTAGCATGTATGAGGCCCTGTGTTCAATCCCACCATAGCAAAACAAACAAAAAAAAAGAAAAAGAAAGAAAGAAAAAAAGGAGCTATGTCAAATTTCTCCCATTCAGAATCTCAGAATCTTTTTTGACTCCATTCCGTCAACAGTCTAAATACATAACGATATTAAATAAGTTACAGTGAAAATTGTGAAATGAGTATTAAGACACAGCATATGGTTTGGGAAGAATTCTGAGGCTTTCTATAGTGCTATATTCAGGCACAGATTCTTGAGTCAATTGCTAGATTTAAGATTATATGAATAGCCACAGCAATGGAGAAAAAGTTCACTAGAAATATTTTAGGATAATAGCCTGTTGACTTCTTAGGAAAGCTAAAGTCTTCTGAATAGTTTGAGATCCAAATTTGACAGTAATATCTTAAATTTTTTCTTGCCACATTTGTCTAATTTTAACCAACATGTCTTTTCTTTTTCTTCTTCTCACATCTTGGTAAACTAATTCTCTGTAAACTCCTTCGTAAAAAGAGACACAGTGGAGAAAAAGAGCCACGGTGGCTCAGATACATGTCATTTGGTAAAGTTTGGAGTTTTTCTCCATCAAAATGGTCCCCAGGTGGCTACTATAGTTACTGCAATTCAAACCAACCCATCAGATATTTCATTATAAAGATTTTTAATCCCATCTGCTCTGGAGACAAAGGCGGGAGGATCATGGGTTCAAAGTCAGCTCCAGCAAAGGTGAGGTGCTAAGCAACTCAGTGAGACCCTGACTCTAAATAAAATACAAAATAGGGCTAGAGATGTGACTCAGTGGTTGAGTGCCCCTGAGTTCAATCCCTTGTACGAAAAAAAAAAAAAGACATTGAACAACATTGTTTTGTGCTCAAACATTGTGAAGATAAATTTACTTACATTATAGGTCGTCATATTGGTTTTGTAGCAATTTTCTTCAAATATGTGAAAAAATAAATCTTTTTAAATACATTTTTTAAATTTTACTTTGTTATATATGACAACAGAATGCATCACAATTCATATTACACATATAAAGCATAATTTTTCATATCTATTTTTGTTGTAAACATTTTATAAACATTGTGGTTTTTTTTAATGGAGTCAAAGAAATGTTAGATAATTACCTTTTCACAATTACTCTTGAATATGTGAAATGTATACTGCCTCATGAGGAGTGCTTTTTTAAAATAAAACTTATCAAGAGGTATTGTAGGAAAAAAAGCAGGAACGTGTATTTTTTTTTTTTGTACCAAGGATTGAACCCAGGTGAACTTAATCACTGAGTCTCATCCCCAGCCCTTTTTTCTTTAAAAAAAGTGTGCTTGGGGGGGGGGGTGAAATATTGTGAAGTTGTTTAGGGCCTTGCTAAATTGCTGAGGCTGGCTTTGGACCTTCGATCCTCTTGCCTCAGCCATTCACATAGAATGCTTGCAAATTTTAGTTTACCTAGTTCTTAGTCACCTATTCCTGTTTGGAACACAGAGAGCCTTAATTCCTGGAGCAAAAGTAATGTTATCAAATTTAAAAACTCGATGACAAAACAAATTCTTAATGGGAAAGTATTTGGTCTTATTATCTAATATATACCATGAAAAGTTTGGATTAGGATAAATAAAAATTTAAAAATTTATTGAGTGATATTTATGAGGATATGGCCATTCTTCATGTGTGTTATCATTAAGTGTTAAGTAACTAATATATTAATAGCATTATGATATGAATATATGTATATTATTTCTTATATGTTTATTATTATAAATAAATGTTATTCCAAATATAAATGATATAGTTTATATTTTTAATTTTAAAAACATGAATTGGTAATAACAGAGATATTTTGTTTTTATTTGCAATAAAGGAATCCATCCTTTAAATATAATTGATAGAAATCAATTTATCACCTTTAAAACATAAATGAAAATGCTGAAATATATCATGATTGAGACTTATTCTGAAAATAAATTATTTCAGTGATGGGAGAGAAAGTACCAATGAGGAATCATGAGGTGAAACCAAACAAAATCTCCTATACAACAAGGAAAAACCTTTTAAGCATGAAGAAACTGTAATATAATGTGGCACTTGTAGGTACATTAAGATAAAACATTCAGGAGCCAGTAAATTTTTTCATGCTGTCAGAGCATTCAACGGTACATATGAGCTGTCGTACTTCAGCCATCAATATCCAAAAAAGCTGAGCATTTTAGAAAAGAACTTTCCAATAGAAACAATTCAACTTTATACTTACAGGCATATGGATACTAACAGATTAAATAAAATAGCAGTTGTCATTCTCTGAATCTTTACTCTATTTTTTCACCTCTTTTTTGACCAGATCTGTGAAGCTTATAGTCTCAATATCCTCCTTTTCTTTTGGCTAATACTGAAAAGAGGGAGATGAAGAGGAAGGAGAATGGGAGACAGAAAGGAGAATGAATTAGAAAACTCTAGAAGTACAAGGGCAACAGAGACATGCAATTCTCAGGATCCATAGTGATCATTTAAGTTTCTATTTACAGTGGGATTTACTGAGCCAGTTTGGGAAAGCAGAAAAGGAAGGAGCTGAGAGAGTGTGTGCACTCATCCTATTACCCAGATCATGTTCTGGCTTTTAGGACCTTCTGGAACCATTTTTAGCATCGTATTAATACAGACCTCATCTTCTATGCATAGTCAAAAGTATCTAGGAATTCATTAAATGAGAGCAAGAGAGCTTTATCAACTTGGGAATCCTAACCTTTAACCCTCACATGAAAAAAGTCTCAACAAACAAGATTTTGCTTTCACTTATATTTAGAGTTAATTTTATTTTGTGATACTAAATTCAAAACTAGAAAACATATTGGTTGAGCTATGTTTACTAATTCTATAATTTCTTTTACACTTTATAGGAATCCAATCTATATTTTAAAAATTTAATGGCATATACATGAATAATTATTAATGGTACAGAATTTTACCTGTGTCTTCATTCTAAGACATTTCATAATTATTTGCTTTTCATTGCAATATGCTTTTACAGTGCTGGTGTTTACAGATAAAGAATTCATGAGATATGATTTCTCTATGGGAATTCCAATATAAAAGTTAGAATCATTTTGTATATATTATATATATAATTCATATATATATGATGAGATATATTATCTTATTACTATATATATATATATATATATATATATATATATATATATATGTAAAACTTCATAAATCTCTCATAAATGAAGACATTTTGCTTTTGGTGGTACCATGCTGCATTTTTCTGCATTTTCTTAAGGGACAGTGAGTGAGTTATTAGAATATTTATGTAATAAATTCTTCATGAAATTACATTATATTTATTATGTGTACTATGTACACAAAGATAAAAACAATTCTTGTTATCATATAGTTTAAAGGGAAAAAAGACAAGAAACTCAGTTTCTTATTGTTCACAATGTGGTAATGTGGTCTACACACCAGCACATGGGTATTATCTAGGAACCTGTTTGAAATGCAGAATCTTAGATCAGAATCCCAGACCTCCTGAATAAGAACATGCATCTCCACAAACCCCCCAAATGCTTTGCATGTCCATTTGAGTTAAAAAAGCAGCACTCTGACTTGAATTGAGCAGACCTACTGCCATGGTACCTGGGGGAGACAGAGGTAGAGAAGATTGAAGAAGGAAGGTTGTGTCATGGCATGGAAAGACTTTGGTGCCTGCATCTTATTCTTCAAATGGAGCAGAGGCTGTGCTGCTCTGCTACCATTTGCCAGCACAAAAATAAATGTTTTTAAGGGAATATTTGTTTTTGAATGTTTTTGGTTTACATATCATTTGGAAAAACATTCTATTACTGTTGACAATATGTCAGTTTTACAGAAGAAATATGATTATATAAATCCACACCAAAAAAAAATTTACTTTACATTTTATCCATTGTATGGTTTGAAGAGGAAGCAGTTGACCAGGATGGCTAATAAGAATAGCGTTGTCAGTTTCTGGGATGCTTCACTAATGAGTATAGAGACAACATAAGAAAGCTTCTGCTTCAAGATCTTATGCCAGATCACATCTTAGTAGAACCAGTTCACATAAAGATGATCATTTGGAAATTAAGGCATTTTGTATCATCTTCATAGCTTCAGAAAGGTATGAGAATCAGGATGGTCCACCACAGCAACCTTTTTTGATCTATTTATGTACATCAACACTGGGCCACTGTCCCTCTACCTCTTTCCATTGTTTGTCCAGGACACTGACTATGACAAAGAGAGTCTTGTACAGAAAATTGGGTGTATTCTCTGCTTTGGCTTTCCATATTATATTGTTGTGTTTGAATATTATCTCTTCCACATGAAAGACCAAATAAAGGAAACTTTCCAGAGTATTTTTCTGTATATGACTGTTTGCACAGATAAAAGGCTCATATATAAAGGCTGACAAAATGTTTTCCATATTAATGTGTGATTACATGGGTAAAACTGGTACACAAAGTGCAAGCAAGCCTTTAATTTGAGAAGAAAATAAAAATATGATGTTAAGTTATTTGAAAATAATTCTTGTTACTACTTAAGAGTATTATATTTACTTGTGGTACATCCCAAAATCTTCATGATATGATAATAGCTATAATCGAAGTCAAATTGGAAAAATAAGAAATAGTTACAAAAGAAAAAGTTTTATTGCTGGAATCTGAGCTAGTTATTTTATTCATAATTATTTGATTTAATTAGGCATGGACATTTTTAGTAATTGCATGTCTCTTTTTAATATATCAGTTGTCAGATCCAATTATACTTGATTATTCATCATAATTGTTTATATTTTTATATCAATTCAAGTTGGAGTTTTCTTCTTGGGATGAAAATATTCAAAAGGAAATGCTTGGACACAAGAGCTGACTTTATAATTAGAAAAGTTAAGTTAGTTTTTATAAACCATATAAGAATATTTTGTAAAAAAACTCATTTTTTCTAATAAATTTTAAATGTCTCAAGTAGTTGATGAGTACTTGATATTTGTAAATATCCAGTCTAATTAACTCTCTTCTGATTTGCAATCCCATCATTGGGAATTTTGTAGGATTATTCCAAGCAGTGTTTTTTTTTTTTTTTTTTTTTGGTAAATATATGATTAGTATTTAATTAGATAATTTAATTGCCTTCATAAATTCCTCTTCTGCAAGTGACACCAGTAAAATCTTCCTACTCATATTTAGCTAAGAATTGATGATTGTTCAACTGGGTTCTATCCAGCAACACATAATCCAATTCCAGTATTTATAGAAAAGTGAATTTAATGCAGAGAACTAATTGTTCAGGTGATGGAATAGCTGAGAATAATTAACTGGCAATAATAAGGTAATCTACACATCCAACACCATCAAGAGTTTACTAGTATCCTTAGCCTGGAGAGTCCAGGGGGTAGGGTCACCTTGGACGATTCAACCACACCGGGCATATTCTGTGGTAGCTGGAATCACAGAAAAGACAAGCTGTTGTCAGAAAGGCTGCTTAAGAATGGAATATTCTTGCCAGGCACAGTGGGGGCACATCTGTAATCCCAGTAGCTGGGGAGGTTGAAGCAGGAGAGTTGAAAGTTCAAAGCTAGATTCAGCAATTTAGTGAGTTCCTGAGTAACTTAGACCCTGTTTCAATATAAAAATAAAAAAGGTCTGAGGATGTAGCTCAGTGGTGGAGTACCCCTGGATTCAATCCCTGGTACCCCCCCCCAAAAAAAATGGAAAAGAAAGTAATATTCTACCTGCTTCCTCTCTTTTGCCCTCTACATCTTGTCTTCTCTTCCTAGGACTAAATCAAACACGAAGTCAGCTGGCCTAGGAACAAAAGGTTCAGGGATCAGAAGGTGAAGGAAGTAATCTGCTGGAAAAATAGGCCCAAGACCTGCAAAATATTCTTCCAGGTTTTTATGAACACATGTAAAAACTTCAGTTTTTGAAAGCAATTTGTGGCAGTAAAGATAGGAATGCACACACTGTCCTCAAACTTAGCCTCCTGAGAAATCTAGCACCTGCATTTTTCACTCATCAAAGAGGTCAGTGACTAGCAAGGGAAATCACAGCAGAAAGAGAATTATATTAATCAAAGCAATTTCTGGTGAAAGGAAGTATGGAAATCTCTAAACAAGTTATAGAAAGAAAGCTACACTCTTCAAACCACTGAATTGAAAACAAAGCTTCAAATGATAACTGTATGATTTGACAAAGGTACATCAAATTGCTCAGGAAAATCTCTTTCTTTACAGTTATGTTTCAGCCTATTTAAAACAGAATCTCAGTCGAGGAACTAAACAAAGATGCTAGGATTGGACATAGAAGACAGACGAATTTGGCTGTTATCCACATAAGAATAGAAGCCAAAATTATGCTGACTAAAAATGGAGCCAAGCGATGTCATATAGATTTGAAAACCGTGTTGTGCCAAGGAAGATGTTAATGTTTTTCAATTTTCAGGTTTACTAAGGATCAGGAGTTGTTTGGTTTCTTTAATCTAGTTTATGTATCCTAAATATCTCTGCATCTCTGAAAGGCTCTAATTTCTCTCTCTCTCTTTCTCTAATTCTGTATATTTGACAGTTTGGTCTAGATTCCAAGCCTAGTTAGATGGATGGTACGTTCCAGTATTTTGGTTCATTTATATATAACTTATATAACTTATTGACTTATGCTGCATGATTTATCAGATGGTATTGAATCATTTGAGTGAAGATATTTTAAAATATACTTATAGCTCTTGCTTAGACTAGCCATTGAGTTACTCATGCCCTTGAGGGACCTGTGCTGAGACTTTGCCAAAGGTCAAGGCTTCATGGGATGTTTCTTGCTTTCTCTTCTTTGTGTTCTGTAAGTGAACTTAAAGAACAAGGGCTACCTTTACTTAGTACAATGATCAACAAAAGTGTGACAAAATAACTTGCAAGGGTATAACTTGTGAGCTTATTTGTGAATCTGCTCAAAATTTTATGTACACTTGTATGTACACAATTTAAGGCATGTTAACGTTTTCAAATTGCTAAACCTCTAAAATGATTATTATAACATTTGATATTCTTAGATGAGTACTGATACCTAATTGGAAAATTAATCTTTGGAAAATCATTTAAAAGTTGCCATTATTTTCTTTGTAAATCCATGGCTGATAGCTAAACCAACCATAATCTTCCATAAGATAAAACTCATAATGTTAAATGAGACTTGTATTTTGTCCCATTATTTTTTCCAGAAGGGATTGATAGAAAGTTGAAAAGGTACATAAAATAGAAGCATTCAAGAAGTTAAAAAGTTGCATCATGGGGGAATATAGCTCAGTTGGTCGAGTGCTTGCCTCACATACACAAGGCCCTGGGCTCAATCCCTAGCACCCCTCCCCCCCCCCAAAAAAAAGTACTATGCCAAAAATAAGAGATTAGAAAAACATGTGTGTGTGGAGTGTACTGTAGTTTGTTTTTATTATTAGCATGATGTAGAACACAAGTGGTACCATTAAATGTTCAACTAATATAAGGTGGTAATAATAAAAATAATACATACCAACAAATTTATAAATATTATGGGGTAATAAACATGTAAGATATTATAATTATCTTGAAACATCCAGGAGAAAGTAATACATGTTTGATTTCTATTCTTTATTTTCAATAATCTAAAAATGAGAAAATCTATAATATCTTTTCTTAAAATAGATGTGTAAGCCTTCTTTTTCTCTTCTCTTCGGCTTCTTGGTAGAGCCAAGAACTCTACCACTGAGTTATACCCCCCAGTCCTATATTATGAGAATTTATAACACTTTCCAGCAATTTGACTTTTTAAATTTAGGATCCTAGAACTTACCTCAAAACCTTGAATCACCAAATGAACCAAACTGTATCTTCTAAACATCTGTCTTATTCTGTTCAGACAGTTGCAAAAATAAAATACCAGAGACTCAAATGCTTATAAATAACAGATATTTATTTCTCATAGATCTGGAAGCTGGGAAATCCAAGGTTACAAGGTGCCAGGAAATTCAGTATTTGGTGAGGTCCTGTTTCTGTCCTCATAGAGGACACCTTTTCATGTAAAGTCATATGTAGGTAGGGCTGAGGGAGATCTTTTGGTTTCTTTTATTATAAGGGACTCTCTTTCATGTCCTAATTACTTCTTCACCCCCACCTTTGAAAACCATCACCCAGGGGTTAGGATTTCAACATGTGAATTCGCGGGGGAGGGCACAAATATATTCATAATATTGTCCCTCTTCGACTCTCAATTGACAAGAACAAAATACATATTTTATCAGCCTGCACCTATCTTTCACACAATTCACTTTTCCTGCTTGCATTTAAGATCGCAGAACATTGCTCATAAGGTCTGTGGTCTAACTTCTTGCCTAACCTGTCTTCTCTTCCATTTTGAATTTTCTGAGCTCTCACTTGCAGTAGCTCCCATTTCTCCTGACTTATGCTTTGGTTGAATTGTGTGAGCACACCACCAGTGAGTTTCTTAGCAGCCATTCTCTGCCAGTTGCTCCATCTGAGGAAACTGATGAGCAACTTTAATAGCTCTTCTACTCTTGCCCTGATCCCTCAGGCCCTTCTAGTATTTCCATACATATCCCCTCACATCTCCCTTGTCATTGCCTCCTATTTAGGACACTAATTCAGTTCCTCATTCTTCTCTTCCTACCACAGTCCTGTATCACTAACTTTCAGATGATTGGAATTATTAAAACCATCCTAAAATCCCAGTATGTTATTCCTTCCTTCCTTCCTTCCTTCATTCATTTATTTTCTGTGCTGTCTAAGCACAGCTACTATGTCATGCAACTCACAACCCAGCAGGACAAGAAATAAATATTAGGGATGATAAAATAAGTTTTATGATGGAAAAAAATTCTTAAATATTATAGGAGACCAGAAGAATCTGGATAGGGGTGGTGGTGAGATTAGTAACTTCATTAGAAAAAGGTGACATTTTAACTAGATATCGATGTATAAAGAGGAAAATGTGGGGAAAAGGCATGAGAGGAGAGGTAACAGCAAGGCTAAAGGCTTGGAAGGTACATCTGGATGTGACCAGAGTGCTGGGCTTAGAGTGAGCAGTGGGAGATGATATTAGTCTATATTTGTAAGTGCTCTTCATTGTCTACACTTCCCAAGCCTGTTAAACTCCACCTATTAAAAAAATCCATAATCTATTTTAGAAGATATTTTCCTCAAAAGTACAATAGTACACCATACAAGGACTCACACTATTATGTGTAATTAGAATATACCACCAACAACAAAAACAAAAAAATTAAAGTTGGTTCTATGAGATGTTATAGTGTAGGCACTGCACACTCAACTGTCTAAAAAGACTAGGCAGTAACACAAAATAGTAACTATGATATTCAGTGATACAATGGCTCTGTGATAAATATAGTACCCTGTTGAATTCCAAGAATGGAAATACCATAAATACCACCAAAACATAAATCCAGATTGTTGTCATGGGAAATGCCAACATTTGCCTGATATTGTCTTTTTACACAGCTCCTGGAAGATCCTTCCAGAAATCCTGGAGATCCAGAGGTTTTTCTACTAACTTTTAAAAGTGAGCCATTATAGGAGGGGCTGGGATGTGGTTCAGTTGCAGAATACTCACCTAGAAGTCACAAGGCCCTGGGCTCAATTCCCAGTGCTTCAAAAATAAATAAATAATTAGTTCTTACATCGAACATCAAACAAATAGTTCTAAAGTCCATATTTGGCTCTCAAGTGACTTCCAGTCTCTGTTAGCCTTTCCTTTTCTGACTCTAGAGTTTAGTCCATAACTGAAGTGTACTACTTAAACATAGCAGTAAACCCAAGCATGCTGCTTAAAATCCTTCCATGGTTTCAAATTCAGCTTGTTGTAAAGTTTGGCTCTTTTCAAAGCACACAAAGCCTCACATTATCTGGCAGCACCCCAAATCCCAGGATTCTGCTTTGCTCACCACAATCCACCCACAACCATCTCCCTGCTTCTCAGAAGTGCTAAGCTCCTCCCTCTCCAGTATTTGTATGTCATTGTCTCTACTTAGAATGCATTTCCTCCTTTTTGCAACTCATACATTTTTCTATATCATGTTCTCTTCAGATTAAATGAGAATCTTCCTCTGGGAAATGTCCTCTGGAGGTGACATTAGTCCCCCTGACCTTTGTTCCTTTCCTTTAGATGGCCTCACTACTATAATTAAATAATGACTTAATGTCTATCCTATTATGCTGTAGCACCACAGATCATTGAGTGGGGAGCATTTTACAAGTAGGCACTCATTATAAGTTGAATAAATAGATGGTTAGTCCATACAATATGTCCAGCACAGTACTAGGAATTCAGTAGACTCAATTAAGTGTTAGAAAATTTTAGGTATGTGATTTTACTTCCCTGGTTGGAAACAAACAAGGAAAAAATATCAAACACACACACACACACACACACACACACACACACACACACACACAATTTATAGTTTCTAAAGCAATTCCCCAGATGTCTTAGATTGGATTTTCCAAAAAGCAGACCCTGAGCAACAGTTAAGTACAAGGTGATGTAGGTAAACCCAGACACAGGGTAATGTAGTGAGAGGGTAAGGGAGGCAAAGAAGGAAAGTCAATAAAGGATTTGTTGATTAATGGATGGCCAATGGGTTCAGTCCTGCTGAGGACCCTCGGAGAGTCTCCTCAGGGTTGTCCTAGGAATGAAGAAGAAAGCTGGTTTGCTTATAAACCACTTTTTCTCCCTCATTATTTGGGAGTTGCTTCTGGGAACATTCTCCGCCATGAAGTCTATTAAAAGAAAATCCTTAAGCTTTTACTGATCGATTTTGCTTTTTTTTTTTTCTTGCCATAGTCTCTGAAGGTTTTCTTTGTAAGAATCACATGTGCTTTCTTCATAAGTGTTTATATTTACTAGCATTATCTTAAATTGGTACAGTGTTTCTGTAAGGAAATTTGGTAATGTGTAGCAAATAAATCAATGCCCTTTGATCCTCATAAGTCTACCTCAAGATGCTTTTCCTAAGGCAATAATTATAAATATGTAATAATATTTTTCTTATCATACAAATACATTATTTTAGAAATTTAGAAAATGAAAATATGTACAAAACAAAAATTATTGGCATTTCCAGTTTATAGACATAAATATTATTCATATTCAATGTTATTTTTTTAAAAAAATTGAAATCTCACTACATACACAGTAATTTTCTGTTACTTATTTACTCATTTAGTATTGGAGATTGAACTCAAGGGCACTTAACTACTAAGCCACATTCCCAGCCCTTTTTTTTTTGTATTTTATTTAGAGACAAGGTCTCACTGAGTTGCCTAGGGGCTTTCTAAATTGCTGAGGCTGACTTTGAACTTGCCATCCTCCTGCCTCAGCCTCCAGAGCCTCTGGATTACAGGCATGCATCACCACACCTGGTTTATTTTTTATGATAAGCATATGGTCATGGTTTTAAATTTTTTCATAAGGTTCATTTGTAATAATGTATTATATAAAGGCATTCTGAAGCATATTTAAATGGAAAATACCAATTTTATATAGCTACATAACCCTAAATTCATAACATTATATCTAGGTCTACATATACAACAAGTACCCAACAAATGGGGGTTACTAATTAAAGAAGAAAGGGGTTAATGTCAGATTATTTTTCAACCCAGTGGCTCAGGTTGACTGTAGAAATTTGTCATGTTTAGGAGTCTTTTGTAGTCCTAGTTAACCAGCTGCCCCAGGGTGACTTCTCCCCTTTGGTTTGACTCATGTAAAAAATGAGTCTTAGGTACCATCTGATGTTCAACTGGTTTATCCCAAAGACAGCACTCTTACAAGATGGATAGTGGGAGCAGGTTACAAGTATGACCTACATAGCCAAAGGGTCAGATGACCAACTGACTGGGAGGGTTTCCACCAGGATAACATAACACTTTCAAGAGTTCTGAGAATTCATTCCTTTTTTTCATACCTACATTCAGTCCAAAGGTCACCAGGTATCTCTTTCATAAAGGGAGTTCAATCCAAGTTTTGCAAGGGTAAGCTTTGTTTTAAGGTTTATAACATGGCATCTGTGCCAAAGTGAACTGTCTCCTGGAAATCCCTCAGCCTGGTTGCATCAAACTGCTAAGTAACATGGCATCAGCCCTGCAGAATGCTATGGCACAATATACCTGTGATAGCAACTACAATGTTTATGTGATAGTAATATTTGTGCACCGCAGTACTTCAGTGGCTTTATGACAATATGCCTCCCTGCCCACCTCCTCTTCTCTCTTTACACTCCATTTTAGTGCCTCCACTCATACCAATGCTGAGATATCAACTCTCAGCAAAGTCCAGAGATATCTATACTCATTCTATCTTATTTCATTCCTTTTATTTCCAACTCCCACTTCTACCCTACCCCTTCCATCTAAGGCTAATTCTTCCACCTTTCCTCTGATTCCCTTTCCTTCCTGTACCTGTAAGAACACTGATGCTTTCCAATCAGCATTTAAACTTGTTAAGTCTCTTCTTTCTTTTATTAGCCAGTTTTCATTTTCATCAGAAACTATGTGACACGGACTACTTAAGAAGAAAAAGAGGTAATTCACCTCACAAGGACACCGTTCCTGTATGAGCTCAGTTCTGGTGAAGACCTATGGCAAACAGCATATGATAGTGGCAGAACCTCATGTTGGAGCATGTGGTCACATGAACCAGGAAGCAGAGAGATCTGGGAGGAGGGTGGGGAGGATAGGCTTGCTCCTTTTGTAACTGTTCTCTGGAGAGAACTCAAGGGGTTTCAGGAGAATTACTTCCCAAGAGCATACCTGCAATGACCTAAGGACACATCTCACCAGACCCTGCTTCTAAAAACCCAACAACACCTCCCAATACTGCCAAGTTTCCAAATACAATGGACTCTGGGGCTGGGGGTGTGGGAAGGATGCAAACCACAACCAAACCATAGCACATTTTAAAACAAAAGAAAACAAAATCCTCATATCCAGATTTTTTACTTGCTGGCCAATCATGTTTCTGTTCACAACAGAAACTTTTGAAAGAGAAGGCTTCCCTGACTACAATTTCCTATCTCTCCTCACTCCTCCACCCTCTGTAATTTGCCTACTCAGCAAGGCTGCTAACTCTGTCCTTGTTTTGAAATTTCATCCTACCTGATAGTATGTTGGATTCCTCTTGGTTACCAAGATCTGCTTTTCTTGCATTGATTTGTTTGTTTACCTGATCTTGTTCTGTTCTCTTTTTTGCATATCTTGACTTGTAAGTCCTCTCTCTGTCTTTGTAAACTCCGTGTATTTTATGTTCTCTTCCTCTGCCTATCCTGAAGTCTTGGTAGTCCTCAGGAATCTAGGCAAGACCCCTTTCACTCACGTTTCCCATGCTTTGCTATAGATTCAAAACTTCAACTCTTCTTAATTACCCCTAAATCTGTAGCTTTATTCCACTTGGTTTTCCTGAGCTACATATATATTTATTCATTTGTCAAAAAAAAATCTTTAATGACTGCCTACTGTGTGCCAAACAAATTGCCAGTTGGCTGAGGACACAATGATAAGCGAAGGACAAGAGCTTACATTTTAGATGAATATAGACAACAACTAAATCAGCAATTTTGGTGATTGAAATTGATTTAATTTTTTTTTTTTGCAGCTTTATTTTCACAACAAAATTGGCAGGAAGGTTCAAAGACATCCTGTTCTCCCTGTCCCCACACAGGCAGCGCTTCATTTGGAAAAAAAAAAACAAAAAACTTTTTATTGAAATAAAATACAATTAGATAAGTCTACATATACTATGAGTGTATAGCCCACTAAGTTTTTGTAGCTTGAAAATATATGCATAACCAATATAAATTAGAAAGAAACAAAGCATTCTTTCTGTTCCAGATGTTCCTTCATGCCATCTTCCTGTCACTGCCTGTCTCCTGCCCCGAATAATGGTGATCCTGACTTCTAACATAAACTCATCTAATCTGTTTGGTGCTTTATACATGTGGAATTATACAGTATGTATGATTTAGTGCTTAGCTTCTTTAACTGTACATTATGTCTCTGAGATTATTCCATGTCAGTATATCTATTGATGTTTTCTTCATTCCTATGCTGCAAGTATTTAATTATGTGAGTACTGCACATTGTATTTATCCAGTTGACTGATAATGGGCATTTGGGTAGTGCCCAGCTTAGGGAGACTGTAAGTAGCACTGTTCTGAATAATCTAGCACATGTCTCCTGTTGAACATATGTATTCATTTGTTGGGAATATATCTAACAGTGGATTTGTGGGTAGTAATTTATGCATATATTCACTTTTATTAGAACCTATCAGCCTTATGAAATGATTATACTCTATACGTGTGTATATGTTTATAGGTACACACATGTATAATTTAATTTTTAAATTAAGTTTATTTTTAACTGATACATAGGAAATAAAAATATAGTTACTTATGGGACACTGTGATGTTTCCATGTATATATTATATGATTAAATCAGATTAAATGTATGTAATTTTCAATTATCTGTTGTACATTTACATTAGAAACATTCAAAATTCTTTTAACTTTTCAAAATATGCGGTACATTGCCATTAGTCACTCTATTTTCCAAAATCAACAAAATATCCAATCATTATCTAACTGTAGCTTAGTATTCATTGATCATCCTGTCCTCATCCCCCTTCTACTCTCCCTAGCCTCTGGAAAGCAACATTTGATTTTCAACTTCTATGATATCAACTCTTTTAGATTCCACATGTGAGTGATATCATTCAGCTCTTGTCTTTCTGTGCTTGGCTTATTTCACTTAACATAATAAGCATCTCCAGATCCATCCATGTTGTCACAAATGACAGGTTTCATTTTCTTTATGACTGAATAGTAGTTCACTGTGTATGTGTGCCACATTTTCTTTATCTATTCATCAGTTGATGGACACATCAGATTATTTCAACATACTGATTTTTCATTCTGGCTTTGATTTTCATTTCTGTGATGATGAGTGATGTTGAACATTTCTTCTTGTACCTGTTGGACATTTTTATGTTCCGAGAAATGCCTATTAAAGTCTCTTGCCCGTTTAATATCACATTATTTGTTTTTGGAGTTCCTTACATATTCTAGATATTTTCATATATAAATACTGTGTATTACCTAAAATTAAGACTTTTATTTCATAAAACCAGTGTATTGATTAACTTTTTATTTTTGTGACCAAAATACCTGACAAAAACAACTTAGAGGAAGGGAAGTTTATTTTGGTTCATGGTTTCAGAGATTTATATCATGGTGGGCTCACTGCATTGCTCTGTGCCCAAGATTAGGCAGCACATCATGACAGAAGGGCAAGGCATGGAAAGCTGTTTGGGGCTTGATGGTCTGGAAGCAGAAAGAGAGAAGCAGGAAGATAACACAGGGAAGATGCACCCTTCCAGGGCACTCTCCCTGTGACCCACTTCCTTCTACCTGCCTCTAGTTACCACCCAGTTAGTCCATTCAAAGTAGGATGAGATGAGGAGATTACAGTTCTCACAGTCTAGTCATTTCACTCTCAAACATTCCTTTATCAATATCCCATCCATAGCAGACAATTATCCTCTTTAGTGAATTTAGTATTGGTATACAATATTTTTTCTAACCTTTTGTTGGTGTTTTAGTCATAATATTTTTTTTTGTTTCAATGCAAGGTCATGTATTGCATTTAGCTTTCATCTTTTAGTATCCTTTATTCTGAGACAGTTACTCTGCCTTTATCCCCTATTTTATGACTATGAGGTTTTTGAAGTAAACAGCCTCACTTTTCAGTAGAACGTTACTTTTGAGTGGTCTGATAATTCCTGACTAGTTTCTTCCTTTCCTCTCTTTCCTTCCTAGGCATTGAACGTAGGGGTGCTCACCACTGAGCTACATCTTCATTCCTCTTTTAGTTTGAGGCAGGGTTTCACTAAGTTGCTCGGGTTGAACTTGAATTTGAGATCCTCCTTCTTCAGCCCTCCAAGTAGCTGGGATTACAGGTGTGTGCCACCTCAGTCAGTGATCAATTTCAATATGTGCATTCCTGACTGAATTGCTACATAAATAATGTGTCCTTCTCAGGTTATAACACCCGGAGGCACACAACATCTCCTTGTCTTATGGAAGGTCACCTAATTTCTCCAATATTAAAGTTACTAGCTTTCCCCTCACTCCTAAATATCCATCTCCTTATCAAAGTCTACCCCCTTCTAAATTTAACATCAACTGATGATTTATCTAAACCAATCTTTACAGAGATGTTTGCAGATTGACGATTTTATAACTACTTTTACATTTTAGAGTCAGCATTAAGCATTCTACTGTAAATAAGAGCCTTTCATTTGACTTATTAATTTATGATTGGGTGATATATTTTAATAGATAATTGGGGATGTGATTTAGAACATTGTTTAAGTGGGCAAGACTGAAAGGAAGGAAGATTTGTTATCTATCATAAGAGTTAAAGAAAGATGATAAAACGTTTTTGTTATTTTCAATTACAATTTTAATTGTACAATATTTGTGGGGTATAGTATGATATTGTGATACCAAATAAAAAGACATAATAAGACCTTGATAAAAATGGCAACAAATAAGATGAGGGTAAAATTCAAGAAATGTTTGAAGTTCAAATAAATGAAATTTGTTTAGATGTATGAGGTGAAATCTAAGCTCTTTCCCAGGTTTCAATATTGAACAACTGGGTAGATTTGACATTAGAAGAAAGCAGAAAATAAGATTGGGCAAAGAAGAGATTGGTTTCAGATTTGCTTCATTTAAAGTATTTGCAAACCTTAATGGAAATGTTAAATAAGCAGTTACGTAAGTAGTGTGTAACTCAGAGTTTTGATGTAGACTTAGAGCTATCTATTTAGGAACCAAGTCCCTACAGGGGTTATCTATTAAGAATTCATTTAGGAAGAAAAACATAAGAGAACCTAGAATAAGCCCTGATTATCTTAGTGGAGTTGAAAAGAAATAAACTAGAAATTCCAGTGGATTATTTATAAAGTAAAGGAAATGAGTGCAGTGCTTTCATTGGAATTCAGGAAGGGAAATCTTTTAACAATGAGATCAACTGGGTGAAATATATGCATCTATTGAGAACTGGTCAAATAGGAAGCATTACCCTGATTCCTATCTATACTGATATATAATCTATCAGAAATTTCCTTGCAAATACATTACAAACTCAAACACATCTCTCCACTTCCACTGTTACCTTCTCATCTCAACCACTACCATCACTCAATTAGCTAATTTCAATACCTTCATAAATGGTCTTCATCATGATACTGTGATGCTTTCTATCTCTTTGGTTTATGCTCAACCTGGAATGATCCACTTAAGGGATAATTCAACTTACACAGCTCATCAGCTATCACTCAGAATAAAAACGAAAGTACCTACAATAGTCTAGAAGACCACATGGCTTGGAACTTGTCACACTACTTCACAGACTTTATTTACTTTTTATCCCTCATTATCCTTTCTCTAGCCCTAAAGGCTGCCTTAGAATATGCCAGGAAATGTCTCACCTCAAACAAAGCCTTTTAGAAAATCTTTCATACACATGGCAAATAAGCACATAAAAAGATGTTCCACATTACTAGCCATTAGGAAATTGCCATTGATCCACAGTGAGGCAACACTACACACTTATCAGAATGGTTAAGCAAATTATAGTGACAATACCAAATGCTGGCAAGGATACAGAATAACTTGATCACTCACACACAGCTGGTAGGAATATGACACCATGCAGACATTTTAGAAAATAGGTTGGCAGGGTTTTTTAAAAACCAAAATTAAATCCAGAAGTTGCTCTTGTGAGCATTTATCACAGAGAGATAAAAACTTATATTCACAAAAGAACCAGTACTCAAATGTTCATAGCAGCTTTATTCATAATCATTAAAAATTAGAAAAAAAACAAATATTTTTCAATGGTTGAATGTTTAAACAAACTGAGTCCATCCATACCACAAAATTACTCAGAAAAAAAATATATGAATTGTTGAAATGAAACCACTTTGATCAATTTCAAGCAAATTAAGCTGAGTGAAATATTTCAATCCCAAACAGTTACAATTTCATTTCTATAAAATTCTTGAATGATAAAATTATAGGAAACAGATTATCGATGACCAGAGGTTAGGGATAGGAGACAGGGCAGGAAGGATGCCGGTGTGTTTGTGTTTACAAGAAATGAAGTACAAGGAATCCTTAAAGTAAATGCACTGTTCTGCATATTTAATTTACATGAACTTACATATGTGGAAAAATTTGCACAGAACTAATTAAACATGCAAACACAAATATGCTTGAGTTCAAGTAAAATTTGGGAAATCTGAGTAAGATTAGTGAATTGAATTGATGTTAATTTTTCAGTTGTGACTGGGAAATTTTTTAATAAGTGATTATCATGGTGAAATTGGGTAAAGGATACATAAAATATTTCCATATTATTTTCTTACAACTTCCTGTGATTCTGCAATTATCTCAAAAAAAAAAAAAAAAACTAAAGCTAATTAAAGGATTTTATTTATTTTTTTTGGTGGCCATATAGTATCCCAATATGAGTACAGCACAATCTATTCTTAATCGTGACTGATGTTTGCTTTTTTCATTTTTGACAGATAAGAACATTTTAATTTTTATACATATATTTTAATAATTTTATCTATCTATCTACCTACCTATCTATCTATTTATTTTTATGTAGTGCTGAGGATTGAACCCAGTGCCTCATACATGCAAGGCATGCACATTAAGATATTTCTACCTTGGCATTGTTGATATTAAGGGGTGAAAAATTCTTTCCTGTGAAGAGGCTGTCTTATACACTGTAGGACATTTAGCCGTAGCATCAGATTCTATCCATTAAATGACAGAAGCTCAAACTCTCAAAGATGTAAATGCCAAATATATCTCCAAATGTTGACGATTGTCCTGGATTGGGTGTCAATAAAATCACCCTGATTGAGGACCAGTGATGTACATATAGACACTCTTTATCAAGTGTGTAAATGTGGAGAGGAATTGCTTTTAACCATCAGATTTAAATCTAAAGAGAAGGCTAATATATTCCAAAAATATTTTGCCGGTTTGTATACTCACCTGCATGCATGAAAGCTCCAATTTTTTAATAATTTTGTCAGCATTAGGTCTTATAAGACTAAAATTTTAACCCTTCTGGTATATTGGCAGTGAAATTTTATTATTTTATTTTCATTTATTTTATTATTAATTCATTATTCATGAAGTAAACCAATATGTATACCTATTGGTCACTTGAATTTACTCTTTCAGAAGTAACTGAAAATCTATTACCATATGTTAACTTGAGTTTTCTGTCTTTTAAAAATTGATTTACAGAAGTTTTTGATGTTATTGAAACACATTCTGGATATGCCCACTTGAAGCTATGTGTATAAGCACATGCACACACTCTATCTCATATAATTTCCAACTCAGTGATTTTACTTGATGATATGATTCTATGATAGGATAATGCAAGACCAAGAATAGCCAGAACACTCTTGGAAAAGAACAAAGTGGAATTCCTGTTCTATTCACTATTATGACCTCAGGTCACATTGACTAAGGTAGTCAGAAATTGACACAACTAGCTAAGTAGAACAATGGGATAAAACAGATAGCCCTGCAAAAATCTCACCTATATTCAGAGGCTTGACTTAAGAGAAAGATCACATTACAGAGCAATATAAACATTCAATATTTTAATAAATAGACACAGGAGATTAGTATACATTTAGGGGGATAAAATACAATTCTTATACACAAAAAAGTCAATTCCAATTAATTTATGGAGCAAACACTTAAAGCAAAGCAATAAGGCATTTAGGAGATATTACAGAAAATTAGCTTAAGAGTTGGGGTTGGAAAGTTCCTAAATGGGATACAAGCTTGACTACTCGAAGAGGTACTCTAGTGACTTGATACTTGTTTCCTGTATTGAGTGCTCTGCCCTTACTAATCTGCATTCCTTTTATCTCCTTTACTTAACTTTCACTCTCTCAGTGAAGCTATTCTTGCCCACACAGGCAAAACAATGATGTGCCACTCACACAGCTTGTCTTCTTTCCTGCTTTGTTTTTCCCCTGGCACTCCATACCATTTAGTATGGTGAAGCTCCCTGAGGGCAGAAATTTTTGCCTTTTAATTTTAATGCTATATTCTCAGTAGTCATAGGCAAATAGGGAACGCGAAATGTGTATAAATAAGTTTCCTTCTTCTATTCTTTTTCCCACTCTTATCATTTCTTCCTTAGGCACCCACTGCTCAAACAAAAACATGTCGCATTAGATGATTCTCTCACCTGCAATTCACACTCAGCTAGGTGTGTTTGAATCTATATCCAATGACACTCTCCCTAATTCAGGATACTGTCTTTGCTAACTCAACCAACTGCAGTCACCTTTTTACTGATTTCATTTCATTTCCCCACCTCCACCCCTCGCCCCTTTGACATGATTGAGCTCTTTGCTGCAGCTTGAATGGTATATCTTAACACTAATTAAGGAACCACCTTTATTTCAATGTTACCCATTGTCCTCAAGTTAAAATGCAAGTTCTTTAATGATTCCCGAAACCTTCATTTCTTCATTGTCTAGCTTCATGGGTTACCCATTCCTTAAAGTTCCCTACCTCCCCACTCTTCCCTGGCCCCTCTACATTTTTTCTCACACCCTTATCTTGACACTTGGATCATTTCTGCTCTCCTTTCAGGCCTAGACTTGAATATTTCTTCCAGGAAGGCTTTCCCTCCCCTTGAGACCTTTGTTGGGTTTTTCTCTGTTTCCTAAATAGGCTCCTATAGTGGATGTGCTCCTTCCATAAACTATCAAATGGCATTTGATTGCTTGTGTGTGTGTCACACATCAAATGTAAAATGTTGGTGGTCTGCACCATGACAGCTGTGGCCTTGATTCAAGTAGGAAGCCCAGTGTTCTTCAAATTTTTGCAATATGGTATTTAGATGACTAGCAAATGTGTGTTAATGAATAATGCTGGGACTCCTTCATAGAAGACTCTGAATTTGCAATGGAGAGAATCAGTTGATCAAAGTGCAAATTTGTTTCTACAAATGGTCATAGTATATGCATCTGTGTGAACATATGCAATCAGTAGGGTCATAAGCATTTTCTAGAAATCACTTTTAATTTTAAAGTTAGAATTCTTATGATTATTACTAAAAGAACAACTTTGCAACAAATTGATAGTACTATTACCCTCTATGTTTTCTCAGTCATATCATCACTTTCAACATCTGATAATTAGATAGAGATGCAGGAAAAAATGTTAAGATTAGGAAGCTTCCATTTCAAAAAAATTCAGATTTTTCTCTTCTTGGAAAACTTATTTTGAATTTTTGCAAAAAAATTAAGTTATTTGAAATATATTGCATATTTACATATGCAAACAATATCTAAATATGAAATCATGTTTTTATTTCCAATTATTACTAACATTGTAATAGAAAATCTTCAACTACATGCGAAGAGACCACCCCAAAATATGTAGGTAAACAACTTTCAGCATTTGTTATTCTTTCTTCTGAATTGCTACTCCATAAAATGTGAGAAGAAATTGACTCAATGTAATTCATAAGTGTAGTTAAAATGGAGTAAAAATCAAGGCCCTTTCCAAAAGCATATGCTTCCTATAAAGTGGTGTATAGAAATATAAACCAAATATGACAGTAAAATTAAAGACAAGCATGATTCTGTATATTCCTGAATGTAGAACAAAACTGTCTATATTCAGTGCTTACTCTATAGAGTTGGTGTTTCTTAACATCTGACTGTAGCAGGCCTTATTTGATAACAATCCTGGCAATCACTGGAGGATGCAGTGAAAAGGGTACACTTAGGCACATATGGTGGGGACTGCCCCCTATTCAGGGCTTCTGGAAATTGATATGCTCCCAGATTGACAAAATTGCAGGGTGTGGTCTTCCTCTGGACTCCAGGGAGTTTCCTCAGGGGGACCCTGGCACTAGGACATATGTGTCAGGACACTTGTAGTGGCAAGTTGAATGGACGAGAGTGATACAAGTTGTCCGACGGTCACAAATGCAAGAGATTCCTCATCTTTCAAGAGGTGAGGACCATCCTGCTTTCAGAAACATTAGCAGATCATGTTAGTATAAATAGTCCCCTAAGAGCTCTGGCATCCCCAGAACCAGATCCTTAGTGACCAACACTGGTCAAAACCATGTTTTACTCCTACCGATGACTCTAAACTGTATGTGACATCCTAAAAGAGAAAAAAAAAAAAAAAACCTTTAAAAGTAGTGTTTAAGGGAGGTGGATTCAGTGTTCACATTACATTCAAGAGGAAATATTGAAGGAAAAATAGTGCCATCCCAGGTCCTGAAGGATAAGTTTTACTGTTTCTATAGAAAACTTGCACTTATTTTGGCAACCAAGCAGTGTTAAATTTAAAAGAAAGTTATATATGTTTTTATACATATATATGCATGATTCATACATTACACATAAAACAAGGAAACTCCACATAACTTCAAATGTTTTTATTGTTACAGAGTGCTGTGGGAATGGCAGTACTTCCAGAGCCGCCTCATTCCCAGCAGAAAGGGGGTAATAGACATAGTAACAGAGCCAGAAAAGGCAAATGCCAAGCCAACCAACCAACAGAAATGTAACTAAGGGGAATTGCTATCCAAACCCTAGGATATGGGTAATCCTGCCTGTCAGCTAAGCTTCACTTTGACAACCCAATAAAAAAGTGGACTACATTTTTTAAGCTGTTTCCTCCTACCTCAATGACAAGAACCTTAGGACATTTCATTGTAAATATATATGTATATATTCATAATTCATATTCATATTTATGTATGTATATATAGATAGACACATATATATTTATATAGATAGATATTCACACACATACCCACATAAACATATATATATATATATATATATATATATATATATATATATACATATATATACACATATATACATATATATTTTTAAATATAGAATCTCACTGTTTTGAATTTACAAAATATTAAAATTCATTTTTCTCAGAATTGTTGGAACATAAGCTACTCTGATTAAGTAAATGCTATATTTGGCTTAACTGAGATTTATTATATATAATGTGTGATATATCCAATTTCAAAGACTGTGAATATGGTAAATAAACACAATACATTCATATCCCAAAAATCCTTTAATCGTCTTCTTTGGATGATTTATGAGATGCTTGAATGTCACTAAATCTAAATTATTAGACTAATATTTTAAATGCTTTGCTATTTTAAGTTAAAGTGTATTAACAAATGTTAAGTCAGAATGCTACTTTGAGCTTAAAATTCTAACAAATAAAATGAGACCATCTTATTACTTGAAGCATGGTTGTATTATTTATCTTTATATTTGAAGTGATCCGTATACAAATTTTTAGTTGTTCAGTTAAGTGATCACTGAACCACAAATTGTCCAAATTCCAATGCTTAACATTATAATTTTTCTCCCAGCTTTGGACTGTTGTCTCTTTTTTACAGTATACAACATGAATTAGATGTACAATAGTCTCCATTTTACAAATAAAAAAAAAAAACTCAGTTTAAGGGTTTCATGTAATATAAAAGAATCTACATACACAAAGATAATAAGCACTAGACTCCTAACCTATTATGACTGACTGAAAAGACATTTTTCTTCTGATTCTGTAAAACAGATCAATAAACAATTTTATACTAATTTAGAAGTTTAAAATTAAAAAATAATGTACTGCCAAGTTTAGATAAATTGGATTTTTCTAAGTAGTCATGAAATATTTCTGGAAAAGGGACATTTCCAAAGATTTTGCATTCCCAGCAGGCCTGGGCAAGGGCCCAAGCAACAGAGCTGAGACACCCTAATCAAGGGTTGTAGCATGAGGTAGGATTCGAACCAAGGTCTCTGGCTCCAGAGTTTGTACTTGTAAACACCGCAATAATTCTACTACTACTCAGTTTTGCCAAGGAGTAGAAATGGTGTTGAAGCAACTGGTAAAACATTCTTTACACTAGTGATTAAACTTGTATTTGTGAACTTCTCTGCTCTGCAAAATCTATGTTCCTGTCATACCACAGGCTGCTGGCTGGTGTTTCTCAGGCATGAGCTTTATCAAAATGTTTTTATTCCATCCAGTAAGGATTGATCTAGACTGATGAGAAAAAAATTATATAACAGTAATAATCTACTAACACAGTCAAATAAAGTCTTGATATACTGTGATACTTCTATAAATAAAACTGTCCTATATAATTTGTTCAAAATAATTTTTAAAGAAGTATATTTTTATTAATTGAATAATCACTCCAATCCACATTAATAGAAAAATGAGTTATAATTACAATATTAATTGGTTGAGTATATGTGTTAATTGTAAAGTTCTTTTGAGTAGTTTATTCTTTTCCTTAGAAATCCAATTCCCTAAAATTATGAGGAGTTTTTTTCTACACAGGTAGTTTTAGCTTTTTTTTATTATGAATTACTGTAAGTCCCACATAACAAGAACTCAACTAGCGTTTTCTTTTAGTTACCTTATTATAAATATGCATATAATACAGACTGAGAAACACTTGCAATTCTTTGTGTTAAAAGAAACTCAATCAAATATAGTATAATGATGCCCCTGGATGATTATAATGAAGTAATAAGTGACCTTAGCTGTGTACTAAACTGTGACATCTTGAATTCATTTGCCAATATAAACTACAATTACCAAATCACTTGGTGGTTTAGAAAATCAAACCATATTCTCTCCAGCTATTCTTCTGGCTTGGCATTACCTTCTAAATTTCAGGCTTATCTAGGTCTGCTGTGATGTGGCAACTGCCTACATTTATTGACAAGCAAATATTTTCTGATCTGTTGCCACAAAGAAAGATCTCCCAAACTGGGAGGCCAGATTAAAAATTGAAATCCTGTCAAATGTCCAATTCTCAGCATGACTTATTATTTCGTATTGTCATTTTATGTACCCACAGAGTTAAGTCTTGTTAAATTTAGCACACTTAAAAGAATACTAAATCATAGGTTTAAAACTAATGGGGCTGAACAGACATTTATTTATCCTGCAAAACAGGCCAATAAACAATTTTACGCTTCCAAATGCTAATTTGGAAGTTTGAACGTCAAAGAATGTACTGCTAATTTTAAGTAAAATTGATTACTTTGAGTAGATAGAAAAACAAGTATACACACATTGAAAAAGTAGTCCTGCACGATCCATCTGATGCCCATTTTAACTAAAGAGAAATAACAGAAAATACCAAGCTTCAGTTCTTTAGTTGGCACTTCAGACCAGAATCTTAGAAAGGGTAAGAAAAAAAGAGATAATATTGTCCTTGTTGCCTCTGTTCCTTAAGTCTGGAACAAAATCCTTCTCTGAAAACATCAGCCTGAGTAGTCACTCAAGAGTCTCTTGTGACTCACCTGATAGTGGACTCATCTACTTGTTTACACCTAAATGTGGTCTTTTCTAGTATTCATTTCAGTTATTAATGTACTAAGTTTTGTTTGTTTGTTTGTTTTAAAGATGGTAATCATTGATTCCCTAAAATGGAGTTCTCTGTATGTGTAGAATTTACCAAGTCAGGAACATTTTCAGTCTTCATAAGGCAAGCTTTAATTTACAATCACTGTGAAACCCCATGATATACTAAAATAGTATATTGTCAAAAGTACCCAACTATTGGGAAAAAATGCTAATGTGATGACATTTCTAATTTTAGTCGATCCCTGTATTTCAGTCCTATAGCACCTTTCTTCTAAAGAGATCAGGATGCTTTATATTTAGAGAAAGACACAAATGCAAATCATAGTGAAAATTCCCCCAGAATTATGTTGAAAATAGGGTTGTAGAAGAGGTGAAGAGCATCAGGGGAAAAAAAGAGATAGATAGATAGATAGATAGATAGATAGATAGATGATAGAGCAATAGAATACATGCAGGCCCTGGCAATTTGTCTGACTTGTTTTCTGTTTAAACTCTAAAGTTTCTTAAATTTAATGGAGAGGACAGACCATAGGAGCTGTCCAAGGTATAGCTCATGTTTGGTTCAATATAAGTCTTGATCTAGCACCAAAATTTGACCATTTCTATCATTCTTCATAATCTTTAGGACTTAATTTATAATTTCCCTTGAAAAATTATAGAACATCTCGGCTTGTCTTATGAATTCTATTTGTACATGTGATTTAGTGCCTGATGACAATGGAAAGGAGGGGCACTCTGAGAGCACTTTGAAACTATTATATACATCTTTAGGATGTCTTTACTTGTTGTTTCCCAGGCATAAGCTTTATCAAAATGTTTTTATTCCATTCAATAAGGATAAGTTTTGTGATACCAAAAGAAACCAATGAAAAACTTCCAATTCTAAAAGAAAGACAATTCCGTGGTCACTTATCCACTACTATCCACATAAAAATGTGGAATCTGGATTAAGAGGGCCTATGTTCACATCATAGCATATCAACATCCACTGAATTACCTTGAGCAAGTTATTTAACTTCTCTGTACCTCAGGTTCCTCCCATGATTAATTGGGCATAAAATACTTCTTAGATTCATGGGAAGGTTAAGTGACATATACAAATAACTCAATAAGTTTATCTACTTAATGTATAGAAGACACTATTTTATTCAATCTACTAATTGCCAGTGGAGGAATGTCTGGGTTTATTGTCTGTTGAAAACCCTCCATCTCCTGATTCCAGAAGTCAGAAGCTCATCTTTGGGAACCATGACTCTGTAGGGGCTGTTGGGGGTAAACCATGACACAAGTGAGCATTTGTAGGGATGTTTTGAGATATAGTGAAAGGAGGCAAGCTGTTTGTTATGGTTTGGATGTGAGATGTCCCTAAAAGCTCATGTGTGAGACAATGCAAGAAGGCTTAAAGGAGAAATGATTGGGATTTGACAGCATTTATCCAATCAGTAAGTTAGTCCCCTGATAGGGATTAACTGAGTAGTAACTGTAGGCTGGTAGGGTGTGGCTGGAGGAGGTTGGTCTTTGGGGGTGTGCCTTTGGGATATATATTTTGTATCTAATGAGTGGAGTCTTTCTGCTTCTGATCATTATGTGAACTGCTTCCCTCCACCACACTCTTCTGTTATGATGTTCTGCCTCATCCCCAGCTCTGAGGAATAGAGATGGCTGTCTATGGACTGAGACCTCTAAAAGAGCAAGCCTCCAAACAAACTTTCCCTCCTAAAATTGTTCTTGCCAGGTCTTTTGGTCACAGCAATGAAAAGCTGAATAAAATACCATTCTACTAAAGAGGCCTTGATTAATGCAAAGGCGATTTGTCTAACATTAACCTACAGAGGTTAGTGAGCAAATAAAGAAGTAAATATGGGACCTAGGGTGTAGCTGGGTTTGATTTCAGCACCACAAAATGACAGAAAGCGAGAAAGGAAAGAAGGCAGGCAGGCAGGCCAGCAGTGCTCGTTTGTATCTTCTCCTCAGCAACTTTTTGCAGTACTCAGGAATGAGGCACTGCTTCATCTGACCATCATAAAACAGAAGCTGACTTGTATAATGCTTCTTCAGAGGATCTTTCATTCTTTCATTCTTCCTTTTTTTTCCTTTTACAGAATTTTGCTCAGAGAAGCCCATGTTTTAAATATTGTGAATTATAACATTTTAATACTTCAGGATAACTAGAAAACTCTCTATCAAAGCTCCTTTAAAGAACTGGGTAGCATTACAAGGGGCCACTGGAGAACTCTTTATGTCTCTGCTCCCTCCTCTCTCTCTGTGAAGCAAAACGGAGAACACTGAGCTATACATTAGGTCTTGATGCCCTGCAGATGCAATAGAAGGTGTTAGAATCCAGGCTTTGGTCTTAGGCACAGTCAATCTTCTTTTTTAATTCTCATTAATGAACAAAATAATGTGACATTAAGATTTACTTTATCCATGACTTAAGTATTTTAAAAGTGAGAAGAGGGCCTGAGTTTGATTTGCAGAATTTGTTCCACATGGAGCTGTTTGCTTTTTTTCTAACAGGCTAAGGGCAATATGAATGTTCATGTATCCACTAACCTTCCACAATCCTTAGTTTTAGGAGTAACAGCAATGCTTAAGTAATATTTTTGGAAAATACAAATGTCTGATATGTATACTATTTGGTCAGGTGCTATGATTTCTGGATTATTTGAGCTCTTAGTTTAGGTTTTTCTATACAATTCCATTATAGTCTCATCTTGAAGACCTTTTCAAGATTAAATAAATATTCCAAATCCTTTAATGGCCACTGTCAGTCTGGCTGCCCTCCCAGGTGCAGAGTCAGCACATTGAGACCCTGCACTTTTCTTCATTGATTGATAAGTGATACCACTTTCCTGGGTTCATAGGCAGAGACACAGGAACAGACATCCTGGCTACGCCATGGAGCTTAACCTACACACTACTGAAATTAGAGTTGCTTTTCAAAGTGGAATAGCACCCCTAACACTTTATAAAAAAAAAAACTCTATAAAAATTTTACATAAATAGCAGTTTTAAAGGAACAATCAAATTTTTCTACAATTGATTCTAGCAGCTTTTACTCAATCATTCAGTGATTCATACATTTAGTCAATACACCAATGTTTATCAGGCCACGGGCTATGTGGAAACTCTAGCACTTATGAAAGTGAACCAAACAGAGTGTCTGGAGTACTAGAGCTGGACACTCAGAGAACAGAATGGTATGTACCCTAAGTGATAGGAGATGAGATGAGAAAGACACTTGGAGGTGGGTTCTGCACTTTCTATTCCAAAACTACAGAACCACCAGAAAATTGTAAACTTACAAATGATAGATCTACCTTTCATGTTTTTCAGGCAATAACTCTGGGGGTTCTATGAAGACTGGACTGGAGTAGAGAGTGAGGCTAGGGAGAGTGGATCCTTTAGTGTTAAATGAGATCAAATAAAATAATGACACATGTAAAATAAAGTATTCTCACATGTTGAATATTTTAAAGACAAGTTATATGGCTACTTATAAGCACTATAAATAGATTTACCACTAAATAGAAAGGAATGAAAATATAAAATAGTTGAGTTTATCTGTTTTACTTTAATTTTACTGGCTCATACTGAAAGGTGATTTGCTTTTGCTTTCTCTATAATCTTCATTTTCACTATCCCAAGCATCCAACAATTGAATTTCTGTGTACACCATTATAGTTTCAACTATTCCAGGAATTGCCTAAGATCACAGGTACTTTATAGACCTTTCCCATATCTTCCTGTAAAATTCTATATAGTTGATTATTTCCTCTTCTGAAATTCTGTTTTCCTTTGACTTCCAAGTCATGATTCTTTCAAGGTTATCTTCATGCATCTCTGACCACATTCCTTGATGTTCTGCGCCGCTTTCTCCTCTTTCTCCTCAAGGGATAATTTTCTCATTGTTCTGTACTTCTGTTCTAACCCCTTCTCAGTACAATAAGCCATCTCATTCATTTTCCTATTGTTAATAACACTTCTCTGGGGCATAAGGAGTAGCTCAGTGGCACTTGCCTGAGCATGCATGAGGATCTGGATTTGATCCCCAGGACTGTGAAACAAAACAAAACAAAACAACCTATCTGCTGATTACTGTAATCAGAAATTTGGTCAACAAACATTCTCTAAGCACCTCCCTTGTGCCAGGCTCTCCACAACATGCTTTCTCCCTTCTTCAAGGAAAAAACTACCATTCAGTTCAAAGAGAAGCAGGAGAATTTCATAGCAGGATCTTATGGAATGACAAAAGAAAATTAAAAGCATATATTTTGGGGGCATAGAGGATGAATAGAAGTTAGTTAGGTCAAGGGATACAGTCCCACCAGAGGGGACATGGAAATAATCCTCTATTCCTTGAATTTCATTCTCTATCAGGAGTCAAGATAGAAAGTGCCAAACAATGAGGTTGAAAAAGGGCAGGGTCCAGGTGGAGGAGGCATTGGATGAGAGGTTAAAGTGCTCAGATTTTATTTTATAAGAATGAGGAGCCAGCAAAATGCTGGTCATTCCAGATAGATATGTGAAGGAGTGGCTAAAAAGAGATAATACTGGAATCAGAGATTAGTTAGGACACTTGGCAACTAAGGTAGGAGATCATAAAACACTGACATTGTAGATCAGGGGGAGCAGGATGGAGAAGGAAGAGTATGAGAGGCAAAGTCAATACCATCAGAGGTTGATTTGATGAGACATGATACAGAGGGACTCATCTGGGCTATCTGCTGAATCTCATTAATCATCATGATGCCATCATTAGAGGAGTGAAAGTTTGTCACATCACTGGGGAAGGGAGTAGGAAAGACAATGAGTTCAGTTTGGAGAATTGTCCGTTTTAGGAACAGGTAAGATACCCAGAAAGACATTTCAGCTATTTAGTTCTCTGAGTCTGGAAATTTTAGGAAAGTCTTCAGAATTTACAGTGTTTTCTCTTGGTAGTGTACATTTGTTTAACATATCCTTTCTTAAAACCTCATGAAATATGCATTATATTATGACCATTTTGCAATAACTTTCAAAAAAAGGCACTTATTGGTACCATTGGAAGCAATACTTAAAACCTTGGTCCTGGCACTTATGTTCTTAACTACAGTACCATACTACTTCTCTCATATTTGTATCAAATGAGCTCATGAAAGGATATGAGGTCAGTCAGGGAGAGTGTGAAGCAAAGACTGACCCTTGGGTAATAGTACCCCTGTGTACATAGAGAGTCTAGGAGGAACACATGTTTTTCAAGGGAGGCAGCAATGATGCCAAATCTATATGGTTCTAGGTCCATCCTGTATCATCAGCTCCAAGTATACCATAAAATCTCCATAGGATCTTTCTCCTGAATATTCTTCAGGCATCTCAAACTCATCCTGTCTCTAGACATTGCATAATTGCATGTTGTGGATGCAACTCTATTCAATTGACATTTGGGGTTAGATCATTCTTTTTTCATATGACTATCCTGTGTATTGTAGGATATTTACCAATCATCTCAGCCTTTACTCAGTACATACTAATACAGCCCATCCCCCTACTGTGTTTACTATGATTCGTTCTCTCTGAAACTCATGTTGGAATTTAATTCCCATTGTGAGGTATTAGGAGGACGAAAACTTAATCCATATGCAATGTTTGGGGCTGGGAAGGGGGGTGCTGAGCTTTGGGAAGTGATTATGTTTAGCTAAAATAATCAGAATGGGGTCCACGTGATTAAATCTTGGTGGCCTTTAAGAAGAGGGAGAGAGACCAGGACACATTCATATGCATCCTTGTGATGCCTTGTGCTGTCTCAGGACTCTGCCAGCAGGAAAGCCACTGCCAGAAGCAAGTCCCTTGGCCTTGGACCAGAATATGAGCCAAAACAAACTTCTTTTCTTTATAAAATGCCCAGTCTGTGGTATTATGTTACTAGCAAGAGAAAATGAACTAATGCACCTTCAGTTGTAAAATCCCTAAATGTATACAATAGTTATAAATATCTCCAATTGAGAATGATTGATTGTTCCAGATAAGTTGTGATTCTCTTTAAAATATTTTTGTGTCATACTCTTCTCCAGAGTAGACTTCTCCCCACTTTTCTTTTTTTTAATATTTATTTATTTTTTACACCTGATTATTTCTACAAATTTGTTTTCCATACTAGACTCTTGCAAGTTATTTAATGCCTGGCACATAAAAGTTCTTTAGTAACATTTGTATAAATGAATAAACACAAGAAAAAAATCCCAAAAATAATAATAACATTTTCTATTAAGGTTTTGCTTTTAGAGATTATCTTCTGAAAAACCAAGAAGGCATTTTTGACTGATTCTTTCTTGGGTTATTTATTTTTATTATATATTTTGGTTTTTTGCATCATTTTGTGTCAATACCAGTAACTATAAATATAACCAATTATTTTCATATTTAATAAAATATGTATAAGTATCAATTTTTAATATTTAAAATATGTGCAGGAGGCCAGGAGTAATGGCACATGCTTGTAATCACCGTGTCTTGGGAGACTGAGGCAGGAGGATTATAAGTTCAAAGCCAGCCTCAGCAACTTAGAGAGGCCCTAAGCAACTCTGCAAGACCCTGTCACTAAATACAATATTTAGAAGTCTGGGGATGTGGCTCAGTGATAAAGCACCCCTGGGTTAAATCCCTGGTACAGAAAAAAAATGTACAGGATTTTGATGTGATATTTTGGTGCTCTTAGCAATGTAATAATGTTCTTCATTTACATGTCACCTTTTATCAGGGAAACACAAACCTATTTCAACTGGTTAATCACTGCAGATTTTAGTGAGGAAGGTAAATGAGGTCATTAGCATTTAGCAGTTGAAGAAATAAGATTATTTTTTCCTAGAAAATTCCTAACAGTCCTCAGTTCATCACTGGTTATTTATGCCTGTCACTGAACTTGCTCTCAAGATGCAAAGTTGTTGAGAATACTAGCTGTAATAACTAAGCCTGGTGAGCTAGGTTTCAACTTCATGTAACACATGGAAAAGAACCACATGTGAAACCGGTTTTGAGAGATTTTTGTTAGGTCTCAAAATCATCCTGAGCTAATGTAAGAATTTCTCCTTCTTATCAGTATCCATACTTTATGCCTACCATCATCACAGGATTCCATTCGAATTTGAGGGAAAGGTAGGAGAATTCCAAATGCTCTTAAAAGAATGTTTGTTTTTCCTGTGTGTGTGTGCGCACACACATACTTAAACAAACAAAAGGAAATATTTTTAATTAATAAGACTCTTGACTTCTTTATAATTGCTTTTGCAGTTTTTGTATGGGAGCATCAGTCCACAAGTAGAATACTACTGTTGTAGCTTTGAGTTATATGTCTTAAATTATAAAATTCTCAACAAATAATAAAGTTAAGGCTAGAGTAAGGTTGCTAGTTAATGGAAATCCAGGAATAAATAGCACCTGGCATGCACTCTATACTGTGTAAATTGCAGATAAATTTTTGGCTCAACTTTGTTAGAAGACAGGGCAATGAAGTTGTCCATCAAATTAACAAAATGTTTTAAGAGCAAAACCCTCTCGTTGTGAAGAAAACCACTAGAAAGATTTTTAAGGACAATAATTTTTTATTATGACTTTAAAATAGGAATATACTCTAACCTAGAAATTCTCCTACTTACTTTTTTTTTATTTTAACCTACATTTATTTTTTTTATTTTTTTTTATTTTTAAATTTTTATTGTTGGTTGTATAAAACATTACATAGTTCTTGATATATCATATTTCACACTTTGATTCAAGTGGGTTATGAACGCCCATTTTTACCCCGTATACAGATTGCAGAATCACATCGGTTACACATCCATTGATTTACCTATTGCCATACTAGTGTCTGTTGTATTCTGCTGCCTTTCCTATCCTCTACTACCCCCCTCCCCTCCCCTATTCTCTCTCTACCCCCTCTACTGTCATTCATTTCTCCCCCTTGTATTATTTTCCCCTTTCCCCTCACTTCCTCTTGTATGAAATTTTGTATAACCCTGAGGGTCTCCTTCCATTTCCATGCAATTTCCCTTCTCTCTCCCTTTCCCTCCCACCTCTCATCCCTGTTTAATGTTAATCTTCTTCTCATGCTCTTCGTCCCTACTCTGTTCTTAGTTACTCTCCTTATATCAAAGAAGACATTTGGCATTTGTTTTTTAGGGATTGGCTAGCTTCACTTAGCATAATCTGCTCTAATGCCATCCATTTCCCTGCAAATTCTATGATTTTGTCATTTTTTAATGCAGAGTAATACTCCATTGTGTATAAATGCCACATTTTTTTTATCCATTCGTCTATTGAAGGGCATCTAGGTTGGTTCCACAGTCTTGCTATTGTGAATTGTGCTGCTATGAACATCGATGTAGCAGTGTCCCTGTAGCATGCTCTTTTTAGGTCTTTAGGGAATAGACCGAGAAGGGGAATAGCTGGGTCAAATGGTGGCTCCATTCCCAGCTTTCCAAGAAATCTCCATACTGCTTTCCAAATTGGCTGCACCAATTTGCAGTCCCACCAGCAATGTACAAGTGTACCCTTTTCCCCACATCCTCGCCAGCACTTGTTGTTGTTTGACTTCATAATGGCTGCCAATCTTACTGGAGTGAGATGGTATCTTAGGGTGGTTTTGATTTGCATTTCTCTGACTGCTAGAGATGGTGAGCATTTTTTCATGTACTTGTTGATTGATTGTATGTCCTCCTCTGAGAAGTGTCTGTTCAGGTCCTTGGCCCATTTGTTGATTGGGTTGTTTGTTCTCTTATTGTCTAATTTTTTGAGTTCTTTGTATACTCTGGATATTAGGGCTCTATCTGAAGTGTGAGGAGTAAAGATTTGTTCCCAGGGTGTAGGCTCCCTATTTACCTCTCTTATTGTTTCTTTTGCTGAGAAAAAACTTTTTAGTTTGAGTAAGTCCCATTTGTTGATTCTAGTTATTAACTTTTGTGCTATGGGTGTCCTATTGAGGAATTTGGAGCCCGACCCCACAGTATGTAGATCGTAGCCAACTTTTTCTTCTATCAGACGGCGTGTCTCTGATTTGATATCAAGCTCCTTGATCCATTTTGAATTAACTTTTGTGCATGGCGAGAGAAAGGGATTCAGTTTCATTTTGTTGCATATGGATTTCCAGTTTTCCCAGCACCATTTGTTGAAGATGCTATCCTTCCTCCATTGCATGCTTTTAGCCCCTTTATCAAATATAAGGTAGTTGTAGTTTTGTGGATTGGTTTCTGTGTCCTCTATTCTGTACCATTGGTCCACCCACCTGTTTTGGTACCAGTACCATGCTGTTTTTGTTACTATTGCTCTGTAGTATAGTTTGAAGTCTGGTATCGCTGTACCGCCTGATTCACACTTCCTGCTTAGCATTGTTTTTTCTATTCTGGGTCTTTTATTTTTCCATATGAATTTCATGATTGCTTTACCTATTTCTACAAGAAATGCTGTTGGGATTTTGATTGGCATTGCATTAAACCTATAGAGAACTTTTGGTAATATTGCCATTTTGATGATGTTATCTCCTACTTACTTATGACAGAAAGATGAAATTTTTTCCCTTAGAAACAAAATCATCGCTATGTAGGGAACTGAAAACACTGAGGCTTATCACAACATTTTATTTTATAATAGCCCAAAATTAGAAATGATATGTATGGTCAACCATGTGGGAATAGCTGAATAAATCATGTTGTGTATATAATATTATACAGTTATTAAAAAGAACAAGAGAATAACTTAGGGCCTAATCTGAAATGTGTACTAATCTGAAATGTGTTCATGTTTTCTTATTAAAGGCAAAAATAAAAATTGTGGACCAATGTCTATATGTGAGTCCACCCTGTTAAAAAAAGGAAAGAAAAAAAGAAAAAGAATACAACCATATGCATAAACACATGCATATACACATAAATTCATATTTGCATTAATTTATAAAGAAGGGTATATGGAAGAAATCATAACTATTTCTACTTTATTCTGTTTTATTCATTATTATTGTTTGGTACTGGGTATTGAGCCATTGGTTCTTATTTTGTTGTAGTTATAGTGCTAGGAATTGAACCCATGGCCTCCTGCATGTCAGGAAAGCACTCTACCACTGAACCATGTCACAAGCCCCTTGAATCCAGGGGTTCTTTACCACTAAGTTACATACTAAGGTCCCCCCGCCACCACCATTTTTTTCCTTCTGTTTTTGAGACAGAGTCTTGCTAAGTTGCTGAGGTTGGCCTGGAACTTACAATCCTCCTGCCTCAGGCTCCAAAGTTACTGAAATTAGAGGCATTCCCCTCCTTGCCCAACTATTTCTACTTTTATTGGAAGGGAGAGAGATAACTTTAAAGAGGAAAGGTTGGAGAAGGTAAAGGAGTTGTTTTTCAGAGACTAATTAGTCACTTGACATTACAATAAGTCAATACTATTTTCAAAATTTGAGAAAATCCACTTTAAAAGTTTTTTGGTTTTGTTTTTGTTCGATGAGACAGGAGGAAGTCTGTCAGCTTTTACAACAGCATATCAAGAAAATGTAAAAAAGAACTAAGACTCTGAACGCTTAACCTAGCTAAGATTGATCTTTTCTAATGTTCTTTGACCAAATTTGTTTTCAGTGAAAGAACTGGCTATTTAGATAAAATTAATAAAGAAAATAGTTGTGAAGTATTCCAGGGCTTGATTTTATGGTTTATTTTTAATAGAGTTTCAAAATGTATGAAGCCAAAGAAAATGGTCAGGGAAAGTTCCCTGGAGGGAGGAGATCAATGGCGGTATAGACAGACTAGAGGGAGAAGGTCCAGAGAGCAGAGCATCACAGATATGGGTACTGAGATCAGTTATCAGTGACCAGGACAACAGGAAGTGAAAGGAGTGAATCAGTTGGATGAACACTAAGAAAAAGAAGATAACTGCCAAGGAGCACAGGGAAATACATTAGGAGAAGGAAGGAAGAGGCAGATATCAAGATTAAAATGAGCCTTGAATGCCAGGTACAGAAGTTGAGACTTGATGGAAAAGAAAATTGGGAGCCTCTGATGATTTTTGAGAACAGAAACAAAGGTGGAAGGAAAAGTTGTCTGGTGTTCATACTGGAGGTGGGCAGCTGTGGAGTAAGCTGCCACATGCTGAGATATATAACAAGACAACCATATTTAAGCCCCTCAGGAATCGCCTATGTCTTTGTATTCCTAGAGCTTAAAGCTTAGTAGTACTATACATAGAGAAAGACACAACAAATGCATACTAGATTACACACACACACACACACACACACAAGAAATAATAAGCCTTTTTAAGGGATAGATGATGGAGCTTTATTCATGGATAAAAGGAGTGATGCAAAGATTCTAACCAAATATGACACCAAGATTTTATTCCAGAATAACAGGGATGCCCCAAAAAAATAAGGAGAAGATATAAAGAAAGTAAGTTTGGGAAACATAATTAATTTCTATTTTATAAGTCAAAATGTTTCTAAACAGCCATTTTGTTCAATATCACTATTGAAACACCTTCACTTCTTCATTTGAACTTTTTTTTAAAAAAATTTATTTGTTCTTTTACTTTATTTTTTTTCTTTTTTCTTTTTTTTAAATTTTTTATTGTTGGTTGTATAAAACATTACATAGTTCTTGACATATCATATTTCACACTTTGATTCAAGTGGGTTATGAACTCCCATTTTTACCCCGTATACAGATTGCAGAATCATATCAGTTACACATCCATTGATTTACATGTTGCCATACTAGTGTCTGTTATATTCTGCTGCCTTTCCTATCCTCTACTATCCCCCCTCCCCTCCCCTCTTCTCTCTCTACCCCATCTACTGTCATTCATTTCTCCCCCTTGAATTATTTTTCCCATTCCCCTCACTTCCTCTTGTATGTAATTTTGTATAACCCTGGGGGTCTCCTTCCATTTCCATGCAATTTCCCTTCTCTCTCCCTTTCCCTCCCA